>NC_134405.1:66476009-66811843 GCF_038048845.1 Mixophyes fleayi
GGGCCATGTGTATCCACTTTCATTACCTGAGACTCAAGCAACATCTGAGTACATTAAGGAGAACCTCCAGCGAGGATTTATCCGACCTTCTACCTCTCCCGCTGGAGCGGGGTTCTTTTTCGTAAAGAAAAAAGATGGATCATTACGTCCCTGTATAGATTTTCGTGGACTCAATGCCATTACCATCAAAAATCGGTACCCTATTCCGTTAATCACTGAACTTTTCGATCGCATTAAGGGAGCCCGGATCTTTACCAAGTTGGATCTTGGAGGTGCCTATAATTTAATCCGGATCAAGTCCGGAGACGAATGGAAGACAGCTTTTAACACCAGGGATGACCATTATGAATATCTTGTTATGCCCTTCGGGTTGTGTAACGCCCCAGCTGTCTTCCAGGGTTTTGTGAATGATATCTTCCGGGACTTGCTGTATGTCTGTGTCGTCTATCAGGACGACATATTAATTTTTTTCCAGGATCTGCCCACTCATCATCAACAGGTGGCAGAGGTCCTTTCCAGACTCCGAAGAAATTCTTTATTTTGCAAACTAGAGAAATGTTCATTCGAGTTATCCCAGATTCCATTCCTGGGATACATTGTGTCCGGAGTCGGTCTTAAGATGGATCCAGAAAAGGTGAACGCTGTATTAAGTTGGCCCCAGCCAACTACTCTCCGAGCAATCCAATGCTTTTTAGGATTTGCGAATTATTACAGACGCTTCATTCAAGGGTTTTCGTCCATTGCCTCTCCTATAGTGGCCCTGACCCGCAAAGGGGCTAACACTAAACTGTGGTCCTCTGAGGCCCTTCAAGCTTTTCAGTCTCTCAAAGAGTCCTTCTCTTCTGCTCCTGTTCTTCGACAGCCTGATGTGACGCTTCCCTTCTTCCTAGAGGTAGACGCCTCTAATGTTGGCTTAGGGGCCATATTATCCCAAAGATCGGAGCAACAAAAATTCCATCCTTGTGCCTTTTATTCCCGAGGTCTTCTACCCGCGGAGAGGAATTATACCATTGGGGACAAGGAGTTGTTGGCCATAAAAGCAGCATTAGAGGAATGGAGATATCTACTGGAGGGAGCTCGTCATCCCGTAACTATTTTTACGGATCACAAAAACCTGTCATATCTACAGTCCGCTCAGTGTTTAAATCCCCGTCAAGCAAGATGGTCTCTTTTCTTTTCCCGTTTTGAACATATTATAACCTTCAAACCGGCTGCCAAAAATAAAAAAGCAGACGCCCTGTCTCGGGCATTCGTGACGTCCTCAGACATTGAAGATGGTCCTAACCATTCTATTTTAGATCCCAAGTGTGTGTCTCTGGCCACTTCGTCTACCAAGGTGCTACCATTTGGGAGAACCCTCGTGCCTCCATCTCTTAGGAGGAAAATATTGTCTTGGTTTCATGCTTCACGTTTTTCTGGACATTCGGGTGAACGCAAGACCTTAGAAATCCTTTCTCGAAGCTACTGGTGGCCCTCTATGAGGAAAGATGTCAAAGACTTTGTGGCCGCTTGTGAGCTGTGTTCCCAATTTAAAACTCCCTGCAGAACACCAGCGGGATTACTACAACCACTACCCATTCCTTCCAAACCTTGGATCCATATTAGTATGGACTTTGTCACCGATCTTCCTCTAAGTAAAAAGTGTAATACCATCTGGGTAGTGGTGGATCGCTTTTTGGAAAATGGCACATTTCGTTCCTTTGACCGGTTTAGCTTCTTCATCTACTCTGGCTGATCATTTCATCAAAGAGATTTTCCGAATTCATGGATGTCCTTCTGAGATTGTTTCGTATAGGGGAGTGTAATTCATTTCCAGATTCTGGCGAGCCCTTTGTAAGACCTTGGGTATTCGGTTATCACTCTCATCTTCCTACCATCCTCAATCAAACGGACAGACCGAGAGAGTCAATCAAGATATTGAAACTTTCATTAGGATGTTCTCCTCAGCCAACCAAGACAACTGGGTAGATTTACTCCCATGGGCTGAATTCGCCCATAACAACATGTATCACGAGTCATCTTCAAGAAGTCCATTCTTTGTGGTTTACGGTCACCATCCGTCTTTCCCGGAATTTCCTGCCCTCCCTCCCACCCAAGTTCCTGCTGTGGAGACTGTTTGTCAGACCTTCAAAGATATCTGGTCTCAGGTCAAAACCTGTTTAAAAAAGACATCTGCCAGATACAAGTCCTTTGCGGGTAAAAAGAGGCGGGCTATTCCACCACTAAAGATTGGAGATCGTGTATGGCTTTCTACTAAAAATATTCGCTTGAAGGTTCCATCTATGAAGTTTGCTCCTCGTTTCATTGGTCCATATAGGATCATTCAAGTGATAAATCCAGTCTGCTTCAAACTTCTACTACCCAAGAACCTTCGTATCTCCAACGCCTTCCATGTGTCATTACTCAAGCCTCTTATCATCAACCGTTTCTCTGTTCTTCCTTCAGCACCTTGGCCAGTTCAAGTTCATCAAGAGGAGGAGTTTGAGATCACTCATATATTAGACTCAAAAATTTCGCAAGGAGTTCTTAGTTTCCTTGTGTACTGGAAGGGCTTTGGCCCAGAGGAGCGTTCCTGGATCCGGGCTGATGATCTCAACGCCCCAGCTCTCCTGAAAAAATTCTATTCCCAGAATCCGGGCAAACCCGGCTCCTTGTGTTCTGTGCCCACCTTTAAAAGGGGGAGTACTGTCACTCACCGGACCGTGAGTGCCTCTGCACTGGTGCGTGGCTCCCTAGCCTTCCTGCTGGCACCTGTCCTAAACCGCGGCCGTCCGCCATCCTAATGGACTGCGCATGCGTAGCTCCCAAGAACTCTTGTGACTGTTGCTTTTAATCCAAATTGGTTGATCAGGCAACTCCCTATTTAAGGCACCTGTGTGCATTACCTCATTGCCTGATCTTGGAGTATCATTCCATGTGAGTCTCTGAAGGTGTTCCCTGTGTTCTACTAGTGTCTTCAGTTCCTGTGGATTCCCTGTGCTACTCATCGCTGGTTTCCATACCTGCTACAGTCTCCTGTTTCCTGCCTGTGTCCTCAGCTGGACTCTGATTACCGGATCTACTCACCTGTGGTTCCTACACTCGTCTCTGCCGTCCAGAGTCTCTGCAGTTCCTGCATCTCCCTGTGGACAGACTGTTCTACTGAATACCGGTATGCCTATCTGTTATTGACTTTCTCCGTGTACTCTGCATATCCACTAGGACAAGTTTCCACACTCAGCAGTGGTATCCATACCTGCTAGAGACTGTTATTGTTACGCTGCATACCTGTTTGGAATTAACCGTACTTCTCAGTCGTTATATGCATAACTGTGATTGACTATGCCTTATTGGCCTGCATATCTGTGCTGAGCAAGTCTCTACCAAGCAGCGCCACACATACCGTTATATAGACTTTGTTGGATACGCTGCATACCTATTGGGATCAAGTTACTCTGTGCTCTCAGTGTCTGCATCCTATTATCTTTGTATGCTTCCACTCATCAACACTTGTACACATCCTCACCTATTAAGCAGTGGTACAACTTGCTATACGCAGACCACTGACTTCCCCGCTACCTACCTGCACCTGGACAAGTCTTCTCACCATAAGCAGTGGTACAACTTGCTATACGCAGACCACTGACTTCCCCGCTACCTACCTGCACCTGGACAAGTCTCTTCACCATAAGCAGTGGTACAACTTGCTGTACGCAGACCACTGACTTCCCTGCTACCTCCCTGCATCCACTCACGTCCATCCTGATCTCCGTGTTCAAATCTGCCTTTCCACTATATCAGCTAGAGGCTGATTCATTGACCAAAGATTGCTGCAAGTCACTGACTTTCCTATTATTTACTGGCATTCTCTCCCCATCTGCTGTGATATCTGTTCCGCTAGTCACCCTGCTACCAGAGGACCGTTGTGTGAACTTCACCACTCTGGTAAGCCCAGTCATCTGGTGAAATCCTGGGCAAGACTACTAGTGACCGTGACAGTCGGGTAACGAGTATATTGGGCAGCACGGGGGCTAAGTGGTTAGCACTTCTGCCTCACAGCGCTGGGGTCATGAGTTCAATTCCCGACCATGGCCTTATCTGTGTGGAGTTTGTATGTTCTCCCCGTGTTTGCGTGGGTTTCCTCCGGGTGCTCCGGTTTCCTCCCACACTCCAAAAACTCCAAAGAAGTGCCACCTCTACAATGTTTACTGTGCATTGTAGAGGCGGCGCTTCCTTAAATGACCACCTTAAGACCGAGAATGTCTGGGTCGCACTTTAACCTGATGTCATTTGCACACACCAGCATGTTCATTCGGCAGAATTGTTGGCAAGAGTGATTCCATGCTGTTGTTCTCACCTGCAAGTAGCAAGACAGCTCAAAATCGCACTTCTCCCATTGCTCAAACTGATGTCGGATTTACTGTAGTCATTAATTCATACCCAACCCCCTACACCTGTATTCATCACCGTATTCATCATCATCACCACGCGTATCTTCACATCCGCTCCTTGTTGAATTTGGAATTTTAGTTGCTGAAATATCTTTCTGTGGAATACATATATAGGGCCAAATAGGAAGCCGACCAGCAGGCCTTACAATCATCTTAAGTTACCAGAATACAAACTTGGTTGCAAATACTCTATGCAGAGCCAGAGCTAGAATAAAAGCAGAAAGTCAAATGTCAGTGTTATCTGGTGTGGAAACAAGAATAGTTCAAGAGGTGAATTATCAGGCAGGATTTAGAAGTGCTGCTTGACAAATATTGAGTGAAAGAGCATTACAGATGCATAATAAAAATATGTTCTGTACGGGATGAACTTCATGAAACAGGTACTCCAGCCATGAAATCACAAGTCCAAAATCATCTCAAACCATTAAATACATTTCAAAGGCATAAGTGCCCTTTAACACCAGCAGGAGTTTAAAGCATCACCAGTTCCACGTCTACACATGAACTACGGTATTTCTCATCTTGAAGAATTTCAGTGAATATAGTTGTTCTGTTCTATAGAGATCATTAATATACATTATGCACACAAGGCCGCGGCTGAGTATCTGCCTGCATAGGACCCATCAGACTGAGCATCAGTAACTGCCTGTGACATACTGTATAGAGCGCAATATGAATCTGAAGCTTGCAGCCGTAGCTATGCCAGAAGAGTACTTTATAAGATTGTGTTTGTGATTGAATCTGTCTACGCTGAGGCCTTATTTGAATGCCGTTAACATACTTCATCGATTTTTATGACACGGTTTTACTTAGCACAGCTAGCTGGAAGAAAGTAACCCTCTCAGTGTTGGACAGTCTTGACAGGTCTAATAAAGACTTTATGCATATAAATCCTTTATACATAGTTATATAATAAATTTCTTCAGCTACGCTTGCCTTTTCCAAGGTGTTGTAGCACTGACCACAATACTATCAAATCCCCTGCCATCAAGCAGTATTACAACCCCTATTTTACCTATATAATATAAAGTCTAGTAAAAAACTGAATTTGCCGGAAGAGCAGATATCTCACTAAATAGAAATGATATATTTAGTAATGGATGTGCATCCTACAACCTCCTTGTTTCTATGCTGAGCTATGGTCCTGTCCCCATGAACACTGCAATGACTTTTGTGATTCTAATGCTTGCGAAATTGTAGCAAAATTTTGTGGAGGTGGAGGCAAGTTTGCACAAAAAGCAGACCTACAGAAACACACATATACGCCTGTTATAGGGCAGGTGCAAAATCATACTTGCCAACTTCTACTAGTTGTTGTTCGGGAGCTGCCGGGGGAATCTGCGTGCAAAGTGCGGGGACCCGAAAATCTGCGTCATTTTGGACCTGCCCCCCGTGACATAATGACGCAAACGCGTCATTTTACAGCGGGGGGTGGGGCCAAATGGAGCGATTCTCGGAGAATCACGGAATTTTGGACTCAATTCTACCCACTTCACTAGGAAGTGGTCAGATGCGGGAGACTTCCAGATTCCGGGTTAGCAAGTATGTGCAAAATACTCACTGACAATGTATCTCGAAATGTGTACGACTCTGCATTTGGGTGGAATTACGCTATTTTTCTGTGCTCCTTTTAAGAGTAATTTACTCCTATTTTGAGACCAAGGGCTAGATTTACTAAACTGCGGGTTTGAAAAAGTGGAGATGTTGCCTATAGCAAAAAATCAGATTCTAGCTATCATTTTGTAGAAGGTACTAAATAAATGAAAGCTAGAATCTGATTGGTTGCTATAGGCAACATCCCCACTTTTTCAAACCCGCAGCTTGGTAAATCTAGCCCCAATACTGCATCAGCCTCAATGTGTATTTGTGAATGAACTGCATAGTGTTCCCAAAACGTTTGAAATGAGTAGTGGAGAATTAAGGACAGGACAGATGCAATCAGATTGTGGTCTGCAGCCCCACATTGGTCTACACCTGATTGCATGGAATATAGAACTCAGTAAACGCCTCCAAGATTCAGGGTATACTTTATACACAAAACAGAATCTCTTATATGGCTGTCTTAGCCAGCCGGTAAGGGCACAATCTGATCCACTTACCACAAAACTGTTTTACAATATTAATAAGAAAATATGTGGGTAAGGGATGTAAATATCAATATGTAAATTGTAATCTGGAAGCCTCGATCCTATAACTATTAATAGAAACTCAATGACAGCTCTCAAACACAATAACTGCCTGTACTCACAATGCCTAGCACAGCAACATCTGTATGTGAAATACTCTTCTATATTGCAGGAGCTAGAGATAAATTAGGCTGCTCTCGAGTAATGTTCGTGTATTCTTTCTATATGCACAGATAGGCATGTAGTTCTTGCCCCACTTATAAATGGCTTTATGATGACATCCCTATTTGATCAGTTTGCACTTTCTAAGATTCTGGAAACAAACTAAATTAGCAACTCTACTCTACCTGCATATTTTACAATGCAAGCTCTACAACTCTGGGACCTAATCGCGACCCATAGGACAAATGTAGCCCTTCAATTGTGCATGAGTTAACCATGAATTGTTGGTGAAGTAATAATAAAACATAAAAGGCATTGTTAATCATGTAACCCCTGCTTTACAGGGGTGTTTTTAAAAGAGTAGTGGTGGAAGATCAATGCATCTCGTCTTTGGTGTTGCCTACACCAGATATATCCATCTGTCAGGAGTCGATGTGGGTAAAGTGTTATCTGCCCAGCCCAGTGAACTCACTTCTAATACATAAAAGCCTGTCGGCATGTTTTTATGGGGATAACGTATAATAGGGGAGAAGTGAACATGTAGTGGAGTGATGGGTGGGGAAAGATGTGGAAAATGGGGTAATGACTTTAGATACACTAGTGACCAAAACTATTTTCACCTTGCACTTTTTTCAAATAAGTCACACTTTTCTCTAAACATATGGTGAAATCAATAGCAGTATTTGGTCTCCATAACTTTCTCTCTCTTAATATTATAGAACCAATGCTTTTGATTCTGAATTTAATCCTACATACCCTTGTAAGTTTGAAAATGAAAATAAATGGCATTGATAAAATTATTAATATAATAATTGCAATCAACGGCTTCCTATAGCCATGGATGAGCTTCCTGCACCTCTGGCAGATTGGTCCATTCTTCTTGTGCAAACTGTTTAAATGTCTAACAGAGTTGAAGTTACCTTCTCCCAACTGCTATTTTCAGATCTCTCCATGGGTGTTCTATGGGATTTACATCTGGACTCATTGCTGACCAGTTCGGACAAGTCTGTTGTCTTGTCATGAACCTTTACTGGGTGCTTTTTGAAGTGTGTTTCAGTTCATTGTTTGGGTACATTATCCAGCTGGAAGACCCCGTGACCTTTAACAGAGAACCAGCTTTCTGACACTAGGTTCAAAATTGTCCTCTAAAATGGTCTGGTAACCTCCAGATTTCATGATGACATGAACACATTCAAGGCACCCACTGCCGCATGCAGCACAGCAACCCCAAAATCACTGAAACGCCCCCATGTTTCAGTGTAGGGAAGGTGTCTTTTTCTCTGAAAACTTAATTTTGCTTTTTATTTATCCACAGGAGATTCACTTGGCTTGTTGGGTTGAGTTTAGGCAAACTCCAGACAGCGTTTCTTATATCTCTCTTTCAGCAGTGGGGCTCTCATGGGTCTCCCAACATCTACCCCTCTTTCATTCAGTTGGCGACAAATGGTGCAAGTTGAAACTGTTTTACATTGTAACTGAAGGTAAGCTGTAACCTGTTTAGCAGCTGATCGAGGAGTCTTCTCCTCAATTTGAACAATCGTACGCTGCAATCTTCAACCAAGTTCTCTCTTGTGGCCATGTCCAGGGAGGTTGGTTGTACCTCCATGGGTCTTAAACGACCTAATATTAAGTAAAAAAAAGAACATCAATGTATCTGGAGATTGATTTATTAGCCTTTCTTGGCTACAATCTTCTGTCTGACCACCCTCTGACTATTCTCTGGCTTTCTTTCATTTCTCTGGCTCTCTTTCTTCTCTCCATGCTCATTTCAGTATAGACAGTGACACAAAACAGGAAAATGAGTAATTTTCTCTATTCTAGCTCATTTAATGAGTGATTTTTATACTACAGGTGAGTTCAGTTCCAAAGTGAAAATGACCTCTTTGTAATCTAATTCTCTCTCACTACTTCTAAAATGTGCCGATAATTTTGTCCAACCCATTTAAGGATTTCTGTGTAGTATAAGTTACGACTTTTTTCTGCTTTTTGTGTTTTATTCCACCACAATCCAAAGAGATTTGCATGTGGATATCAAATTATTTTTACATTTTAACAATTTTCTGGAAAAATTGTGTATTATTAGAAAAAACTGCGAGGGTGCCAAAATTTTCTACCACGACTGTATACAGGTAAAATAGCACATTTAAAATAAGGTTAGTACCTATTGTCCTTCCCTATTCTTACTTACTCAGCATTCACTAGGCCTCTCTTACCATCTGGTATGCCTGACTGACACACAATATTACTCTTCCCATTGTAATTCAACTCCTGTACTATACTCAGAGCCGGATTTAGACCTCATGGGGCCCTAGGCAAGATATTGGTTTGGGCCCCCCCACTACCTTCACACACACAGTGGCCCCTCACACACACATAACACACAGTGGCCCCTCACACACACACATAATACACACACACACAGTGGCCCCTCACATACACATAATACACACACACACACACACACACACACAGTGGCCCCTCACATACACATAATACACATTATATAATATAATAAGGTTGAAAAGAAAAAGGTACTACTTAAAGGAAGGCACACTAGAAACATGGATATTAGTCTAATGATAAACAAACATTCCACATCAGACAGGAGTTCATTAAGGTGGATAATAAATAGACATCACACATAAAAAAAACAAATATTTATTGATATGCACTAAAAATAATAGGTAAAAAAGCGAAACATTAAAATATCGGAGTCTGGGACAGGCTAATTGATTAAAAATAAATGTATTGATATAATACGGGAGTATAATAATGATGATAAGGTCACTTTATGCTGGTAGTTCAAACCTCATATATACATTCAATATTTCATGCTTATAATTCAGACACTATCAAGGTTTATATTGATGGCACATAATTTATCTATTAGTTAATGCACATGAAGTTCCCGGGTGTAAATTATGTTCATATACCTTCAAATCATAAATAATAATAAATATCAATTGAATTACCAGAAATCCACAAATATCACATTCTTAATATCGGTTATATTCCTGAAATTTTCTTTTTTGCAGGGATCATAGAAGAGGTAAGTATGTTTATTTCTAATAATATTTGCCCACAGTGAACAAAGGAAAAAGTATATGTATATAAATGTTTTTAAAAAAAGGATCATAAATGGAGTAAGTATGTCTATTTCCAGTGATATTTGTCCACAGTGAACAGAGGGAAAAAAAATGTATATATATATATATATATATATATATATATATATATCTGTATCCGGGTTTGATACTTTTAGTTAAAGGGCAACAATGACATATATTTTTTCCTCTGTTCACTGTGGACAAATATTATTAGAAATAAACATACTTACCTCTTGCCTGTACATTATATAATATACACACACAATAGCAATGTACTACAACTTACCCTTTTGCATACACAGCTGTGCACTCTCCCCTCTCACACAGCAGGCCACACAGAGGAGGGAGGGAGGAGACCAGCCACCACACTAGCCCCTCCCCCGTTTTGTGGCACCCGACCGCCCTTCCCAGACTCGCGGAACCCACCCCCCCTCCCCCGACTCGCAGGGGGGGGCCGTGAGTCGGGGGAGGGCCACAATTTTTTTTTTAGATATATTCTCTCGTCCTCACCCTCCGGACCCCTGACAGCCGCTAGGCCCTAGGCAGGTGCCTAGCGGTAAATCCGGCCCTGACTATACGCGCGCTCTCCAAGATAATTTACCTCCAGTTCACTGCTAGCTGTGCAGTCTGTATGACTTCCCAGCTCAGTAAGTCTACATCTCATCTCCATGCCTACTCCCTCCCGCTCTTCTCCAGTCGGCCAATGACATCACCTCTCTTCTGGTAACCACCTCTCACTCCCGCATCCAAGTAATCTCCAGTGCTGCCTCCCACCTCTGGAACAATCTCTCTCATTCTATCAGACTATCGCTTAGCCTGCAAATCTTCAACCGCTCCTTGAAAACCCTGAATGAAATAAACAAAACAGAGGTAAAGGGCACTCACAGCGTACATTTAAAAATAAATTGCAAGCTTATCTGTTGTAAATTTCCGCGAAGCCAATTCGCAATGTCAATACACGCAAGAGTACAGTGAGATACCAATGTCTTGGTACCACCCCACAGTATGATTTGTCCATCTGTTGGCTGCAAATCTTCACATCTTCTGTATATAATAATTATTTCACATTTACACAGCTAAAATGTCATTTACAACGTAAAAAACATGGACTTTAATAGCTAACAATCTCAGATTCCTGGTCTCTGTCCCTTCTGCACTATTAGAAATCTGTCCTACGATGAACACATCTTCAAGATCTGTTTTTCCATTTGGTATATAATCAGCCTCATATAACACAGGTCAAATTCCCCATATTCAGTTGAATCTAGTGTCAGCAAACTGCACCTAATGCAATTTCCCTAGAACAAGTCCCCACAATGAACTGCAAGCTCTGGTAGGCACAGACTCGCAGCACCTGCACAATTCTATGAAATATGAGGCTGCAGGAGAGAACGAGGCTGCTATTATCATGAAAATGCAGTAAAGCGGAGTGGAGAGGGAATATTGTCACTTGCCATTCTGGAAAATGGCATCCATAAGGTCACATGGCAGGAGAGGAGAGGGACAGATGGCTTTGCAAAAATCTGCTCCCATTCCCACTGTGCACAGAAGCCATCACTAATAACATACAACGAAATGAGGGGAACAGACAGTAGTGCAGCCTAGCCCAGGTGGATGATTAATAGTTAAGGTGACCAGATCTACTCTGAAATGCAGAATGTTGCAGCCTTAAACAAGGGCTTTCACTGCATTAAAGCAACACTAACTGTATGTTTTTTTAGGTCCATTTACTATACGTTTTGTTTACAAAAGTATTGTGTTTTTATTGAGGGCTTATAAGACTTTGATGCTTTTTACATGTATTTGTAATACTTTCCCCCATTCCTGTGTGTTTTTTTTTTATTTAAAAAAAAAAAAAGTGTCTTTTAGCAAGTTTAAATAGATTGAAAAGGCATATTCAATCCAAAAGAATTTTCTGGCTCTATATAAATGAACAACCAGGGTCACCCAGCATTGCGCAGGTCCGATTTGTATTTGGTAAATAGACCAAAAATGCTATTTAAAAAATAAGATTTGTTGCTTTGTCGCGTTGTCGTAATTTCGTGTTGTCGAGAGGTTTCCTTCCAGCAGTCAAACAATTGTTTACAACAAAAAAAATTATGTTTTCAATATTCTTTGCTTTGTCGCATTGTCGGTATGTGGATTAATAGCTTACTTTTTCGATACTGTCATGATCTGTAGTTTCCCTGTGTGCTGGGGATGGCCGTCTGTCCTTTCCGTCCTCCTTCTCCAAACCCGCTTTTTGAAGGTGCCGCGTCCTGTTGCTAGGAACCGGGACACTCTTTAGCCTCTATATCAGCGGACAGGGATTCCCTGACCACCCGGATCTATCACTGGCCAATCAGGCTTGACTCCACCTATTATAAGGAAGTCTCTGGCACCACTAGGGTTTCAAAGTATTAGGTCTCAACCTCTAGCTCCATCACTTCTCCACTTACCTCTTCCTGCTCCATGCTCCAGTGTTTATTCGACTTCTGACCTGGCTTTTCTCTAGACCTTCCCTTGGATTGTGATTCTGCACCTAATTGACTCCACTGGTTCTGACTCCTGGCTATCCCCAACCATTCTCTGCTCTCTCCTCTGGTACTTCGCATCCCGACTATTTCTGTCCCGAATAGTCCTACTACTCTCTCTTCACCTACCAATTCACTGGTGACTTACCTGGAGAACCGCAACCTGCGCACAGTTTACCGGTGACTGACCTGGAGAACCACAACATGCGCACTCCTTGCAGCCAAGTCCATCATTCCTTGTGGGGGTCCCTGGTGAATACCAGAGTGCTTTAGACTCCGCGCCTCCTTGTTCAGTTGCGCTAATACCAGCAAGGGCTCCATCCGAATTTTACATGTGATAGATACTAAATAACTATGTAAAATTTGACAGCTTTACCTTGAGAGCTGTGGGATATGTTCGCCAACAAACAAATGAACACACTTCTTATTATATATATATATATATATATATAGAAATGTTGATAATGATATTTTTTTAAAGAAAGAAAAAAAGATGAAAGACACAAAAAGATGTCTGTGTGAACAGGCCCTAACATCCACAAATAAAAAAAACATAATCATGATGCACATTTAGAAGGAAAGTTATAGTAAGATAAAGTTGCAGCAGGAGTTAATGTTACACAGAAATGGCAGAGGTATTTACAGTATAAACTGACCTATAAAAATACCTAATCCTCCAACATGATCTCTTTAACCTGGCATATAATGCTCCTACTGATTTTCCTATTGCACAAACTTGGGCTGAGTTAATTAATGGATGTGAAAAAAACGCTTTCAATAAATAATGCATTCAGTCCAGGTTCTAGCAATAGGAAAATTAGTAGAAAATTAAGGATAAAAAACTTTGTATTAGGTGTGATGCATACATCATAACTGCCCAATTTTGGCAGGAGAGTCCTTATTTCTGGATCTTACATGAAAGTTATTGGGTGTATGAGGAGCAGGGTTTGGGTGAATCAGGGCAGGATTTTGCATGTCTATATGTAGGGAGATATGAGTCATGTTGGAGGGTCAGGAATGTATACATTGGTATAAGAGAAAAACCTGCCTAGCTGTTTTCCATATAGTGGGCCTCATTTTTGAAGCAAAACATAGCAATGGCACAGTGCAAAATCCCCTTTTGGTGGGGCTGTGCACCTCTTCTTGTGCAGATGTCTACTTTTCAGCAAAAGCTGAAAAAAATGGAGGTGTTTGCAGATGAGCATAGGATCACTGACAGATGGGAGGAGATGGCTTGAAGTGAGGGTTCTTGTAGCCAAGAATGGAGTAGGAGAATTTTTGCCCTTAGTTTTGCAAAACAAGAATTCAATTTCATTTTGTAGAATGTGAACACTAAAATGAAATAAAAGGGTGGAGAGGGCATATTCTTAAAGTGTTCCTTACTGTGCGGAAGAATTTTGTTCTGTGTGTTAGAACCTGTCTAAACAATGTAAACAGCACGTGATGTGGGAAAAAAATCACAGATTAGTGTAAATTTTGTTAAGTACAAAATGCATATAAAATCCAAGTTTAAAGAATATCTCACATCCTGATGTTAATCTTTGAATGAATGGACTTTTTAGGCCTGGTCGGAAAAGGGGCTAGTTTACCCCCTGCCAGGCTGTGTACAAAACTGTATAAAAAACGAGCACTTTTTGACAATGTATTATTATACCATCTGTACTTCTGGAGATCACTAGTACCTTAAACTAGTATATGTAATTGTCCTTATTAGGACTACATGAGCTAATAAAACATCACTGCTTCAAGATCCTGCTTTGATGACTACTTTCCTGTGCTGTAATTCCTGTGACCTACAGATTAAAAGAATCTAATCCCCACAACTCTGATGTAAAGAGGTTAGGGGTACCAGTCCAGGTGCCCAGTGAGGAGGTACACCAGCAACAAAAGTTACCCAGAAGGAAGCGGTTCTAGGCGCCCGTGTAGGAGCCTAGTGGTGGCAGCAGGCTCCTTCTACTGCGACAGGAGGGGCACATATGGGGAATAAAGAAAAATGGATGGTGGTAAGGCAAGCCCAGCTGTTCCCCAGCACCACAACAGACAGATAGGCATAGGAGGTCCATCCTGTCACACAGTTATTTAACATTGACATAAAACGATCACATAACATGATTTAGTAAATTATGATTACATTCATAAATTACAATCCTCAAATTTAGGTGGCCTTAAAAATGTGTCAACAAAATGCAATAAGTCCTGGAAATTTCAGGTAAAAACAGTGTGATTTTAGTCTACACAGCAATATGGTTTAGAAAGTAAAAGGGAATGGCTTCAATCTGTCTCAGTTGATACACAAACTCTCCCCAGTGGCAGAACAATGTAAAAATAACAAACCAAGATTTATTTGACAGTTACTAGGCTGCAAATCAAACTTACTTTAGTGTATGGGAAAGCAAGTTAAAGTGTTAGTCCCACAAAACAAGGAATAGACATTCTGTTGTCTAAGGTGGCAAATTAAAATGGTAGCACTCTTATCCCTTAAGGTGCATGCAAACAAGTGTTCAGTCACATTGAACTAAAACAAAGCGCAACTACCAACGAACAGAACAGAATGTAGCTAAAACAGAACTTTGTGGGTCACAAGAACAGTTCACATGGCAAACACTTAGGGCAATGTTGATGTAACACAGCTTGCAGTATTGTTATCCATCTTCCTTCATCAAGCACTCATTGTCCCAAGTGACGATGTAAACAGTCCTTGCAATCATCATAGGGATCAATGATCCTTTTTTTCTGATTGAGTTGCATCCTGCTCCATGCAATCATCATCATCATCATCATCATATATTTATTTATATAGCGTCACTAATTCTACAGAGCCGCACAGAGAACCTATTCACATCAGTCCCTGCCCACTGAAGCTTCCAATGATAACAGACAAGCAGAAGGGCAATGTAACTGAATGCAATTGTGTATGCACCATTACAGAAACATACGGTATATGAGAAACAGACTCTAAAGAAGACATTATTTTAATAATAAATTTGTTTAGGAACAAGGTAGAAAGAACTAGTAGTATAGCCTTTTGCAGAAAGAACATTTCTAAACCAAACTTATCTACTTTTCCTACCTTCCTTCTGGGGGAAGGTATAAAAAGTGGCCATGGGAGGGGCTTGATGATGTAATTTCCATCATCAAGTGGTTAGGACAAAGGGTAGGATGCCACAAAACGCATAATCGAGGCTTTGAACACTCAGGTGACAGGGTTTAAAGACGCAATTTGACATTCCTGGAAAGTAAGTATTCTAATAACCTACTGCCTGAGACAGCTGCCAACATTCCCAAAAGGAAATTCAGTACAAAATATGCCACCCTCCCCCCAATCAATACACATCCAGATCTGTTCAAACCTTGCCTAGACCGAAGCAAGTCCGTTAGGTTTGGCTTTTTTGGCTGCTATTAATCGGGACTGTATCGACATCATGATGGAGCATGGCCAATCTTCTAGGGGAGCTCCTATCTCTTAAGAAGGCCTTCTCTCCCCTAACAAAACAATATCCCTGTTCACCAATGGAAGGGAGTGCGGCACTGGAAAGTGGATCAAGGTAAAACGCACCTCTAAACATTCCCGACAGCTGAACCAAAATTCCTGACTGTTGAGTCAGACAACCCCATAGAATTGCCCACCTAAACTTCCACCTAAATCAGGACGGTTGGGAGATATAGGACTGTCCTTGGAATATTGGAAGTCTTGGCATATAAACTCTATTCTAGCCGTTTCAGACAGGACAAATGTCTGTCATGCTGATAACCCAGGAACAAGCACAGGATTTTCACTTTGGCTTTTCACCAAAATATTCATATTCTGCTAATTAAATATACAGTTTACTTAGCAAATATTTCACAGTATATGTGTCATGCTTTGGAACGTACACAAAAATATGAACCAACGCAAGTATTAGAAACAGTAAAGCCTGTCTTTATATTTTAAAGTTCTTTGGGGTTCCGAAGACATATAATCCCCCTGCACTTGGCTATGTAACAAGACTAGTCTAAAATCAAGACTTGTTAAGAAGGGAACTATTTAAATAAACAGATGTTGTTAAGTCGCCATGTCTAAAACTAATGTAAAAATAGCTAATATAATGTTAAGTTCTCTTCTAAAAGTGCTTAATCACAGCTCTTCAGGCTGCTGGTTCTCAGTACAAGACATCTTACACTTATTAATATTTAGGGAGAGCAAGCAGCTCTTTAAATCAGCCTAAAATACAATAATCACATTAAAGCTGACGTCAGCAAAATATGGCAGGCAGAAGAAAAAAGATTCTGCTTATTTATCATGCTAATTAAGTGTTGGCGCAGGAGAAATTCTATTATCAGAGTTACGGGGTGAAAGTTCTCAGGTACCTAAAAGGATTCCTCAGGGATGAAAACTCGCTCAGTATTCTTAATGTCAGGACTGGAATGAAATTTTCATCTACTCAATAATATAGCACAGAAACAATGACAAAAAGGAATATTTTATATTTGAAGACCAGGCCTATTTAATAATATAACGTAAAAGCTCACACTGTATTGGTACATCCCAGCATTTTAAACAATGAAAGATTAATGCAAATACAATTTTTTTTGCCATGTGGATTATGTAATAAGCAAAAAAATCAGCACAAACAACAGTTCATATGTGACCTTGCTCACCCTAGAGAGGACATTTATTATGTGCTTTGCTCTCTTGGGGTGCCTACCTTGATATGACGATACCAAGGCAACCACAGGCTATGTACCCACTCCAAGTGGTGGAGAATGTACTTGGACTTAACTTGCAGCGACTCTACACAAAGTCAGAACTCACCATGCTACATTGCAGCCTACAACCTGCCTCCAGTAGATGGGGAGTTTTTTCACACTCAGGCACATTATTTAACAAAAATTCTCACAATCAGCACTATAGCACATTTAAAGAGAAGGTTAGCAATCAAAACATTGCAATATAACACATATAGTTCCCAATAACAGGAATATAATACATTGCAAGTACTGGTCTCTCTAGTCAATCTCTGGGCTATCTGTCACAGGTGCAGTCTGGTAGTCTCATGCCTTCTCTCCCTTTCATCTGCTGGAAAGGCAGTGGTCCTGCTTCAGTGCCACCTGGTTTCCGCTGGGCACATACATCAACAAGACCCACTGAGAATGTCATAAGGACATAAATGCAAACATCAAATTTACATAATTATGACCCTGAAATATTACATATTTAGATAAGGAAGAGGACCCTACACATGAAAGCTTCCATTCTTGAGGGGATAATAAGTAGGCCATTTTAAAAAAAATGTAATTTGATGGGGTGTTGAGAGCAAAACTCAGATCTTTAGTGTATCAGCCTGTCAGCCTCGGCTCCACTGCTGGCCACCGCGGCTCGCTTATGGCTGCCCCTGGCCGTCACCATGGCGACTGGGACATCACTTCCGCCCACACATCCTGGCTGTTATCAAGGCAACAGCCGGGACGCTTCTATCCCTTACTGCCGCCACCCGACAAAACTGACAGCCGGGCTTGTGCACAGTAAGTGAAATTCATTAACAGCCTGTCGGCTGATTTTCTCATGTGTGTTCCTTAATTGTTATTCGTCCATCTGTGTATAAAAGTCAAGGAAGGTTTAGCCTCCCTGCTGGTTATAGCTCTCAGTTCCTTGCTGCTGACCTGCTCTTTACGTATGCTCCTGTGTTATTTGGGTTGACCCTTCTGTGTATGACCCCTGGCTCGCTTACTGGACTCTGTTTGATTGCTTGTGTCCCTGACCTCTGCCTGTTCCTCGGATACTCTGTTTTCTGCCGGCCCTGACCCCTGCCTGGACCTCACTCCGCTGCCTGCTGTTGCCCTTTGACCTCGGCCTATTCTGGTCTTCACTACTTTCTGCCATCAGGCCCTCGCCTGCGCTACGGTATAATTTATAAATTTGTACTACTCTGAGTTTAAGACCTGGGGGCATCTGAGTACCTGTGAGAATGTTCAGCTCTATGGGAAAAGTGGCTGCTATAGGTGAAGGCCTCTTCTGCCTGTTCTATGAGTTTATGATATTTGCCATCAGCCCTAACACAGCCCGCTAATTTTCAAAGAATATTGATCAGGTTAAGCAAGCACGTCTATTCCATCCAATTAACACTGAATAATTTAGTGCTGTCAAAAGGAGAGACCATCAAGCAAACCAGTGTCTTCCCAAGTTAAAATGAATAAAACAGCAAACTATTGTTTTAAAAAACAAAAACAATCCCCATAAGAAACAAAAACAATAAACTATTCAAAAATAAAAATACACAGCGCACAGCTTACACATACAGCCCTATCATTACTTATAATATTTAAAATTGAAAAAAATAAACAAATTTTATATTATAGTGCTCAGGACCTAGTTATGACATTTTTAGATAAATTAATGGACTTTCACTAACTGTAAAAGTTACAAAAGCA
Source organism: Mixophyes fleayi (assembly GCF_038048845.1). Lineage (NCBI taxonomy): Eukaryota > Metazoa > Chordata > Amphibia > Anura > Limnodynastidae > Mixophyes > Mixophyes fleayi. The sequence goes on from NC_134405.1 coordinate 66,494,756, forward strand.
AAATCCTGAAACATGTTTACCCTAATTTTGCCTATATAACGGGCAAACAATAAAATAATACTACCAAAAAGGCACTACCTATCCAAAGTAATTTTTTTTAAAAAAAACTACTTTCATCATTTCGCCTATTTATAAAGCATCACATGTGTTTTCAACTAAATTAAAATGTAAAAAGCATGAGTGGTATTCCTGCTGTCAGACAACCTTACCTGTAGTGGCTCTCAAATCTATTCCTCCCAGTCTTACTCCACTGACATACACTGTTAAATTCAGCAAATAAATATGTTGGATGTTGAAATAAGAGCCACAGATTTTACTAAAACACTGTATGCATGAGTGATTGAGCTGTTGGCATTCATCTTGATAAATCAGGTGATCACGTGGGGACCTTCACGTAAAGAGGTTGGTCTGGAGCAGTGTTGGGCAAACTTTTTCAGGAGCGGGCCGAATAAAAAAGAAAATCTATATGGCGGGCCAATAGAATTTATTAACAAACTCAAATATCGAAATAGGTTATAGTGATATTATGCAATTACCTTTGGAGGGTAGTACAATCGTATGTAACTACCATGGATGGTGACAGTCCTGCGTCTGGCGCCCGATGGATGTGCACACGTGGTATGCATGTGAGAGATGGCCCATGGCGGAAGTGAAGACCGATGCGACTGTGGGGTTGCAGGGGGCTGCAATCGTCCGCTCGTCCGGATGTATGGGAAAGGCGCTGTTCGCTAGGTGCCCTTGTATGTTGCGTGAAGCGCCTGGTAGAGATGGTCCGCGCGTGCACGGTGTTTGCGAAAAAAAGAGGAGGAAACTACATAGTGAGGTGCTGCGATAGATTTATTCTTAAGGATGAAGAACAACCGCACTTACATCAATTAAGTGATTATTCAGCATATAGAACAATGTGTAGCAGATGAGATGTCTCCTACGCGTGTCGTCCTTATCACGGACTTTCTCAAGTTGTTTCTGTGAATTATTCGCAGCAGTTTCTCGGGCCGGATAGAACTTCTAAGTGGGCCGGATATGGCCCTTGGGCCGTAGTTTGCCCATCACTGGTCTGGAGGGACTATTTATGATGGCTACTGACACATAGCAAGATTATGAGGTACATGTCAATACTCCTGAGTGTCCTGTTCCTGACCTGCTGCCTGTTCTTGACCTCTGCCTGTTCTTGACTTCATTCATGATACTGAACCATTGATTCATGCTATTGATTCCTGATATCCACCTTGTCCAGCCTCCTCATTGTAGCATTTAATCGAAGTATAAGGTGGATTACTGTGGCTAGCTCAAATTCAGCAAGGAATGTCCAGATCTGGCCAGCACCCATCCTTTCCTAGTACTAATAGCAACATTTTTCTACCTTGCTGTCATGTTTATACACAAAATGTATTATTAATAATGGAATTTTGATCAGTTTGCAAATGACCCAAATTACGCCAGTTCTCCCTAAATTGTGCATCCTGGAAATAATGGTACTGTTAGAAAAACAGAGGGTTGCACAGAAGATTTCCTATATCCCTTCATGTGTCCTCATTAAGTTATCTCGTTCATTTCCAGAACACACACCTTAGAACAGCCTGGCAAACCTGTGGCTCTCCAGGTGTTGTGAAACTACAAGTCCCAACATGCCCTGCTGGCTAGCTACTGGCAAAGCATGCTGGAGCTTGTAGTTTCACAAAACACCTGAAGAGCCACAGGTTGGCCAGGCCTGCCTTTGAGGAAATTCTGTTGTCACATGGGTGGCATATTTTCAAAATGATAGGGAACTTAAATATGAAGGTTAACATAACAATAAAATCCCAGCATGCATAGTGTGTTTAATTAAATATAGGTCCGGTCCGGATACATTTAATCTTGTTTAACAAAGCTGCAAGAGATATTGCTAAGTTTTATAAAATGTTGGAAAGTTTCACAGAAGCCTAAGCATGCACCTCCCAATGCAAATTAACGTATTCTCATACATCTTTCTATAAAGCCACAATTACACCTCTCACCAGGCAACACCTAGGTTTGATATCTCTATTGAATAATAACTAGTGGAGCATAATAGAGCCTTATTGTTGAGGTATTAAAATGCCCCATATTAACATCGCAGCAGCAAAGACAATGCAAAGCAGCTTATGAGTAAGTCTAAAAAAAGAATCTACCCAGCCGCCGCAGCTGGCTCACAAATCTCAACACATAACGGAGCAGATCCATAATTACCTTTAATTTATTTCTTCCAAAAGTAAAGGGAGTAAACAGTGTTTAATTATAAAATTTCCACTGTGGGCAGTTGTAATTAATGAGTTGAGGAATCCTTCCTTCTGCCTACGTCAACCTTTCATTACTCTAGAGGTACCTGGAGAACACTCGCACCAGAGAGCCAGTCATTTTCTATTAGCTGCCGAGCTGAAAGTTCCTACCTCCTGCATTAATCATGCAGCTCTTGGAGTCTTGGAGTTGTTAATTAAAGTTAGGGTGGGCCACACTTGAGGAGTACTTATAAAACAAACAAGCTTAATATCTCAAACCTATATTGCATGCAATGTTGGAGATTTGAATACCTGCAATTATAGGGTTGAACAAAGTATAGCCTTCTTAATAGCTAATGTGTATTTATAAGCAGAAAATTATTATTGATTTTATTGGCTTATTTAATAGCATTGTGCACACACAGCTGTGATGTAGTGTAACCCCTAACAGCCAATCAGATATCACCTTTTGTCAGGAAGACTAATGCAAGCTAAAATAATATTGGCTACTATAGGCTACAACATGCATCTTCTTGTGCTGCTTTATTAATGTAGAATTTTGGAAAATGTGGCATTCTTTTCACAATGGGAAAAAAATGCTGCAGGATAAGCTGCAAAAACTCACTAAGTGCTGTACATGGCATACAGTATTAGCATCACATACAGGCTGTCACTACTCATAATGGTCTCCTCCACAGATGTGCATGGATGGTATGGACATAAATTGTTATTAATGTAAATGGAAGAGTGTGAGCTGGAGACCAGTCACATTTGCCCCCATAGGGCATGATTTAGTGTTGGACATAAATCCATTTGCACCATGTTAAAATGTGACCTATGTAAAATTTGCTGCATGGTGCATTTGCATATCTAAAGCACGTATTTTGAGTTGAGCATCTCCTATATTTGGGACCACTCTCATTAAGAGATAGGTGTCAAGTGCGTTCACGTGTAAGTTCAGTACAGTGGAGGAATGGAGATGCAAGTCAATAGCGTCTGTTAGAGATGCATCCTAGTTTAACTTACACATATATTTAAGGTAAGCCTTTTGGGAGGCATAACTTTGCGCATCCCATAGGCCTGGTGCAAGTTTTCGAATTATGATGATGATAATTACATTCTTTTTTTTTTTTTTGCACCAGACTATATTTATACAGTAGATTATATGTTTAAATCAATGGTCGGAAATAACTTTTTTTAAATTGTATTTTTCAGGATAGATATGGTAAATATTTTATCATTTATAGGTATTACACAGGGAAGACTCTTGTGTTAACTACATTAATTAATTAATTAATTAAACCCTTTAACTATACCTATTAATTTATGCTGTGGCTTCTGACATTGATATGGGTACCAAATGTGAGTAATTTATTTTATGCTTTTTGCATATTGTGGGTCATAATAAACTGGATATGTAGAAAGTGTTTGTCTGTTTTTTTTCACTTTTTTGTTTAACTTTTACCTTTGTTGTACTCATTTATGTTATTGATATATTTTTATTGTTTTGTTTTTTTAAAACACTTATTTTAGAAAAATATTTTTGGGATAACATGCACTACGACAGAAGATAAACTGTACATTAATACTCTGACACTAGGTACAACGTGCATATGAAGTAACTAAAGATTATGATGCTTCAAATAAAGTTAGCTGTGATCAGTGGCGGATCCAGGGGGGGGCGATCGCCCATCGCCCCCCCTAGCAGGGGCTTGCTGCCGGCGGCTGCACACTGTGCAGGTCCGTTCGGCAGTGATAATGTGCTGCCCAGCTGCTCTGATTGTGTTTTAAACACAATCAGAGCAGCAGGACAGCTAATTATCACTGCCGAACGGACCTGCACATACTGTGCAGCCGCAGGCAGCCTTAGAAGTTAGAAAGGGGGCGGGGCTTAAATCACCCCCCCCCCCCTACATCGCCCGGGGTAGAAAAAATTTCTAGATCCGCCCCTGGCTGTGATGGCCTCATCAAGTCATGAGTTATTTAAAGGGGTTGTCCACGTTTGGACCAACAAATAAGGGAGATCATTTATGAAGAACCCCTCTGCTTCCTAAGCCAATGGCGGAATCAGAATTGTAGCCTGTTTACTTCCACTGCAGTGACAATGCAGCTCAAAGTCATGTACTGCAATCCATCCAGTTCTTTCCAACAAAGTTCAATGTAAATCTACTGTAGAAGACTGAACAGATAATGTCCTCCAGCGCCATCAGCTGTGGAATGAGCACTCAGCCTCGGGTAAGTAGATGCATTCCTGGAGGGAGGCAAAGGTTAGGTTTATACTCACTTCCCAGGGAGTAGGTGTGGGAGAGTAGTTTATAAGGGGTGTGTTCTCACTTTTGGACAACTCTTTTTAAGACCAATTAGGCTCACTTAAAAACTGGCTTAGGAGTTGGAAAAGCTGTAATGAATTAATGAGATGGTGTCATATGTATGTGATTATACAGGTGTGGGCATATACATTTTACTATGAAAATGATGTAAGCATGCTCCAGATGCTCAAAAATGAGAGGATTTGCGCAAAGGAAAAAAAAATTCTCCTCTCTTATTCACTTCACGAATGACCCCTAATGCCCCTGCTTGGCAATGAGTCATATCACAATCTATGATATGTACATATATTTTACTGTACATTTACAGAAGCTCATCTACCGTAGAGATATTTTTATACTAAACACACTTTCCCAACCATCCGGTCAAAACTCATCGCAACTTAATTGTTACTCTGTAGACTACCGAGTTCTTTTGCTGCTTTCAAAGTCTCATTTTTTATTATTCTATAATATTTTCATATTTTAGTGCTGATAATTATAGTTTCAGTGGCTCAACATCTCCAGGTTAATTATGTTGTCAAGGGCAGATCACTAGTCTGCCAGTGAAATTATGGTTCTCATTACACAAAAAAAAATTCAAATCAATATCTTGTGTTATTCCTGATCCAAACTGCTGTACCGAGATAATTTACGTGGTGCGCATGTGTATATATTGCAACAGGCACCTGAGAACAGGACAAGCTGTAATTCCAGCCTTTCATGTCTTCCCTTAACCCCTTAGTTTCCAGGTAGAGGAGGACTTAGTGCTTAGTATGAGCTGATAAGGAGCTATGTCTGACTGTACTAACAATGAAATGGCTAAAAATTATCAGTAACTGAATTAAAAACATAAATAATTCTAATTCATCCAATTTATGTTCATATTTTTATTTATTAGCAAGTAATAGCAGACAGTTAAAAGGAAACATTACAGTTGTATACAAGGAGATGCACACAGATCCTACTCTCTAAATTCTCCAACAAGTCATCCATTACCCCAAGTTGTTGGTCTAGTTTACCCATACAGTACTAAAATAAAACAAGTCATACAATTAAAGTTTCTTATCCAGCAATTACTATACACGCGTGTCCTTGTTCTTAGCTCAAAAAACGCACATACCAAACTGCATGTCAGGATTCTTAGTATATACACCATAGAGAGTAATGTGAATGAAACAAGGTGGTTTATTTAAACACGGAACATGCAGGTAAAACTGAGATGAAAAGGCAGATAACTCAAGTACTGGATACCTGGCCCACAAGTGCAGGGACTGGATAGTCAGAGTAAGCAGGTTTGGCTGGGAAGCTGAAGACTCTGGTTTTCCAAGGTAGACAGTGGATTGCAGATATTGGAGTTCTGGATTGCCAGATAACGTTAAGAAACTTGGGAGATGGTTACCATACAGGTGAGGTGATCTGCAGCTACAGAGAGTCTGGACGTCCAGGTAAAGCTGGAAAGCTTGTGATCTGGAGGCCAGGCAGGTGAGATGAACAGGGAGTCAGTCAGGATCAGAACACAGAAATTACAATGAGAAGCCAGCCACAGCAAAGTCAATTGATGAACTGGTTCACAGTACTGGGTTTTGCTGTCTTTTAAAGGCCAGAGACAGATGAGCTTAACTCTTTGTAGTAAGGATCAGGCAAAGGCACAGTAGCATCTAGGGAAGAGATGTAGCCAGAGGCAGATTGTGACACAACCCCCCGTCCCCCTTTAGAGCGGATACCGGATGCCCAATAACAAGGAAACTTAGGGTCAGTCAGAAAAGTCAGATACATAGTCTAGGATAGGGCACGTAGCTGAAGGTTCATTATCTAATACCTCAGGAAATTCAAATGGTGGAAAATGTATAGAAACTACGCCTGAGGAAAGATGAGACGCAGAATCCCCTCTTTTCTGCAGTTTTCTCTTTTCTTTTAATGAAATTTTTGGGAAGAAAGGACTGCATAAATTGGATAGAACACAAAGGTATTTCCAGTATCGGGTTAGCTGGAGATATCACAGATGGTACAGATGAACCAAAGGTTGGAACTGAAAGTGATGGAACTGTTAGGAACCCCTCCAGCCGGCACAACACAACCCGGGGTCTATTCTGCCAGTCAGGTGTTTACTGGAGCCCCTGATGGTGGGGACAGACTGGGCTGCAGACTGACAGAGGGTCGTAAAGTGTGTACCGGCTGGGGAGAACCCAGGCAAGAAGAGTCAGGTCCACGCAGAGGTCAAAGGCCGGAAGCAGGTATCAGTATTGATGAACAAGCTGAGGTCAGAGGTCACAGGCAAGGTAGCGGAACGGGTAAACAAGCCAAGGATCAGGGTCACAGGAAACACGAGCAAAGTCCAATACAAAGCCAAGGGTCAAACACGGGAAGTCAAATGTAGATATCAGGATACAGGAACTGGAACAAGCAGGTCAGCAGACTGGAGCACAGAAGCTATAACCGGCAATGAGGAAGCAGACCTCATTGCCTTAAATACAGACAACAGCCAATCAGGGTTTGCCCCTGGGAGGTACACAGCTGCAGACTAATTGTCTGCCAGACCAACAGGCCAATCAGGACCATGAAGAGGACAGCTGCAGGCTAATGCCTGTTAACTAAATACTGCAGACCTAATAGACATCAGGTTACTGCAGACCCGTGCGCACGCGCCCAGCTGCCCCCTTGTTGCTGGGACGCGGCGCTGCTTTGTACAGAGTCCGGCCGTTGCCTTGGCAACGGCCGGGGTTTAGGAGGAAATGACGTCCCAGTCGTCAAGGTGACGGCCGGGACGCCAGGGGGAGCCAGAAGCGAGCCGCGGCGGCTGTGAGTACCGCCGCGGCTCGTGACAGGAACAAACTCTTCGATCACTGCACTGGGATTTCTGGTCTCAATAAAGGGGTTTGCATATTCCAAAACTTTCCTTCTAAATTTGGACAACAAGAAGAATACTTGCTTGGGTTGGTTATTGACAAGATCTGGTATGGAGGGAAAATAGGTTAAACAAAACTTTATAAGGGCACTAAATTGTGCCATGTCCCAACTGAAAAGGTGGCCGGAATCCTGAAACAGGGAAGGATACAGCAGACTTGGTAACTTTAGATGATATGGTAGCAGGATGCCAGGATGCCACCAAAACTATCATCCATGCACTCATCATCTCCCGCCTGGATTATTGCAACCTTCTCCTCACTGGCCTCCCCCACTCCCACCTCTCTCCCCTCCGCTCTATACTCAACGCGGCTGCAAGACTCATCTTCCTCTCACACCGCTCCTCCTTTGCCTCCCCTCTCTGCCTTGCCCTACACTGGCTTCCCTTCCCCTACAGAATCCTCTTCAAGCTCCTCACCACCACTTACAAGGCTCTCTCCCACTCTACTGCCCCCTACATCTCTAACCTCCTCTCCATACACACTCCGGCCCGCTCCCTGCACTCAGCCAATGACCGCCGCCTCTCCTCCTCTCTTATCACTTCTTCCCACTCCAGAATCCAAGACTTTTCCCGTGCAGCCCCCCTTCACTGGAATGACCTCCCTCGTTCCATCCGTCTCTCCTACTTTGTGCTGCTTCAAACGTGCACTAAAAACTCACCTCTTCCGCATAGCCTACCAACCATCTACTTAACCCCTCACCTCCGCTACTCGCTCTCCCTTCTCTCTTCTGGCTCCCGTTGTCCCTGATTCTGTCTACCCTCCTTTAGGATGTAAGCTCACATGAGCAGGGCCCTCTTCCCTCCTGTCTCCTCACCTGTTCTTCCACTCCGTGCTTATTGCAGCAGCCTGCCTGGAGTTTCTGAAGTATTGGTATTTTTGTTTATTGTTCTGTACTGTTTCACCCTGTATAGTCTACTGTTTGTACTGTGTATGGCGCTGCGGAAATCCTGTGGCGCCTAACAAATAAATCTTGCTCTGGGCTGGGTGCCGCCATCTTCACTCCGTTCTATTAATCTTCTCTGTCCCTCTCCTATTGGCTGGAGTTTTTGCTCCAAAGTTTAAAGGGCTTTTCCTCTGTATCCTCAGAGACTGTTCTTTGTGTTACTTTCGTGGTACTAGACGTTGCTCCCTTATTCCTGCTTGTCCACAGAGCTGACACTCTACAACAGCGCTATACCTCCATTCCAGTGGAACCTGCTGACTACTGAACCGCCACTTCCAAGTGTTTTCTGCCGCCATCCCAGTGGTAACCAGTCGATCACAGAGCTAACACTCTATCACAGCGCTACTCTGTTTAACCTGCTGTCTATAGTGCTGATACTTCCTAATGTTCTGCCGCCATTGCAGTGGTAACCTGTTGTCTGAAAGTTTTATGCCTCACTCTGTTCTCCTCCACCATTTAAGAGGCGCCCATCTATCCCCCCTGATCTCCTCAACAATTGTCTGCCATTGCTGACCCTCCTGGCTTGTTCCTCTAAGAAGTTCAACCTAGAAACTCCTAGTAAGGGCCGTGACCTGCGAGGCAGACGCAGCTATGACCAAACTGCCTTGCGGCTGGTCCTTGGTGAATACCGTCTCCTAGTTAGACTCTGCGCCGTACTTGAGTATTGTTAATCTAGACTATGGCAGGGTCCTGTCCACTGAACCGTGCATGCTTCTCAACCGTGACAATGAAACAGCTCTGGATGAAAAGTTCTATGAGGCCACTCAGGCTGATCAGTACTTTGAGGCAGCTCTGGAGCTGGCTGAAGGGACAGGTGATTTGTCAACAAAATTAGATAAACCCCTGCTTTGCTTGCACACAAGGGCCTGATTCATTAAGACACACAAAATCACAGTATTGTGTATTTTTTTCAAAAAAAGCACATAATTCAGGCATACGCACATACAAAGAGTAGGCAGACCTCCCAGACCATGTAAAATACCCAAATTCATGGCATTGAATAATGGGAGCAGAGCTTAATCACATCATTAAGCACCCCCCCCCCCCCCGCTATTCGGGTGACGTAATTACGTCGTCACGCCCCCTCCTAGCTCTGTCACATGATCTGTACTCCAATCTCCCGTACTACAGATTTAAAAAGTAGGCAAATATGATTCAACTAGAAGTGCATCTGAAGAATCGTCTCTTGTTGAATACAGGGGCACTCTGCATATATGGCACTTACTGTATTGAGACAGACACAGCACACTGCAGGATACATACAATACACATGTGCAATAGAAAGTCCCAGCAGAAAGCACAGAAAAAAATCGATTATTGTCACCTGTTACTAATATAGTCATATAATACTAATACTAATACTAATATAGTCATACATGAAATAGACATAAAAAAGAAAAGTTGTTTTTTTTCCATTTATTTTCCCATGAAATAAATTTTCAGGATGTTATTAATGTCTACTGCACATAATATGCATTTTTATAGTTGTTCTTGGTTGTTCTAACATGCATACGTGACCAGTATCTCTATCACTCGGCACTTACACCTGCAGCAGGTACAAGTGATATGGCTGAAAAACAAGTACCTGAGAAATGCCTAAAGCTTGAATTGGATGCTGCTGCATGCACTCGACCTTGTCATGCCCTTACTGTAAATTGACTACATGCAAACGCATCTTCCCCTCCCCATTCCGCCCCAGGAAATCGTATTCTGTCAGAAGAGTCCTTTGCATTAGAAGATGAATTGGATGTAATTGTGTACACTGGCGTATAGTTCATTTTTGGCATGCACAGTGCAAATTTGCAGAAAATACGGCACGTACCGGCATTTACGTTCCTTTAATAAATCAGTGCCAGGGAGTTGAGATATGACACACAATTCACTCTTGGGGGATATTCAATTGGGCGTAATGGTCCTCTGAATATCGCTGCTGCGCACACACTTGCAAATACTCTGGCACCTCAAGATAGCGGAGTTCCTTTGCGACCGTTTCAGAGGCACTGCGCAGCTAATTCAAAATGCCCCCTGATATTTAACCACTGATAATGCTATAATCATGACAAAAACTATGCAATTTGTTAAATGCTACGATTTATTTATGATTTCAGCCAAATCGTAATTTGGTTTGATTAAGTTGCTAGGATTCGATCAACCAAATCCGAATGTTGGTCTACTTGCAATTTTAGTGTGTAGAACATAGGATAATCAACTAAAAAGTAACATTTTAGAGGCCCCTTACGGTTAATATGTGAATTAGGGTTCCTATTCAGTTTAGGATTCTGCAGAAATGTCAAACAGGTCATTCTTCACCGAAGCATTATTATTGCTGGAAGGCAATTGCCAGTAATGGCTCATTCACACTGAGTTTATTTAAAGTGTCTTCCTGCTTCAAAAGGACTGGGTGTGCATGAGCCTTGAAGCATTTTCAACGCACCAAGATTCGTATGACCAATTTTAATTAAAATCTTTTTTCTCATTCTTATTCCCAACGAATATAGAGAATTTGGGAATGTTGGAGCGTAAGCCTTACTGCTAATATTACCATGCCTTCAAAACATAAAGTAACAAAATGATGAGAACATGTCTGATGCTCCATAAGTAACATTTAATTAATTCCCTTCCTCTGAAAAGTATAACTGGAATACAAATTCCACATTGCGCTCTTAAAGAGATAACCATCTAAGTAGGCTTTTCCAATGACAGTAACATACTGTAAATTGCAAGAGAACTTCTATTATCGCGTAGCCACATTGTATACACAAAGACGCGTGCCTCTGTACATTGCTTCCCATGGCAGATAGCACAAAAGCAGAAGTTTGTATTCACACCTTTAATTAAAAACAGTCTCACAACAAAAGGTAGGATAAGTAGTGTGTGTCAAGCTAAATAATAGAACCACTCACTAATCGGATGCCAGTGGCAGGGAAAAAAAGGACATTCATTAGTTCTCCCAGCTATACTTTTCTGGGCCCTAAAACTATTCTTCTTTTTAAACAATAATTCATTACATACTGTATATTTTTCAGACAGTGTAAGCCTACAAGTTAAAGTAATATGCCAGGATATGCTGTCTGTCTGTGGTGAAGATGGGCATTGTATTGTACAAGGTGCTTGACTTGCAGACATACTTAGAACATCATTGCCCACTTCCATTCTATATTATTCAGTGACATACAGTGGCCGCAGTGGCGGAACTACCATTGGTGCGGCAGGTGCTGTGCACCGGGGCCCATGCAGATAATGGGGCCCACTGCAGAGCAGATGCAGTGGTTCGGGGGCACCAGTTTCTTTCTCCCTGCCTTCTTGCACTGGGGCCCACATCTCGCTAGTTCCCCCTCTGAGTGGCTGTATATTAGGCTTAACATGGACATATTCTGGATACATGTTACGGAAAGGTCTTTTTATCCTAAATGCTCAACAGTAAACATATTTATCAAAACTTTAACTGTGTTTCTCATGATAGTATGTTTGCCACAGAAGAAAAGGGAGTGATCAATCAGAAAGGGTGTGCCTAAACTGGGACAGCTGGGAAGGATGAGTCCGTATTGAATCAAAACATTTAGTGGATTTTCTTTCAATAGTGCATTCAATAATGAATTTGTAGTGGTGGAAGTTTTGGAGCTATATTTCCTTCAGCAGTGCTCAGCGGTGGGGAACACTTTTACAGGTAGTGTGTCTGTTTGGTGTGTTATGGTTGATGTTTGGATTACTTGAATCTGCATGTGGTAGCTGGAGCTTCATTGCCTAATGCTAAAGTGAGTGTGTTGTTGTAGAAAGAGACAGCTAGATCAGTAGGGTAGTAGAGGGTATATAGGCGAAAGTTATAGTTTTAGTGAAGATGTAAAGTGTATTGGATCAAGAGTATTTAGCAGTCACTTGAGCATGTGGATGTGGATGCATGGGGTTGTGGAGTATAAGGTAAGGTGAGACTGAATAAAAGGAGGTCATGGTCAAAGAGCAGGAAGGCCAAGTTGGAGAATTTAGAGATGGACCAAAGATGGGAAATAAGTGAGCCAGGCACCACAGTTGACAAGGAATTGGGAAACTGGTCTTAGAGTACCATAAATAACAGCAGAACTGTTATTTATTTATTTATTCTATCATCTAGAAGTTTTAACCTAATTAACTCTCAGATTACCTGTTGACCTAGCTAATTAACTTGGGCTGCCAGCTAGTTAACTCAGACATTGTTCTGATTACAAAACAAATCTAAAGCTAGGTAAACACTACAGAATTTTCCACCAACTTTTTATGCCGATCGATTTTACATGCGATCGATGTTCCGATCGCTCGGTCCATGGACTGCATACACACTAGCCTTGTTTAGGATGATAAAGGGAAGAGCGGACGTCCCTTTAGCGACTTTTTACAGCCATGTTGTCGTGAGCAATGACTGTAATTTCGTACTCGCTGTTGTGGATCGGTCGGAAGTTTATACACACTACACAACGGAAACGGGATTGGAACGAAAATATTAAACGGTACGACCAACCAAATGAGGCGACAATCGTCCATTTGGACAGACTTTCGACCATCGTGTCACTGCACACACTGACCCGACTTTTGAACGAGCGGTCGTATGTCGGCTGATTTAGCCGATTAATGGATGAAAACTGGTCTAGCTTAAGCTACACCTCATAACAATGGACATTTGAGACAAATGTTAATTACATTAGCTAACACAAGCAAAATGACTACTGCTGTCCTGTTATTTTCACACTATATGACAGTATTCTTTCTATTTCTAATAATACAATGTTGCTGGTAATAGCAAGGGCAAAATGTACCTAATAACATTAAATAATAATACACATAATACACCGATGCTCTGGTGTATATACTTAGACTGAGCCAAGGATTGAAAGTACATTAAACTGTGAAAAACGGGTGATGAATAAAAAGTTCTCAGTTCAGTATAACCCCGTTTCCTCACATTCCTCCCCCACTTTTTAAACTTGTGCCCCAGTCTCTTCTGCTGCCACTACTTAAGGTTTTATGCGATCTCTCATGAGGTGAACCAATTTCCTGCTGGGCTGTGTGTAGCCTCCAGCATTCAGTTGTTGCACTTTGTTATACTCTTGTAGCCGCCAGCACCGGTCAATTCCCAGAGCCTCTGTGGGAAGTCTCGGTTTCCTGCTCCAGTAGCTACTCTGAGGCCTACTGCCTTGGGGTTACTCATTTCCCTAGTGTGTGTCCGATTATGGACTGGCTTCTTGCAGGAATCCTGCTGCACACTATCTTCTACAGGGACTACTGAGACTAATATCACGCATTCATTAATGTCCTGCTTTCTATGCTGCCTTCTCCCCTCCTGTGTCTGACTGTCACTGTTGCAGCCCTGCCCTAAAATATTCTTGCAGGCTACACAGTTGGCCACAGCGGTCTACATCCCTTGTTAAACCTAACCACATGAACTGCTGCCCTAAGCATGTCTTGTTTTTTCCTTTTTCCTCTGTGATCGGTACCCCCTTCCCCATGGGCCTGAGCTATGAACTGATCCCGATATTCGGGTGGGACTACCAACCTTTACTTATGATTTGGGCTGGACACAGCATAGAGCAACCCGTCCAACCAAGCACATTCATCTTCCACCCTAGTCTTAAATGACATATCTGCTAGTCCCCACATCTCTTTTAGATCTGGATCTAGAAACTGGGCTTCTTGCAGTCTAGATTTATCCTCTTCCCTCAGGACTAAATCCCCCATAGGATTGTCTTGGCTACTCGCCCAGAGAGGAAAAAGAGAGTTTGCTGACAACCGGTTGTCACTGGTATGTACGGGTGGATGTTCTTTTTCAACAAAATAATTCCTGATGTCTTGCCCAAAATTACCTCATTGGACATTCCCGCCATAACTCCAACTTCCACCAGGTTGTTACAATGGCCCCAATGCAACTGGACTTGGGCTGTTAGAATCTCTGCCCATCGTCCATCCTAACTTTAAAGTACTTCTTGGGGATAATTCTTCTGGAATCCACCAACTCGGGCCGTACCAGGGTGATGGCTGCCCCAGAGTCCCTAATTCCTTGAGAATTTCTGCAATCCACCCACATAGGTTTCAAGTGCCGGTAAAGGCGTCCTCCTGTTGTTAGCCTCATGCCAGCTACAGTATTGCAAGTGGCATTTATCCCCCTCGCCTTTGGCGCATCAGGGTCGTAGTGTTTGTTTTTCCGAGGGTGAGTCCTGCCAACAACCCACGTGGGTGGGAAATGGTCTGATTGAAGTCCTTTCCTGGGACACTCCTCTCGAAGATGCCCCCGGTATCCACATCGATGGCACCGCTTCCAGACTTGTCCTGAGTGTGGTATAGCTGATCCTCAGTTGCTGGATCACCTTGGGCCTTCACTCTGACACTTTTCTGTTTTTTTCCTAGGACTGAGGGTTACACTTTGCCACCCAATCAGGAAGGCTGGGTAATATCTCAGTCAGCCCTGTCTCAAGTCTTTTTCTCCAAATCCACCGTTCCCCCACCACATCTGGGAAGTTCTCCTGACTTTCCTTAATAAATTTCACCTCAGACAGTTTTGCACATATGAATCACCCATCACTCAGCACCAATATACGAGGTTGCAACATAAGTCCCAACTTGGTTGGCTTCCACTGCTGGGACCTCTGCTATTTCCATCCAGCCCGCATCATCGAGTATGCACAGGTCCCATTCGTGTAGTTTTTACACTAGTTGTGACCTGAAGTCATCCTGGGTAGTGGCAATTTCCCTCACCTGGCATAATCCCCAGAGTTCATCCAGGTTTAGGGAGTTATAGTTGTTAATGGCTTACGTTTCTTGCAACTCCTCTGATAGGCTTCTCTGGGTGCTGTGTAGCCTGTGCTGTACCTATAAGGCTCTTGGACCTCAACCGCTTGCGTCCTTTGCAGCCTTCCTGGTTCTTGCGACACGGATGAGCGAGGGAGGGGAGTGGTATGTACTATGATGAGAGAGAGAAAGGAGGCATGTACTCTGATGAGCGAGGGAGGGGAAGTATGTACTCTGATGAGCGAGAAAGGACAGGCATGTACTATGATGAGTAAAGGAGGGGGAAGGCATGTACTACAATGAGTGAGGGAGGGGAGGCATGCATTCTGATGAGCGAGGGAGGGAAGACATGTTCTGTGATGAGTGAGGGAGTGGAGGCATGTTCTCTGATGAGTGAGAGGGGGAGGCATGTTCTCTGATTAGGCAAGGGAGTGGAGGCATGCACTGTAATGATGGAGGGAGGGAGGAAGTATGTACTGTGATGAGCGAGGGAGGGGGGAGGCATGTACTCTGATGAGCAAGGACGGGGAGGCATGTACACTGATGAGGGAGGAATGGGAGGCATGTACACTGATAAGCGAGAAGGATAGGCATGTTCTCTGATGAGCAAGAGAGTGGAGGTATGTACTTGTGATGAAGGAAGGGGGAGGCATGTACTATGATGAGCGAAGGAGGGAAGGCATATAATGTGCAGAGGGAGGTATTTATGGTGAAGAGGGAGTGGCCATGTATGGCAAAGAGGGAGGGGTGAGGTATGTACTATAATGAGTGAGGGAGTGGAGGCATGTTTTCTGATGAGTGAGAGGGGGAGGCATGTTCTATGATGTGCAAGGACAGGGAGACATGTACACGGATGAGGGAGGAATGGGAGGCATGTACACTGATAAGCGAGAAGGATAGGCATGTTCTCTGATAAGCAAGAGAGTGGAGGTATGTACTTGTGATGAAGGAAGGGGGAGGCATGTACTATGATGAGCGAAGGAGGGAAGGCATATAATGTGCAGAGGGAGGTATTTATGGTGAAGAGGGAGTGGCCATGTATGGCGAAGAGGGAGGGGTGAGGTATGTACTATAATGAGTGAGGGAGTGGAGGCATGTTTTCTGATGAGCGAGATTAATTAGTACTGGGCCCCACAGTTTCTAATGGCAGCCCTGGATGCCTGCCAGAGACATGCTATAACACAGGCCTTGGAATTCACCGACAGTGTTGTTTATGTTACAGTTTGATAATACATGCTGTTGCAATATATGTATCAAGGAAAATGAATAACAAATATAAAGTGCTTTCCCCCATAGGGGTAAAGAATTAAACAAAGCTCAAAAATAAATACACAAAAATTTACATGCAAGATTGTATAAATATAAGTTACACAAAGTACGTTTGATAGAATTGTTGAAAGGTGTAATATAACATTTTGGGGTATATGTTGTGGGTTGAATTGTTTGAAAGTAGCTAACATATATTGACATTACAAAATGTTCTTTGGTAGAGAAAAAAGTTATTCCTGGTGAAACTGAATGTAAAAATGGTGTGTTCACCCGAAGTGTAGAACTGAGACACATCCATGGCAGTAAAAGGGTTATTCTCATCAGCACTATGTATTAGGAATTTTCCTCCTAGGGGTAGAGTGACATAAAGTGAAGGGTAACTCTCTTTCAAATCCACTCTTTGTTATCATGTTAAATACAGAATCAGCAAAACTATATGGAAATAATCCAAAGCTAACATTAAAAAAAGAGAGTAAAATAAAAAAGCATATAAATATCACATTAAAATGTATGGCAAGCCTGAAGTCCCAAATAAAATGAATTAAGTTTCTTATCTGCCCTGTGTCCACCAGTAAAATCTATAATTCTCTCTCACATTTCAACCTCTTCTGTGTATCGTATGAGAGTCACGGACGCTGCCTGGAAGCTTTTACATAAAAGAATTGGCAGGTCCAATCGCAAATGCAGGATGTTAATGCACAATTATAACCTCACTGTAGATATTCCAGAGCCTACTGATCTGCTGCAAACTATGCACAGATTAGCAAGGAAAATAACAAAAACATCAAAATAAATGCTACCTTGTCTGGATTTAGCAAACATAAAATCCCTCTCTAATTGTGGGAGACCTAGTATCCAGCCCACACACAATAGGTGTGCCCACTTGCAAAACCCAGTGTTTCTCTCTTTATCATCATAATTTATTTTTTATATAGCGCCACTAAATTTACAGTGCTGTACAGAGAACTCACATCAGTCCTTGCACCATTTTAGCTTACAGTCTAAATAAATTCCTTAACATATACACACATGGACAGAGAGAATGACTAAGGTCAATTTGATAGCAGCCAATTAACCTACCAGTATGTTCTGAAGTGTGGGTGGAAACCAGAGCAAACCCACACAAACTCCACACAGATAAGGCCATGGTTGGGAATGGAACCCATGAACCCAGTGCAATGAGGCAGAAGTGCTAACCACTATACCACTGTGCTTCCTTGCTTCTCTCCCCAGGTAGTGACACACAGACAGCAGGATATCATACTCATAATTTAAGTCACACCCTTTTATGTCATGCTTACCAACTTTTGCAGCCAGCTTGTCAGCGTGGCCGTGTGAGTAGCGCCATTAGGCCACGCCCCTGTCAATCTTTGCCCATTTCAGCCTATTTGTGGTTGGGGGTGGCCAGGATGACGCATTTAGCCCCACCTGTCACGATCCGCCTGGCAGCTCCTACCTTTTGGACTTTATTATTTGTATTTGTTCTTTTTATGAGTTTGCAGCAGTACCTCTGATGTCCAGAGGTGCTGCTATTGTGCATTTCTTGTGCTTTAAGGGTTAACTTTTCTGTTCTCCAATTATTCCATGCACCTGGGTGTGGTCTCTTTTTCCCTTTATATCCCTGTTACTCCCAGCACACAGGGCTGGTTATACTGTCACGGTTACAACAGGAGTACAGCTAGGAGTCACAAATATGGTGAAAACACTCTGTTTATTTGCAGAAAAGTATAAACAGCAGGTAATCGAGAGCAGTAGTAAATACCAGGTGCAAGCTGATGCAGGAAATAATAAGAATGTTCAGAAACCAGCAGGTAAACAGCTAATGCAGGGAAGCAGGATGTATGAACAGGTTCCAAGCAGGCATGAACCAGAGGAGCAAGACATCACAGGATGGGACAACAATAACCAGCCATGTGTGCTGGGAGTAACAGGTATATAAAGGGAAAAAGAGACCACACCCAGGTGCATGGAATAATTGGAGAACAGAAAAGTTAACCCTTAAAGCACAAGAAATGCACAATAGCAGCACCTCTGGACATCAGAGGTACTGCTGCAAACACATAAAAAGAACAAATACAAATAATAAAGTCCAAAAGGTAGGAGCTGCCAGGCGGATCGTGACACCACCTCCACCCGCTTCACAAACGAGGTGAGCTGGACCCGGAATGTTGTCCTGCTCTCCCGGGAGTCCGAGAGAACTCCCAAAAATTCGAGAGTCTCCCGGACATTCCAGAAGAGTAGGCAACTATGTTTTATGTAAGCCGTGCTGCTGATGCCTGCTAATCAGTTTGTTACATGGCTGGGAGTCCACAAGACCTGAACTGGTGCACGGGAATTGAGACCCATCCTTTCTCCTCCACTACAACTCTTTAGGTTCACTCCAGGAATATGTAATTGGCAGCCTCAAAGCTGGATGAGGTCATTCAAGATTTTTCTGTGGCCTCCCCCCTCCCTCACCCCATTTTTCCTTAAGAGGTTATTTTGTCCTGTCTTCACTAGCATATTTAACCAAAATGATATAAGGGTCCAAGGGTGTAACTATAGCCATAGCAGTCCTTGTGACCAGTATGGGTCCCGGCAGAACCACGGGCCCTGTCCCAGAGGAAAAAAGTTGTCTTGCACAAACTTAATATTGCTTATGTGCTTGTAAGGGATTATTTTGCAAGTAAAACTATATACATATCTAAAACTATGGTGTGTATCTAACAAGTACCTGGAATTTAATCAATCCATGTGTTTTATATTTTGAGTCTATTGCATTTAAATATTAAAAAAATAAATGTACAACATAATAGGCATTCCCTTTAATAGAGTCCAGCCCATGAGCACTGTTGTAGTTGTATGTTGAAACATTTGGACAGCTATCTGTGGTGAGAATTATCTGGTAAGACCTTTGTATATATGTCTTTGTAAAAAATGCATCTGAAAACCTGCAAACTTTGTGAGGGACACAAGGCTTAAAAGACAAATTAAAGAAGGGTAGGAGGGAATTAAAATGGCGCAGATAGACGCCCTGCAATGTGACCAGCAAGACACACTGTGGTGTGCCCAACATGGGGAACTGTGATGTGTCCAGTAAGAAGCCACACAGGATGCAATGTAATACAATGTGAAGTGCCCAACAAGACGCTCTGTGATATACAATGTAGAACCACTTCTTTAATCTATGTCGCTCCTCCAGCATAGGTCCCACCTGTACTCATTCGTTGAAGTTCTGGCTGAGTGTATTTCATTATACATGTGCAGTAAGTTGAGGGACTGGCCTAAGGTTAACATTTTTCCATAGAGGACACAGATGTCTGGACCATGCCAACCTCTGGTTTGTCTCTAGGTTGTGTTGCTTTCAAATTACGAACCTTTTTATATGTGCTTTTAGTAAATACATTACTTCTATATAATGCTGCTGAGTGGCGCTGATTATATAAAATAGTATTAAATGTGAATACATATATATACAGAGTTGTAATGTGGTGTGGTGATTTTGCAACATTTATATTTTTTCACATTTTAATTTAATTTTTTCTACAGATGTAGCAGATCTTGCAGGTTACTGATAATTGTGTTACTGCGATACATTTTCTTTCCAATCTATTGTACTATAATACGAATCACAAAGGGTAATTAAGTACAGCAACTTCCCAGCAACCCTTAATTATCACAGAGAGTTTCATGGTTGTTTACCTTAGAAAATAGTTTTTCCTTGACAAAAGTTAGCAAAGTTTGCACTGTAATGTAGTTTATGTCAGTATAGGATTTCTAGAGGGGAAGTTTCCCAATTCTTGATTTTAAATATTTGTTTTTAAAAAAAATGCCACAATAAGCCTGCAACAGACGCTTTTTTGTAGTCAAATTGTTTTATTATAAATAACAAGTACAGATCAGTCACAACTTGCTTTCTCACATAGTGTATGATATCATATAATAACAAAATTGCAACTAACAGTATATTTTTATATTTTTGGAAACATTTTCTGTGAATTTCTAGTGATCATTCATTTATTCACTGCATTGAATGTGAATGCCCAATTGCATTTTACGTCTATAGAGTGTATTAAGGGAAGTGTGGCCATCAGCCTAAACAAAGTTAAAATCACGTGGGTGAGTGATTAGGTGTTTAGCCTATGGGCTGCTTCTATTTGTTGACCAATAAGGCAGAGGAGGGGGTGGTCTAGTTTTATATAGGAGATGTTCTCCTGCATTTCCCCCTCTCTGCTTCCAGATTACCTAGGAGTCAGGCTGAGTAGTGGATTTGAGCTTTAGGGTATTGTATTTCTCTGCATTTGGTTTGTTGTATTTCCTGTGTTTGTTTCCTTATTCTTTTTCAGCCTTCCCTGTATCCCCTTATTCCTTGCTTTTGTTTCTGTTCCCCTACCTCTCTACGTTTTTCCCTCTTTGTAGTTGCGGCGCTCTGTGGCTTTCCCTTCTCCTCCTTCCCTCCCTCCTCCTCCCCCTCCCCCTCTCCTTCAGTATCTTTGTCCCCCTACAGCGAGGTTTTTTCGAGCGAGCGAGCCTGTTGACATCCCAGGGCCTTGTCCCACGGCAGCTGTGGGCCAGGTCCGCCGGTCCAGACGGGGGGCGCCATCTTTAGAGGCTGGAAGGCGGGGGGGGGCGGCGGTGCAGGGTGATGTCGGGGGCCTAGGAGTCGCTTCTCCTTACACAGGCTTTGGGCTGATCATAGGGGACTCTCACCTAGTCAGGGTGTGGGTGAGGTTAGACCCCCCTGCGGGTTTAGCTCTCAGTTGGGGGTCAGGGGGTCAGGAGGGTTCTTACCCCCCTTTGCGAGTAGCGGGGGGGCTTGGGGTGGGGTAGCTGGTACGGGCGGTTTGGGTCTGGGGGCTCAAGCCCTGGGTAATGCTGGAGGCGGGGTTCCTGCAGGGGATTTAGGGTTCTGGTCTCTATTTAGGGGTCCGGAAGTTTTCCTCCTATCTCATATGGTGGGCAGAGGTAGCGGGGCCTTTGGGGATCAGCCGGTCAGGGCACGGCTAACAGGGGGGGTTCAGCGGGCAGGGGGGGGGGTCAGAACAGGGTTTAGCTTGGGGTCCTGGAGCTTGCCCTATCCTCCACAGGATCTTCCTTTGCATGGGGACTCAGTGTAGCTCCCCCCCTCCCCCCCATATCCCATCCCTTTGGGCGGTTACATTCATTCATACCCGGTCCCGGTCCTCGCGGGGTCCAGCAATGGGGGTCTAGGTTTGGGGTCAGGTGGCTCGGGGCTCGTGTTGCCCCCTCCACCGGGGTTTGTTAGGATGTGGAAGGATTCTAGGGCAGATGGGGCAGTGTTAGGGCACCCGTTTGACATGCATTTTGTGTCTCCTGGTGTTAACATTCCTATGTTTGCAGATTCTCAAGTTCCAGTGGTCGTGGCATCAGGGATAGAAGGTCGGGGTTGGCAGCCACAGTGTCCGCAGGAGTGGAGAGGGGTCCGGAGCTGCAGCAGTCGGGTGTCGTGGAAACTTCATCGGTTCCCGGACCTTCGGAGGCAGCAGGACTTCAGCAGCATCAGGACCTGAGCGTAGGCGGTGAGTTGTTGGTTGGTAGCCGTTCACACAGAATTACACATAGTCCTTCTATGTCCTCCACTGACGAGGATTTTCCCTCTTCATCGGGGGAGGGTCCTCAGAAGTTGATAAAAATACTTAACGCACACTTGGCAGGAGCCCGATCTCAGGGGGATAGACGGGGTTCAGCAGCAAAGGTGGCAGCAGTTAGAGCCCCCATGGTCCAGTGTGAGAATACAGCCCTCTTGGCAGGAGTGCGCGCTTGCATTAGGGACAGCATCAAGAATGGTTGGTTTGTTAGTATGTTTGAGATTACAAAATCTGGGAAGAAAGGGTTAGACGCAGCCTGTGCAAAAGGGGGTTTTTAGGTGAGGAGTCTTATAAAAAATCTTCCCTAAATGGTTAGCAGGACACTGTTCCTTCGGGGCGTGTTATATAGAGTCTAGACCAGAGGCCAGGGAGGAATTCTGGAAATATTTGCATATGTTAAATGAGATATTCATTAGCGATCGCCCGGGACGTGGCGGAGGTACGAGGAGTTGTTTCGCGAGAAGGTAGAAGGTCGGGTTGATATGCCGCTAGGAGTTAAGGACGTTGAGATTTGGAGGCAGGTTAATCGGTCTAGCTTAGCGGTTGTGCCGATACCCAGTCGGTTTCCGCAAGGGGGAGACGCGGAGCTCCCCAATTGGCCGACAATAGGTGTTTCGCCTTTAACAATTCTTCATGCGGTAGGGGGGAAGCGTGTAGGTTCAGGCACAACTGTTCCTTTTGTCGCGAACCACATTCTGCCAAAGAGTGTCCGAGGTGTGCCCCCGGTCTCAGCAGAGGTCGCGGCAGCGACGTCAGCATTATTTAAAGGTCACTCCCCTATTTGTAATGATGTCTTAGAACGGTGGCTAAAACTATATCCAGATGCAGAACAGGCTTCTTTTCTCCGGAAAGGTTTTCGTCATGGCTTCCGGCTGCCGATTGGGGCAGGGGTTAACGCTAGGGCCGCTAGAAATCTTAAATCGGCTCATATTTTTCCGGAAGTTCTTGATGACAGGATTCGTGGAGAGATTAGTCTGGGACGCATGGTTGGCCTTTTCAGATCACCCCCCATAGCGGATTTAGTCATCTCCCTAGTGGGGATAGTCCCAAAAAAGGTCCCTAGTAAATTTCGGCTAATTCAACATCGGTCGCATCAAGTGGGCAGTAGTATAGTGCAGTAGTATATCAATCATTTGAGGAAGCCCTGATGTTAGTTAGGCACTTTGGGGCGGGTGCCCTCATGGCGAAATTAGATATAGAATCCGCGTTTAGATTACTTCCCCTTCATCCCGACTCCTTCAAGTACATGGGGTTCCAAGTTAAAGGAGAGTATTAGGTCAATAGATGTCTGCCCATGGGTTGCTCTCTGTCATGTTTTTATTTTGAATCATTTAGTTCTTTCCTTCATGGGGCGGTTCAAGCGGGGACAGGGCATGAAGGCATGGCTCATTACTTTGTTGAATTTTGTTTGTGGGCCCGGCTAAGTCCTCATCATGTGCGGATACGTTGTTTTCCGTGCAGGCTCTGTTTTCAATCAGGGGGGTTCCGGTAGCGTGGAACAAGATGGAAGGTCCAAATACATGTTTGTCCTTCCTAGGAATAGAGATAGATGCGGTGGCGGGCTGCTGCCGGTTGCCAGAAGATAAAATCGCGAAGCTAGGGGTGATGATATCTGATGCTATGTCTGCTCCCTCCCTTGAACTGAAACAAGTTCAGGCGCTGCTAGGGCTGTTAATTTTGCATGCAGGGTTAGTCCGATGGGAAGGATTTTTGTAGGAAGCTGCAGCTTTCCACAGCGGGTAGGAATAGGCCTCATGCGTTGATTAACTGAATGTTGAGGTCATGCAGGACTTGATGGTGTAGATATCTTTCCTAGGGATTTTTAACGGTATTAGAATTTGGCATTCCCCCCCTATTTCCACGAGGGATTTAGAATTGTTCACGGACGCAGCAGGGTCTAGGCTTTCGGAGCATACTTTCGGGGTGGGGGGTGCGCATCTTCATGGCCGCAGGAGTGGTTTGAGGGTGATTTGATAAAAAATTTACTCCTATTAGAGTTATTCCCCATTCTGATGGCCTTGGAGTTGTGGGCTCCTCAGCTTGGGGGTCATAATGTTTCCTTTTGGTGCGATGGTTTGGGGGTAGTTCGGGCAATCAATCACCAGAGTGCGTCTTCCAGACCAGCGGGAACTTATCGCATGTACTGGTGCTTCGTTGCTTGGATTTTGACATAAATTTTTGTGCCAAACATATGCCGGGGATAGGAAATTGCATTACAGATTCTCTTTCTCGTTTCGATTGGGGGCGGTTTGGATCATTGGCTCCGGGGGGCTAATCCTGAAGGTATAGCTTGTCCATCTTCTATAGCAGGTATATCTTTTATGGCAAAGGTTCGGGGGCTTACTGATCCTACGAAAGCATTCCTGGTTAGGAAAGCCCTGAAAGGTGGCTCTAGGTTACACCCTGTACCCAGAGATCGCAGGGGTCCTATAGATACGTTTTGTTGGCCCGGTTGATGGGAGTTTTGCCAGATATAACTGTGGATGTTTTGAGGCTTCTCTTTTTAGCGCAGCGTTCTCCATGGCTTTTCACGGGGCTTTGAGGGTAGGGGAGTTGGTTGCGCTGTCAAAGAATCAGTTAGGGTCGGCCTTTTTAGCTAAAAATGTCATGTTAAAGCCAGATACTATTCAAATTAAGATTGCCCGGTCTAAAACAGATCAATTGGAGTTGGTCATTGGTTTACGCTAACAAGGCAGATGGACGGTATTATTTGTCTGGTCAGGCTTTGCCACGAGCTAGCAGAAGCACGCCTGCAGCAAGCGGAACCCTTGTTAGTTCACAAGGACAATTCCATGCCATTATGTGCAAAGCTTTGGGGGTGTTTAGGTTTACCTTCCGCTGAATTTGGTACTCACTCCTTTCGTATTGGCGGCAGATGGGGCAGCAAGTCAGCCATACAGGCTTTGGGTAGATGGAAATCCAGTAGCTATAAGCGATACATTAGACCTGATGTTTAACCATTTTGTTTTGCTTCCTTTTTACGCAGCTCTTCCTTTTCTTTACTTTCTCTTCTTAGGTGGTAGACCCAGGGGCTAACTGCTCGCCACTTTTTGCGGGTGCGTGAAGGGCTTTTTCCCACCGGGTTTTCACCTTCACCTGGGTCGCTGCCTTTCCTTTTCCCGTTCTTTTTAATGTTGGAAGCAAAATCACCCCTTTGTTATGTCAGTTACTACAGGTATTGCTCCATTTTGTGTTGGTTCTCAGGTTGCATTAAGGTGTTAGGCCTGTCGTTATGTTTAGTATGGGTTAATTGGTTCTTTTGTTAGTAACAATTCGCTATTCCTTTTAGGGGTGGATACCATAAATATGTTGGTGTGGTTTGTGGGACACTCCTAGGTCTACTGGGCGAGTAGACAGGCTTTGTTTCGGAGGTGTCTGTGGTTGCCGGTACATGTGGAAGTCATATGTATATGCCGGCGGGGTATGAGATGGTCGGAGCTCAGGTCGGTTCTATCTAGGTATATGGCTGAGCGTGGAGTTCCCGATATTCTCGTGGTCCACTTGGGTGGCAATGACGTCGGTCAAGTTAAATCCTTGGACCTTATTATAAATATTCGTGATGACATTTTGTCGGTCTCTGTAAAATGTCCGTCCATAAAGCTGTGCTGGTCTTATATTGTTCCCTGTAGGAAATGGGGGTCTGTTATGCCTGCTATGACTATCGCATCGGTAGTCAGAAAAGTCAATCAGGTGGCTAAGAAGATTTCCTGTGAGTACGGGGGTTTTTTCCATGTCTCATTCTCATTTTAGGCTGAATTTATACATTTGTTCAGAGACGATGGGGTCCATTTGTCCGATGATGGTTCTATCTTTTTATATACCAGTTATTATGGAAGCTCAGAGTTGTTTTCGGGCTGTGGTTGGCGGGCCGCAGTTATAGTCATCTCTGCGGCATGGGTGGGAGAGCAGTGCAGTCGGTAAGTTTGCATATGGCGCTTGTGTTATCTCGTCATAGGTCACTACCCGCCCTTTGGATTGTGTTGTCATCACGTGTGTTGGGTCCAGTGAATGGGACTCTGGGTCAGTATGTTGAATATTTTACTGGCGGTTAAAAGGGGGGTGTAGTCTTGCCGTTGGACAGATATTTCGCACCGGCCAATAGATAAGGTATGATCCTGGGTTGGTGGTACAATGGTCTGACCTTTCCACCGTTATTGGTTTTGTGTTTGCTTACTGCCCTGCTCTCGTCCGCCTTTCAGCACCTCTAGCTTTAATATTAGTCATTTAATAAATAATATTTCATTCCAACGTTAATCTGGTGTCCGTGTCTTTATTGGTTTTCATTATGGTATTATGGTAAACACTAAGAACTTCCACATTGTGCATTTTAAGGATAGGAGACAAATATTAGTCTGTTTTGGCAATACTGAGTAGTGTGGGAAATATGCTAATGACCATTCAATAATTTATTCATAACGATTACCATAACAGACTCAGACTGTCCTCCTTAAAAATAACATAAACTTCCATATAAATTATAGATATTTCCCAACACTATAAAACTCAAACACTATTTATATCCCATACCACTGACATCCATTAGACATCATATTTCATTCCAGCTATAGCACATAGACACTTCAGCTATCTCATACACAAACGTCCGCCATCTTGGTTTATAAGATTCTCGGATATATTACATAGTCTTCCAGATAAAGGTTTCCTCTTAACACTATTAAAGCCACAGTATGCACAGACAATCGCCTTAATTATTTGTTGCTGTTTGTAACACACAAATCACTGTAACTTCATTCATATCACATGCAATCAGGAACGACCAAACTCCATTGTTTACAGTAGCACAACACTGCCTTC
This sequence comes from Mixophyes fleayi, assembly GCF_038048845.1. Lineage (NCBI taxonomy): Eukaryota > Metazoa > Chordata > Amphibia > Anura > Limnodynastidae > Mixophyes > Mixophyes fleayi. The sequence continues at coordinate 66,521,576 of NC_134405.1, forward strand.
CATGCTTCCTCACACACAAAACTCCATTACTTATATCATCATCAGCTATTTATATAGCGATACTAATTCTGCAGCACTATACAGAGAACTCACTCACATGAGTCCCTGCGCCATTGGAGCTTACAGTCTAAATTCCCTAACATACACACACACACACACACACACACACACAGACCGAGAGAAACTAAGGTCAATTTAATAGCAGCAAATTAACCTAGTAGTTTGTGTTTGGAGTGTGGGAGGAAACCGAAGCAACCGGAGGAAACCTACGCAAACACGGGGAGAACATACAAACTCCTCACATATAAGGCCACCGTCAGGATTCAAACTCATGTACTCTGTTAACCACTAAGCCACTGTGCTGCAGTAACACCGTATTACAGTAACTCAATTTCCTTCAATCCATTCAACTTGCAGTCTCCATAACATTATTATATGAGTGTGAAAAAGAGAGAGAGCTCAGACTTGTGTATTGAGAATTAAGACCTTTGCCTATGTTAGAGCAAGCCCTGCCACAGGGAGTCCTTACTTGTGATGTGGCTCATTGCCTTTGATATGTAAACGCAGACTGTCCCTTTCAGACTAAAATTGGTGGTAATACTTTGTGTACTACAGCCAAACATGGCTGATTTTGAGGTCAAAGTGAAAAATTGAATATCCTTATTAGAGTCACTTATCTGGCTAGCAGTACTCATACGAAAACAGGATGAACAATTATTTCAAAGAAGTGCCTTTGTCATGCTGATCAAGAGAAGTAATGCTGGGCAGTTGTCCATGCATATAGATAAGAACTAGAGATGCTCAGGCTCGGTTCCCCGAGAACCGAAACACACCCGAACTTAGCAGATCCGAGTACCGTTTTGCGCGCCCTCGGAATTGAAAACGAGGCAAAACATCATTGGTACGTCATCGGATCTTGGATCTCTCGAGCTTTGGATTCTATAAGTACTGCCCTTCATGGCGATCCAGTGTCATTTCACAGAGGGACACAGAAGGGGTAGCACAGTTCTTGGCAGTCTCTAGTGCAGTTGGGCAGCGTCATAGATAGAAAAAAAAGAGGAGGGGTAGCAGTGCTCTTCAAAGTCTCCAGTGACATTCAGGAGAGCTCTATTGCTCCATTGGCAATTGTCATTGCTGAAATAGAAATAATAGGTCTGGCAGGCTTGGTCTTCTAAATCTGCAGTCACATTGTACTGTGTTATATAGGTAACATACAAAGAGGAGAGCTCAATTGCTCTATTGCTAATTGTCATTGCTGAAATACAAATAATAGGTCTGGCAGGCTTGAAATTCTAAATCTGCAGTCTTTGTTTGAAAGTGTATGAAAATAATATTGTGACCTGTGAGGTGGTCAAAATTGACTGCAAATGACTTGAAATTAGTGTTATTGAGGTTAACAATAATGTAGGGAGAAAAAAAAGCAAAAATATGTGATTTTAGAAAAAAAAAAGGGGGGATTTTAGAAAGAAATCGGGATCCAAAACCAAAACCAAAACACGCAAGGGCGGTTTTGCCAAAATCAAAACACGAAGTTAATCCAGATCCAAAAACAAAGCCAAAACCAGAACACGGGGGTCAGTGAACATCTCTAATAAGAACACATACTAAAAACATGTATAGCAACTGAATCCATAGTGTAGTTTACTGCTCTAGATCATTGGTAAAACTTTTAGAATGTCATTCCTGAAAAGTTGCAGCACTATGAAATAAAGTTATTTTTAAAATCCTGAACAAAAATACAACTAAAAATATATAAAATAAATATTAATATGAATACAACCTACCTGGTTCTCTGTGTCTTGCTTCCTGGGGTGTCCTAAATCTGCAATTGGCCTCCATGTGATGGGTTGAAAGTGTTGCTGGTTTTCAGAGTTCAAGGAGCTGGTGGTAGTGGGAAAGGGATTGTCTAGGATGGTGGAAATGAGCCAGGGTAGTTTTATAAGGTGCATATGCAGCCCTGCATTCACCAACATATTCACAAGAGAGGGCAGGTCCCTACCTACCACAAGATCTGTGCGCTCATTCCCTGACATACTCTGTGCTGATGTGAACATTTTTGTGATCTATCTACAGGTTCTCCATATACCAATTCCCTTCAATATTTGGGGCTCACAGTAGAGCAGAATATGAAGGATAATAACTAATCTAGCCAAACACACTTAAAATATTAAAATATGGTTAATGTTGGGGACAAATGAAGTGATAAATAAGAGTATAAGAGCTTAATAGTCATGTTCAGGCCAAAACCACTGGTGCTGTGAATTGTATGTGTAATTTAGTATTGTCTATAGAATGTTAGATAATTACTAATAACATCATTTTTATAGACTTTTAGGGCCTGAGTCATTAAGCAAAATAAGGCAAAAAAAATGAGTAAATGTTCTCTGGGACAAACCATGTTACAATCCAAGGCATGCAAATTAGTTTATTATTTTGCCCATAAGTTAAATACTGGCTGTTTTTTTCATCTAGCACACAAATACCTGATAGCTTTATTTTTACACCGAAATTTAAAGTTGATCTATCAGTTAGTTCCCACATTTTAAATTTGCCTGCCTTGCAATTCTACCTGGTTTTGCCCAGGTGCAAAGTTACTCCTTTTTATGCTTTGCTCTCCTTAATGATTCAGGCCCTTAGTGTATTTATATATTATATATACTATGTACTTATGTTCGGCATGCATGGTCAGCTTTGAATGTTCATACTCCCACAGACTGTCCAATTTGTATTTTTTATTTTTTATTATAAGATCCTTGCAAAAAAATATATCAATCCCTTCTCACTGTCTATTTGGTCCCAGACTTTCTTATGTTTACTGCAAACATCTTTTATTCCCTCACTACTACAGGCAATTTGTGCTTTTGTACAGATATCAAAGCAGGGCTTTCCCCTTTGCCTGTCTACTGACCAGAAAGCCGGAAACAGCATCGTGAGCTGACTTTATCTGCCTAAAGACTCTAAGTATCTGGTATTATATAAGAAAGCCAATAATCAATCGGCTTACCCTTTAAAGATGATTTGCTTTCTACTCTGACATTATTTTCGGTTTATGACAGCTTTAAATTAACTTTTTTATGTAATATGAAACTGAAATGTTATAATGCTTTTCTTTACATTCTATATTATAATGTATCAACACAAGTTTATTGCAATACTATTTTATTTTGTCTTATCTGTGCCAAAACAAAATAGCAACCCCATAGTAAGTGAGACAGCTCACGGCAATAATAACTGAACTGCAGACATGAAAAATGATAATATGAATGAGATATCTATTTTTTAAGTCCTGGGATCGGTACTGTGGCATGTGCTGATACTGGAGGCAGAACATTTTGGACTGTTCAGTTTATCAAGAGCAGGAAATACATTGATGTGGAATTATGTGCTGTGAATAATTTTAAGGGCTAACACCAACAAATACATCTTCCAATGCAATTATACTTTGCAGGATTCTCCTTATCTTTACCTTTCTCCACAGGATAAGGTCCCATGTATGTCCCCATCTGGGCCCTTGCTCTTGATCTGTTGCTTGAAAAGGAGCAGGAAACACACTCATCTATCCCTTGCAGGTACTTGTGACGTTGTCCTACTGGTTAAGATTTAAACACTTGTCAACAATCCAATCCGGTACCGCTTTCACCACATACTCCTGCATGACAACAGTTTGACTGTTACCTGTCAAATTGCCTCCAGTACCATTGGATGGGCCAACAAGCAGCAGCAGTAGAGTGTCCCCTGTGCCACCTGGCACCAAGGTGGGACTTTTGATACTAGCAGTCAAGTTTCCACCTCATGCAGCATGAACCCATGGTACCTGGAACAAGAATTTACTAAGGTGACCCCACTACTGTGGGCAGGGTAAAAATGTGCTGTGATCAGAACATGGATAGGCCTAGTACCTTAGATGTGTTATACCGCCATTAAAACCCTTCCCTTGTGGGCAGTAGGAGGGATTCCTAAAGATTTTATTACCACAATGATGAATAGAAGGTCAATTGACAATCAACCCCTGAATCCTCATGATTAACTCTATTATTATCCCATATCAACAATATCCCCCTTGTTATCATTAACCTCAATTGGCATTAACACTCATCATATAATTCAACTCCAAAGTCACAGACAGAGACTGGCCTAGCCTGCTTGCACTGCATCTCTGCATTCGGGGAGGGAGGAGGCAGTGTGTGAGAATCCTTGCTGCTCGCAAGCCTATCTCTCTCCCTATGAGCTATGGCTATACTGAGCCACACCTCCACAGGGGGAATTCATTTCCCCCCGAAGTACCGCCAGGTTAAAGCTATAACCGTTATTACGGTAGTTTTAACCCGGCTTTCTGGTCGCAGCAAAAAGCTGTTACAACTACCATAATAACGGTAATTACGTGCACTATTATCGTAATCACGGTAATAATGCGCAAGCCACGTTACTTTTAACAGTTACGCGGTCAATTGAATACCCCCCACAGAGACCTTGCTGGTACAGGGAAATCTGGATCTTGGTAGAACCTTCCCCCAGGTCCACGTGGAACCAGGAGAGGAACAATTATCAGATTGTGGCTGAAAACTCTGGGTGCAGTGTGGGCCTACAAACCATGGGGTGACACTGCCTTGTGTTATTAATTTGCTGTCCTCTGGTCACCCTTATATCATTTGCGGAGCTGTGGTCAACTGAACTAATGTAGCTAGACTTATAATTGTTAATACATCTATGGGTGAGAGTATTTGCCTAAATAACACACAACTCAAAGAATTTAAGTTAAATAGGCATTCCAGTTAAAATGTGGGTTTTTTTTGCCACGATATTACCACCCTCTCAACTAATATAACCTTGTAGGTCTTTTATCTTGGATCTCTATGATTCAGGAGTTACATGCCTCCCATGGTGCTTGCACCTGAAGCAAGCTTTGCAATTTTGAGAGCAGACAACTATGGGCTTCAAATAGATTTGAATATATTTTATGTAAACAATGCAATACCTTGGGCTGGGTCACTGGGTCACCTGCATTTTTTTCCCTTTAAAGTAGGCTGCTGAGTCGAGTCTTGCCCCATGGGCTGAAATTTGCCAGCCCTCCCCTGTTTATGTCATGACGTCATCATCATGTCCCGACACTGTCAGTGAGGAGCTGTGCTGAGAGGAAAAGTAGAATACAGAAGATAAGAATGTAAGTAGAATAGAATGGTGTGATTATAAGGGACAGTGTGATGAGGGGAACAGTGTGATGAGCAGTCACAGTGCGATGAGGGACACAGTGCTATGAGGGGAACAGTGTGATGAGGGGAACAGTGTGATGAGCAGTCACAGTGCGATGAGGGACACAGTGCTATGAGGGGAACAGTGTGATGAGGGGAACAGTGTGATGAGCAGTCATAGTGTGATGAGCAGTCACAGTGTGATAAGGGGCACAGTGTGATGAGCAGTCACATTGTGATGAGCAGACACAGTGTGATAAGGGGCACAGTGTGATGAGGGGAGCAGTGTGATGAGGGGAACAGTGTGATGAGGGACACAGTGTGATGATGGGAACAGTGTGATGAAGGAAACCGTGTGATGAGCAGTCACAGTGTGATCAGCAGGCACAGTGTGAAAAGGGGCACAGTGTGATGAGGGACACAGTGTGATGAAGGGAACAGTGTGATGAGGGACACAGTGTGATGAGGGGCACAGTGTGATAAGGGGCACAGTGTGATGAGGGGAACAGTGTGATGAGGGACACAGTGTGATGAGGGGAACAGTGTGATGAGGGGAACAGTGTGATGAGGGACACAGTGTGATGAGGGGAACAGTGTGATGAGGGGAACAGTGTGATGAGCAGTCACACTGTGATAAGGGGCACAGTGTGATGAGGAGGCACAGTGTGATGTGGAGGCAGAGTGTGATGAGGGACTCAGTGTGATGAGAGGAACAGTGTGATGAAGGGAACAGTGCGATGAGCAGGCACAGTGTGATGAGGGACAGATGAGGGGAACAGTGTGATGAGGGGAAGAGTGTGATGAGGGGAACAGTGTGATGAGCAGGCACAGTGTGATGAGCAGCCACAGTGTGATAAGGGGCACAGTGTGATGTGGAGGCACAGTGTGATGAGGGACACAGTGTGATACGGGGAACAGTGTGATGAGGAGACACAGTGTGATGAGGAGACACAGTGTGATGAGGAGGCACAGTGTGATGAGGAGACACAGTTTGATGAGGAGGCACAGTATGGTAAGGGGCAGCAGTGTGATGAGGGGAACAGTGTGATAAGGGGCACAGTGTGATAAGGGGCACAGTGTGATGAGGAGGCACTGTATGATAAGGGGCAGCAGTGTGATAAGGGGCACAGTGTGAGGAGGCAACCGTGTGATGAGCAGTCACAGTGTGATGAGCAGTCACAGTGTGATGAGCAGGCACAGTGTGATAAGGGGAACAGTGTGATGGGGAGACACAATGTGATAAGGGGCACCGTGTGATACGGGGAACAGGGTGATGAGGAGGCACAGTATGGTAAGGGGCAGCAGTGTGATGAGGGGAACAGTGTGATAAGGGGCACAGTGTGATAAGGGGCACAGTGTGATGAGGAGGCACTGTATGATAAGGGGCAGCAGTGTGATGAGGGACACAGTGTGAGGAGGCAACAGTGTGATGAGCAGTCACAGTGTGATGAGCAGGCACAGTGTGATAAGGGGAACAGTGTGATGGGGAGACACAGTGTGATAAGGGGTACCTTGTGATACAAGGAACAGTGTGATGAGGAGACACAGTGTGATGAGGAGGCACAGTGTGATGAGGAGACACAGTGTGATGAGGAGGCACAGTATGGTAAGGGGCACAGTGTGATGAGGAGACACAGTGTGATGAGGAGGCACAGTGTGATAAGGGGCACAGTGTGATGAGGAGGCACTGTATGATAAGGGGCAGCAGTGTGATAAGGGGCACAGTGTGATAAGTGGCACAGTGTGATGAGGAGGCACAGTGTGATGAGGAGGCACAGTGTGATGAGGAGACACAGTGTGATGAGGGACTCAGTGTGATGAGAGGAACAGTGTGATGAAGGGAACAGTGTAATGAGCAGGCACAGTGTGATGAGGGACAGATGAGGGGGACAATGTGATGAGGGGAACAGTGTGATGAGGGGAACAGTGTGATGAGCAGTCATAGTGTGATGAGCAGGCACAGTGTGATAAGGGACACAGTGTGATGAGAAGGCACAGTGTGATGAGGGACACAGTGTTATGAGGGAAACAGTGTGATGAGCATGCACAGTGTGATGAGCATGCACAATGTGATGAGCAGCCACAGTGTGATAAGGGGCACAGTGTGATGTGGAGGCACAGTGTGATGAGGGACACAGTGTGATGAGGGACACAGTGTGATGAGCAGTCACAGTGTGATGAGCAGGCACAGTGTGATAAGGGGAACAGTGTGATGAGGAGACACAGTGTGATAAGGGGCACAGTGTGATGAGGAGACACAGTGTGATAAGGGGCACAGTGTGATGAGGAGACACAGTGTGATGAGGAGACACAGTGTGATGAGGAGGCACAGTGGGATGAGGAGACACAGTGTGATGAGGAGGCACAGTATGGTAAGGGGCAGCTGTGTGATGAGGGGAACAGTGTGATGAGGGGCACAGTGTGATGAGGAGGCACAGTATGATAAGGGGCAGCAGTGTGATAAGGGGCACAGTGTGATAAGGGGCACATTGTGATGAGGAGGCACAGTGTGATGAGGAGGCACTGTGTGATGAAGAGACACAGTGTGATGAGGAGGCACAGTATGGTAAGGGGCAGCTGTGTGATGAGGGGATCAGTGTGATGAGGGGCACAGTGTGATGAGGAGGCACAGTATGATAAGGGGCAGCAGTGTGATAAGGGGCACAGTGTGATAAGGGGCACAGTGTGATGAGGAGGCACAGTGTGATGAGGAGGCACTGTGTGATGAGGAGACACAGTGTGATGAGGAGACACAGTGTGATAAGGGGAAGCAGTGTGATGAACAGAAACAGCGTGATGAAGGAGGTCAACACTGTGATGATGGTACAGACATATCTGTTATTTGTTGCTCTTATTGTTGTGATTTTATAGCTATATACTGTTATAAATACCGCATTATAATCAGCCAGGTATGTAAAAAAAGGTGCTGTAGGGAGAAGATATAAAAAATAAAGTGCCATATAAACTGATGTTTGTTTTTTGTTGCATTATTTATTTTAATTAAGAGTTATCATTTATAAAAATAAGTATAGCAACACGAAAATGATTTCTCTTTTTATATTGATAAAAATATATTGTACAGAAAACCACCTTTTAAGGATAGGCCACTACTTAAGGGCCTGTGCTTGTTCCCCGGGCTAAAATCTGCCAGCCAGCCTCTATCCCTGTCATGTCCCTACTACACTCGCAATGCACAATGCAGAACCTTTTGGAGTTCATATTCCAATAGAGATGAAGCTGCCAGCACTCTCTGCAATATATTTTTGTAGAGCTAGAGCGGCACAGAAAGATAACATTGTTCAATTCATGATTATTACATCAGGGACGTTATTTGTCGGGGAAATGTTTCTAGAGCTCTAAGCAAATAAAATGCATTTATTTCTACACATCAGTAAATTAGGACAGTGTGCAAGTTCAGCATACATTTAATGGAAAGTTGCAAGATATTTGTATAGGAGTTTTATTTATTTATTTCTTAAACGTATGGAACACTTTTCAGTTCTACGCAGTTTCCTGTCCCAATTACACCCACAATCTTCGTTGTCATGAATTTTCTGCTTGGGTTGCAGGTTTTTTTTTATACACTTTTCCACAAGAGTAAATAAATTTCAAGCTGATTATAAATGGAGTATTAGTCTAGATTAAAAAGACTGAAACATCCTCATTTATTTTTCTATAGAAAGTGTATATATATATTTTATTTTATTTAGTTTTTCTACCTGCTCATCTTTTAATTCAGACAATTTTCCCAGTTGCCAGCTTCGCATGACTGCGGATGAAAAGACGAAAAAGCACAACTTGATTTATGAACTTTTAATGGAAAATCCCCATGGGTTATGTATAAATCTTATTTATAGCTGGAAAAGGATGTAATAGACTTGCAATATATTTTCAAACCTTGGGAGTACGGAGACATTGTCCTGGTTAATCCATTAAAAACACAAAGCAGCTTATGACTCCTAAGCAGAATTTGTTTAACCCATTGGTTTCCGCATTACAGTAATTCACGGATAAAAACAAAGCAAACTGGAACTCCAATGCAGATTGAGCAGCCATTATTGCACCCATTGTCATACTTCACTCTAGTCAGCGTGTCTTGCAACAAGTAATGTTGGGGCAGGCACACTAGTTTGTCTTCCGTACAGTATATTATAGTACATGTTAGGACCACTTTGTGCACCAGTTAGCACTTATAGCACCTGTTCACAACCATGTGCAATGAATGAGACTACAATAAATGCTGATAATAAGGAATGCTCCATGTGTATATTTACCAATTATTTTAATACATTTTTTTCATTGTTAAAGGATAATGGCACAAAACTAAAAATATAGCTACAATGCAAAGTTCTTCATGCCAGTGTTAACTTGATCTACCTGTCTATCTGAAGCTTTGATGAAGCTACCACTGGAGCAGACCATGGTGTTGCCATGGGGCCTGGCAGTGAAAGGGCCGAGCTATGATGGTTCACCTGCTCTGGAGGCCCCCGCTCTACTCTTGTGAGCATGTGATGATCAGTGCAGGTGCAGTGAAGCACTGTTTGGGCTTTTGTTACCAGGACTGAAAACACAACCAGGCATTCCAAAAGAGCAGAGAGGAGACCTCTGGATTGGATCTGAGCATCGAAGTCCCTGCTCTGAACAAAGCAGGAATCAGAATAGGCTCTTGGGTTTGGGGAAGCGGGGCATGAGGAAACTCCACCAGGAAGGCGCTGGAGCTGACAGTGCCAGCCATGGGCACAGACAACATGACTGTCTATTTTAACCAGACAAGTGAGGATCACAACACTAGACTGTTAGAAAGACAGAAAGTATTTTATGTATTTTTTTTCTTGACAGTGTGGAAAGCTGTTTGAAAAAAAAAAATCCACTCTGACAGGAGTCACTGAACAGGTAGCCACTATACAAACTTGTTTAGGGCCCTTCTCAGTGCCTGAGTACCAACTGTGTTCAACATTGATACTCCAGCTTTAAGACTATACTAGGAAGTATAGCAGCTATTCATGTTTCTTTAACTCCTGTGTCCAGTCTCCCCAACAGCAGCACACCCATACCCGCATCCTCGTCTAATGTGTATTCATCAGAGTCCTGATAGCAGCTAAGTAATCTTCTGCTTTCATGGAGAGAATCAACTACACTGGGCCTCGACCTGGGCCCTCATTGAGCCCCATATCTTCTTGCGAGAAGCCCTAATGTGGTCTGGTAGGGGTCTTAGACCAGCACCAGTATATTTATCTGCGCCAATCTCTCCTGCTAGTTATTGTAATCTGTGTGTATGTACTCTGCGCCAGTGTATTTGGTTGTGCTAATCCCACCGGCTTATCATTGTTATCTGTGTAGAATCATGGCCAAAAGTTTTGAGAATTACAAAAATATTATTTTTCACAAAGTCTACTGCCTCAGTTTTTATTATGGCAATTTGCATATACTCCAGAATGTCCTGAAGAGTGACCAGATGAATTGAAATTAATTTCCAAGTCCCTCTTTGCCATGACAATGAACTTTATCCCAAAATCAGCCAGGTCAGTGATTCTCTCAATAACACAGGTGAAAGTGTTGACGAGGGCAAGGCTAGAGATCACTCTGTCATGCTGATTGAGTTAGAATAAGAGACTGGAAGCTTTAAAAGGAGGGTGGTGCTTGAAATCATTGTTCTTTCTTTATTAACCATGATTATCTGCAAGGAAACACGTGCAGTCATCATTGTTTTGCACAAAAAGGGCTTCACAGGCAAGAATATTGATGCTAGTAAGATTGCACATAAATCAATCATTTATCGGATCATCAAGAACTTCAAGGAGAGAGGTTCAATAGTTGTGAAGAAGGCTTCTGGGTGCACAAGAACGTCCAACAAGTGCAACTGATTAAGCTGTGGGATCGGGGCACCACCAGTGCAGCGCTTGCTCAGGAATGGCAGCAGGTAGGTGTGAGTGCATTTGCACACACAGTAAGACAAACATTTGGAGGATGGTCTGGTGTCAAGAAGGCCAGCAAAGAAGCCACTTGTCTCCAGGAAAAACATCAGGGACAGACTGATATTCTGCCAAAGGTACAGGGATCGGACTGTTGAGGACTGGAATAGTGATTTTCTCCGATGAATTCCCTTTCAGATTGTTTGGGGCATCTGGAAAAACGCTTGCCCGGAGAAGGAAAGGTGAGCGCTACCATCAGTCCTGTGTTACGCCAACAGTAAAGCATCCTGAGACCATTCATGTGTGGGGTTGCTTCTCAGCCAAGGGAGTGGGTTCACTCACAGTTTTGCCTAAGAACACAGCCATGAAATAAGAATGGTACCAAAACATCTTCCAAGAGCAACTTCTCCCAACCATCCATGAACAGTTTGGTGAGGAACAATGCCTTTTCCAGCATGATGGAGCACATTGCCATAAGGCAAAAGTGATAACTAAGTGGCTCGGGGATCAAAACATCTAAATTTTGGGTCCATGGCCAGGAAATTCCCCAGACCTTACACCCATTGAGAACTTGTGGTCAATTTTCAACAGGCGGGTGGACAAACAAAAACCCACAAATTCTGACAAACTCCAAGCATTGATTAAGCAAGAATGGACAGCCATCAGTCAGTATGTGGCCCAGAAGTTGATTGACAGCATGCCAGGGCGAATTTCAGAGGTCTTCAAAAAGAAGGGTCAACACTGCAAATATTGACTCTTTGCATAAACTTAATGTAATTTTCAATAAAAGCCTTTGATACTTATGAAATGTTTGTAATTATACTTCAGTATACTATAGCAACATCTGACAAAAAGGTCTAAAAACACTGAAGCAGCAAACTTTGTGAAAACCAATACTTGTGTCATTCCCAAAACTTTTGGCCATGATTGTATGTATACTCCGCTACAATTGCTACCTATCTCTGTTTTACAGAGTCACTGTGATATACTCTGTTGTATCCATTTGTTTACTGCCTTAACAGTGTCAACACCTCAATGTACCTCATTGCATGTTATGTGCTATTCAAACAGTGCCAATGCATCTTTGTACCTCATTACATGCTACACACTATTCAAACATTGCTAATGTAATGGGGCAGATGGTTGGCAAGTTGGCACCCCAGATGTAAGATAAGATTCTACAGGCCGGGTGGAATAGTAGAGAGAAAAAGGTCCCCCAGTAGTGTTGGAATGCAACACTAGACAGAGGGCTATGACTGCATAAACTCATAGGTTTATTCTCTTTGCTTGTGGCATATTGTTTTATCACAGCAACAGATAAGTAGCAGTAGTGTAGTGAAATTATACTGGGGACCTTTAAAATGCAAGTTCATTCAACATGTTGCAAAATAAATAACAATTTAGAAATATTGTTTCAACAATTTCAATATGCAAATATAAATCACTACAACACATAGGTCATTGAATAAATGTATCTCACTTGGAAGCTTGGCACTAGTGTTTCAGTGAAATGGGTTTCATTAGATAAATACTTTTGAAAGACAATTGGTTGCTAATGGGTTAATTAGACAATTCTACTAAGTGCTACTGCAGCAGATTATATAGACAAATCAATCACAATAGACTTTTAGTGCAATTATACAGATTACAGTTATGACACAAAAGACAGTAGAGATGCAATAAGGGTTAATCCAAGTTGATCAGGTTAGATGCTCTAGAAGAAATTACTGTAACCTAGGGTCACGTTACAATAGACAGAACCCCTGGGGGTAAATTATAATCCGCAGGTTAAAGCAAGGTTTCGGCTGGACACATGAAGTTTATTAACTAGTAAAGTATGAAAACAGTAATCCACTTGATGCATATGTGACTCCAGAGCTTGATGTGAAAAACAGTAATTCTGTACAACATACGATTTCTAGTGTAAGGAACACAATCTTCACTTAGTAATCTGTTTAATGGAATAAGCAGATCTCTCCAAGCAGCTGTAGAGTTAAATAACTTGCAGTTCTCTCCTCAGCAACCATTTTAGTCAGTTTCATAATAGGATCAAACTTCTGATGCAATATAGAGAAACTCTTGTGACAAATGATTTCTCTCTATGTCACAAACACTCTACGTCAGCTTGCAGATAAACTTAAATATAGCAGATTTGGCTGGAATAAACTCTTCAGACAGCACCATAAACTCTCAATAACAATGTTACCATCACAATCAGAGGTTTTAATTACACAGCCTGCTATCAGACTTGTTTTACTCTAATAACTTGAACAGAGCAGGAAAAATAAGCCATAAACGTATTTATCTTCACACGAATCCTGCTGACATCCATCTAATGGGCAATGTTAGGGCTGGTCTTGTTCTTTACTCCAAAGATGTTTCCTTTTGGCTGGCTTTTAAAGCTGGAACTTTAGCTGCAAACATCCCTCAAGGCAATAATCCAGCAGCAGCCCTCAATGTATATTAGCTGTAGTGTTTCTTCAAACAGGGTTGTTTTGTTAAGAATTATTCACATTCGCTGATGTTTACAAAGGAGACTGCAAAAATGATTTGTCCCCATACAGGTACATGCAATCCCCTCTACAAATATCTTCCTTCTGTTGGCCTTTTATGTGATTCTAGATTTTAATCATGAGCCTTTATTTCTTATTTGGTCTTGTATCTCCAATATGGAGTCCGGTTTATTTCATTGCAATCAAGGGGCTAAGAAGAAACATAGAAATATGTAGATCAGATGTGATACTGTGCACTTTTAATCATTTCCTCATTGTTAAATTTATATTTCCTACCTGCTTGCTCCCTGTTTGACTTTTTAAGTTTTGTGTTATCTGGTGGTAGGGAGTAGTGACAGCTGTCAATCCCCTGCAGTCACCTGCTGCCACCGCCTCTGTCCCTGACCAAAATAGCCTCTGAATCTCCAGGATATACCCAAAAGCGAAAAAACTTTTGGTAAATTATCACACAATAATTTACAGTTGAAGCAGCAACCAGTGTTCTCAAACATAGTTATATAGATATACGAATAATATCAGTATAAGTTTAAATAATATAAGTTACATAATTGTTGCAAGGTGATGTTGTGCACTGTGTTATTGGGCCAATTTTCTTTAGAGGTTAAAATAGCAGTTGGAAATAAGGCTTCAAGCCAGCACCCTATCAATATCCCCTTTCTTTTGGGGATATTACTCTTATTGTGGTTATATCCAGAAACATGCTAAGATGATTTCTGATAGCATAACAACATCAAAACTGCAGGACTGTCTTTTGAAAATTTGCAATGCATGGAAGAAAAACCATAAAACCAGAATTAATTTAGTGTTGGTTCACACGGTGGCTGTCATTTATGAAGCACACCAGATGCTTACTGCATCCTAGGCTCTAAGCCTAGTAACTTTGCTGCACAGGCGTCCAAGCTTGATATACATGCGGCCCCAGGCTAAGCCTGCTTTATACAGACTTACAACCTGAATTAAACTGTGCCCCAAATAATAATACCAGACAGCCTGTGAGGCTGTTGCAATCACTTCTAAGCCTGATAGTATTGCAGGGCAGGCTTTTAAGTCTGAAAGTACTGTGGCCAAAATAAATTAATTACCTGAAAAGTATACCTAAGATGCCACGGATCTTGTATCCAATAACTGCTCCACGGGCCTAGTGGCCAAAAATGTACCCACTAGCCTTATTCCCGACATTGATGACAGTAGCCAAGAGAAAAAGTAGCCCAAGGTAGCCCACTATGGGACCAGACTGGGGAACAGATGCCCCCCCCCTGCCCCCCAGCTCAACCTGCACCTGGTACTGAGGTTGCAGAGTTTCTTAAATGTAGATCTCACTACCTACATTGGAGAATCGTTGTGGCCACAGTACTGACACTAGAATTGTAAAAACAGAGCTCACAATAGTTAGTGAGTGGGCCATGGGGGGTTGTTTCAGGCTGTGAGGGGAGGTTTCATGCAATAAGGAAGGTTTCATGGCAACTGGAAACCCCCCTAAGTGCATGCCTGTATCTGGGCTGCCATTACTACGTGTCACTTTTGTGTGATTGAAGCTTTTATCTATATTGGCCAAAGTGCCTATTAGCCAAACTGCAACTGTAAGGTGCAAAATGCATCCTATTAAAAGTATAGAACAATGCCCAGTCACTTCCTGCTTGGAGCTGGTGCAAAATTCAAGTGCACAGAGAAGCAATAGTTATGCAACCTTCTGCACTGCAATGTACTTCCCTTAAAATGTACCCTCTCCATCCCTTTCTATTATTTCTATAATCTTGCACCCAAAATACCTTGTTTTTGCACTGCTCCACATCAGTAGGCCTACTCTGTACTTGCCAAGGAATACCCCCATTCTGTCATTTGATTCAAAGCTCTTCTCCTTCACAAACATTGGAATCTGTCTCTGAAACCTGTCTCTGCTCTTTGGTGAGAATCTAGACACACGCACCATGCCACCAAAGGGGATTTGTAGTGCAACTTGGCCATTTTGTACTTTATAATTTACTATCTGTAACAGCAACACATATGCCAGTAGTCTTAAAGAAGCTCTCCACTCTTAAAATTACTTTTCTAGTGGTCCATCCAGCATTCAACATGAAGACTATGGAGGTTATTTACAATCACAAAACTGTCTTGGCACAGTGCATACATTTAGAGTAAGATGGTGTAATTTGCAGAGTAAGAGTAAGATAGCAAAGTGTAGATGGGATGAAGGCGTTCCGTGGCAGCACTGAGTAAATACACCAGTGCACCTATTTGTGTGGCACAGAGTAAATATGAGATTTTCATTTTGCAATGCAAAATCGTTGAACTAAGGTAAAGATTTGAAGATGGCATTCCTTGTTGTACAGAGCTGGTTTTCTCTGTGTCTTGTTCTTAGTTTTAATTGGTTGTAAATTATGTTTTCATGTTTGTATTAAATTAGACGAAACTGAACAATAATAATAATAATAATTGAATAATGGAATTGTATGAAAGGCATGGTAGGGAGTTGGACTTTGATGATGTGCACCTTATGTTTTTTCTACCTCTCCGCACACCTAGGAATACTTCTGATATGTGGAGCCGTCTCACAAGAGTTGCACTTTGATGTGCACTGACCAGATGGGCAAATCCATGGTATTTTGTAATGCACTTCCAGTGTGCCCCATGAGTACTTCTCTATAGGGATCCATTAGCCTCTTGCATGGCCCAAGAGTAAATTTGCAGAATACACTTCCTTCATTATTATGCCATTCACATGTCCCACCCAATAGTGTGTCCACACATAAAGCCCAACGGTGACCTTACTCATTATATTGAATGTGAAGCATGCAATATACCAGCACAGTGATCCCACAGAGCATTCCAACACAGTAATCCAAAATGAAAAATGGAATGATTAAGGCACTTTCCACCTTAGATCAGTTTACCTATGATGAAACCTGTAAGTAAACTTTTAAATGTCAGCAGAGTTAAGACATCTAGCCAACAGTCATTTCAAGTGCAGAAATGAATGCTCGCATAGCACAGTAACCTCCTTAGTATGTTAGCACAGTGACCCTATGCATAGCCTATGTAGAGCCATTCTGGTGATCAGTACCCACTTACACTTCTGTTGTGTATAAAATATTCCCCTTATTGATGTATATTTAAGAATACAAGTCAATTTTCCTGGTGACAAGTATACAATATAGTCCCCATTCCTGCTATTTACTGGTGGTTAGGTACAAAACCAGCCTTTTCATGGTGTGCAGTGTGGTGCAGTGAAGCAGAGACCCAAGAAGGACACAATGTGGCCAGTTGGCAGATGTCAGGAGACAATGATCTGTTGGTGGATGGGTTATTTAGGTTAGCTACAGCTATATTTTCCATATCTTCTTTCTTTTATCTGTACCTGAAAAGGAGAGTGGAACACTACCCACACCACATTCATAGAGAGGCAGATGTTCACCTCAAAATACCCAGGATTAAACACAACACTAAAAAAAATAAAAAATAAAAAAAAGGCATTTATTTATGGTTCTTGATAATATTTTTTGACAGCCCGGTGAGTGAAATTAATATTTATCATACTCACAGTCCTTTAACTAACTTTAATCTCCACACAGTCGTATTATCCTTCTTCAAAAACTTCCCTCTATATGGACCCTTTATTAGTTTTAGCAGCTCCTGAGGTTTATTCTGCAATAAAAGTTCTTACCAGTTCCCAAGTTGGCTTTTATGTAACTTAATGAAGGAGGCAATTAACTATCCTTGAAAATGACTCTTTTAAAACTAGATCCGATGGAGACGCAAGGTTAAATGATATAGACACATATACATTTATACTTGGGTTGGGTCTCCCTACTTCTTAATGAGGTTGCCCCAGTAAAAATATTCTTCACTAGGATTCAATTTGATATTCCCGCAGACACCCTGAAAAAATGGTTAACTAGATGATTACTAATATACCTTTCCAAGTTTTAATATACCTTAAACATAGTTAGACATAAAGTGTTAGACAGTTATGCAACACAATATAATGCTCAGTTCTCCTAAGATTTACTAATAATATTAGTAAGTGTACCATAGCATTGTACTAATATATGAGCCTCTTAATAAATTACTTATTTGTTAAACTATCTCTTAACATTGTTTATAATTTGCTAACATTATTCATTACTGAGGCAACACTATCTAATAATTTATAATGTTATCTTTTAACAATATTGCTTACCACTCTTTATAGCAGTCTTTTCGGAGGTAAGTCTCATAAAATATACAACACAAGACATGGCTAGGATTTTGGTACAAAAAGGGTTAGCTAGCTTGTTGGTATGATGTCCCTCTAGAAGATTTTAGT
Source organism: Mixophyes fleayi (assembly GCF_038048845.1). Classification (NCBI taxonomy): domain Eukaryota; kingdom Metazoa; phylum Chordata; class Amphibia; order Anura; family Limnodynastidae; genus Mixophyes; species Mixophyes fleayi. The sequence continues at coordinate 66,539,493 of NC_134405.1, forward strand.
TGTGATGTGAGGTACTGGATGATGCCTTGATGAAATCTTCCTTGAACTTCAGGGTCGGCTGCATATGTTTTTTGTTGCGTTATATGGAAATCTTCGAATGGAGTGATAAAGGTATCAAGAGAACACCTTTGAGGATTCAAATGCTCCATTAAACCATTAATAGTATAGATGTTCACTGCCCTTGCGTGTTTTGGTTTTGGATCCAGATTTTTTTTCTAAAATCCCTATTATTTTTTTGCTAAAATCACATAATTTGGCTCTTTCCAGTCAATTTTTGTCAAGTGAAAAGAACACTGCTACACCTCCTGTTTCCTTTCTGTATGAGCAATGGCACTGAGCAATGACACCGGAGACTGGAGAGTGACAAGAACACTGCTACCCCAGTTTCTGTGTGAGCAATGACGCTGGATCTCTTGGGGAGGGAGGTGCTTATCGAATCCAAAACCCACGAGATCCGACAACGGAACAATGAAGTTTTGCCTCGATTCAGATCTGAGGATGCGCGAAAGTAACGAACTTGCTCGCGAGCCTACTCGGATCCCCTAACTTCAAGTGGGCTCGGTTTTCAGAAAACCGAGCCTGAGCATCTCTAATTAATAGGTGAGCACATAAATTACATTATATTATTCTACTTTGAAACATTATAAACATTTTACCCCACTAGTCCTTTTCCACATTTTGTCGTCTGGTGTGCTGAGGGAGGAATTTCTATTTTGAGTTTTGATATAGATGGATATGTGAACCTTTTTGTCCCTCACCTTATCATAATCATCATCAACATTTATTTAGATAGTGCCAGCAAATACCGTAGTGCTTTACAATTGGAAACAAACCCAGTGATAAACCAATACTGGGTAATACATACAGAGAGAGAGGTAAGCAGGTCCTGCTTCAAGCTTACAATCTATAACACTACCTAACTTATTTAATACTGATTAAATCTGTGCTCTGATCTTCTCTATTTTCTATGTGTCATGATTATGGCCTAATCAGAAATTAGGAAAAAAATATATTATTCATTATCTATCCCAAAGACTTGAGTGGGTTTTGATAATATTGTTTGCAGCAAACCACTATGTATAAGTAAATAAGGAGTTAATGTATATTGATATGTGCTTTAGATGCCAGCTTTAAGTTGCCCAGTTTAAGGGTGTATAGAGAGATTATGGGTGTCACAGACTACGGTTTATTGCGCTGTGCCCAGATGCTAAAAAATGTAGAAATTTCTTTGAATATAATGGACCAGTTGCATTCACTCCAAATGCATTATGCATTCATATAAGAAACCTAATACATCAAAGCATTACATTCTATAATCCATGTTTGAGAAAATCTTTGTTCTAATTTGTAACCAGTAGAGCCAGTCACATAAAATGTCATCCATGAATACCAGTCTCAAAAGGAAGCAATAGAGATAATGTATGTTCCCAAGGATTCTAACTAATATAATAATTTCCTATGCATATATGTGAAAAAAAATCCCAGTTTGATATCTCTCCTATGTGTTAGAAGAGAATTGAATATACATATAAAATATATAAAAAAATATGTATAGAACTAATTACTATAACTATATTTGAATGGAAACGACAATAAAACAGTAGTAAAAGAGAACTGTATACCTATACACATACACAGAGGAAAGACACATGGTGGGCAAGGAGACTTAAAAGGCAAAAACATGATTTTAAAGATGATCAATTCTTGGGGCTCAGTCTTTCTGCAGATAATTTGACCAGTCCTTCAAGTATTCCCCAGGGGGCAGAATTATGTGAATGTACTATAATTGATTCTGTTTTTATTTCTTTTTTGTATAAGGTAAACTGTTTTGCATTTATATTTCTGTACGTCAGTTTGTTATACAATATGTTGCTTATACAACAAGCATTGTGACTTTTTTGTTATATTAAACTCCATTTGATAACATTCTATCTTTGTATTCTTAACAATTTCATAGGCAGTTAGGCTTGTTGTTTGTTTTGTTTGTTTTAATAAATAGTACAGTTAAAGCAGGTGATCACTTGGTTTATAGCATCTCTGATTGATTTGGGTTGACTATGTATTTTGGGATGTCGGGGAGCAAATAAATGCTTCCTAAGAGTGTCAGTTCTTGAACCAAATCTTAGTGGTGGCAGAGTCGGGTGTTTAATAGTGACTGGATGTTTAATAATTTTGGGGGATGTTAGTAAGTTTTAAAAAGGTCAGGTGGTTCTGTTTAGCCCTTTCCTACCAACAGATGTATGCAGAAGTTTGGTCATGACACTCTATGAAAACTTAGTTGCTCTCTCTATTTCTCTCAGTTGTTTCATTTTTCACTCTGACTCTTGGATAATTGCTTTTCCCTGCCTCTTACTCAGTTCTTTTCTCTCACTCTCCCTAGAAAATTCTCTCTCTCTCCACTCAGTTCTTGCTTTGATTGGCTCAGCGGGTTGGGTGGAGAGTCCGCTTGTTGTCTGAATGGAGAAATGCCCCAGTGGTAGTGCACAGACCACTCCTCTCTCATTTGGCCCACAGGCAGCCAGGAAAGTATATAGGGGAGGAGAGTGGCATTGCCAAAGCCCATAGCAATATGTGACTCCTCTCTGGGCAATGTAGCGGCAGCATCCACCTGCAGTGGTGCTTACTGCTCATATACAAGAAATACCTCTTCCTTCTTCGGACAAGTGATTTTAGGAATTTATTCACATCCTGACAGTATATGGACTCTTTTCACAACATATGTCACATTTTTACTGCATTATGATAACGTTTATTATCATCTCCTGGCACTAGTCTTTCTATTAGTAGATAGAAGTGCCGATTCATTGTGCTGCATTGAACCTGGGCAGCCTATGTGTAGAGGTCAGTGTAGGACACAAAGTACAGCACTGTAATAACACATGCTAATAGCAGCTGCAGAGCCAGTAACAATGAAGATCTAGGGTTAGGTGGATACACTAAACACTAGAAAGAGGTCTCTTAGATTTGGGTTTGACCCAAGATGCACACCATATATTAGAGAAGAAAAGTTTAAAGTAATCCTACAAGGAAACCTATCACCTCAAACAGATTAGCACAAGTTACTTTTTTTTCGCATTATTTGCTTTTGAAGGTTACATGCTAATTTATTTTGCTTTGTTTTGTTTGTTTTTTTATATCAGAATGCCAACATCGACTGTAATTTACTAGTGCTGCCTGCTGAAATTCAGCCTTGCTCCCTATTCTAAGTTGCTGTATATGTTACTTTAGTGTTGATAGCGCCAGCACTAAGGTTGCAGCAGCATAAATCAGGAAGTGCAAATGGGAGCAGTGACAAATGGAACAGCTGTGAACAGTTTAATGCTCCACTATGAATAGTGGAGACACAGGCCTAACTCAGCTACCTCTCCTTCATCTACCTTAGCCTTGTCCTACCTACAAAATTCCAGGGGTACATAGCCTTAGAAAGGATTATAGTGTATACATACAGTGACAGAGGTACATAGCTTTAGAAAGGATTACAAGTATACATACAGTGCCAGGGGTACATAGCCTTAGAAAGGATTATAGTGTATACATACAGTGCCAGGGGTACATAGCCTTAGAAAGGACTACAAGTATACATACAGTGCCAGGGGTACATAGCCTAAGAAAGGATTACAAGTATACATACAGTGCCAGGGGTACATAGCCTAAGAAAGGATTACAAGTATACATACAGTGCCAGGGGTACATAGCCTTAGAAAGGATTACAAGTATACATACAGTGCCAGCGGTACATAGCCTAAGAAAGGATTACAAGTATACATACAGTGCCAGGGGTACATAGCCTAAGAAAGGATTACAAGTATACATACAGTGCCAGGGGTACATAGCCTAAGAAAGGATTACAAGTATACATACAGTGCCAGGGGTACATAGCCTTAGAAAGGATTACAAGTATACATACAGTGCCAGGGGTACATAGCCTTAGAAAGGATTACAAGTATACATACAGTGCCAGGGGTACATAGCCTAAGAAAGGATTACAAGTATACATACAGTGCCAGGGGTACATAGCCTTAGAAAGGATTACAAGTATACATACAGTGCCAGGGGTACATAGCCTAAGAAAGGATTACAAGTATACATACAGTGCCAGGGGTACATAGCCTAAGAAAGGATTACAAGTATACATACAGTGCCAGGGGTACATAGCCTTAAAAAGGATTACAAGTATACATACAGTGCCAGGGGTACATAGCCTTAGAAAGGATTACAAGTATACATACAGTGCCAGGGGTACATAGCCTAAGAAAGGATTACAAGTATACATACAGTGCCAGGGGTACATAGCCTTAGAAAGGATTACAAGTATACATACAGTGCCAGGGGTACATAGCCTTAGAAAGGATTACAAGTATACATACAGTGCCAGGGGTACATAGCCTTAGAAAGGATTACAAGTATGCACACACATCTACAGTTATGGCCAAAAGTTTTGAGAATGACACAAATATTATTGTTCACAAAGTCTGCTGCCTCAGCTTTTATATACTGTACTGTCACTGCAACACAAGGACCTTTGCTAAGAAAGTATTCACTTAATTGCAAAGAACCATACAAAATATGTTCGAGGAAAAAGCAGAATCTGTGATTATAAAAAGGGAACATATTAGTGTTGCAATAATCATTTTATTTTACTAATCTAACATTCCATAGCTACACACTTCATACCACATTTTAGAGAATGGGGGCTTGGTTGTTTTGAATTTTTGTATTTGATTTGATTTTGGGGGGCAGAGCAAAAATCGTGAAAACATTACATAATAAAGTTCAATTAATGCAAATACCTACAGTCATGGCCAAAAGTTTTAAGAATAAAACAAATATTATTTCTCACAAAGTCTGCTACCTCAGTTTTTATGATGGCAAGTTGCATATACTCCAGAATGTCACGAAGAGTGATCAGATGAATTGCAGGCAAGCTTGCTCAGGAATGGCAGCAGACAGGTGTGAGTGCATCTGCACAGTACACAGTGAGGTGAAGACCTTTGGAGGATGGCCTGGTGTCAAGAAGGACAGCAAAGAGCCACTTATCTCCAGGAAAAACATAAGGGACAGACTGATATTCTGCAAAAAATATTTGGGCCATCTGGAAAAACATTTGTCCGGAGAAGAAAAGGTGAGCGCTACCATCAGTCCTGTGTCATGCTAACAGTAAAGCATCCTGAGACCATTCATGTGTGGGGTTGCTTCTCAGCCAAGGGAGTGAGCTCACTCACAATTTTCCCTAAGAACACAGCCATGAATAAAGAATGGTACCAAAGCATTCTCCAAGAGCAACTTCTCCCAACCATCCATGAACAGTTTGGTGAGGAACAATGCCTTTTCCAGCATGATGGAGCACCTTGTCATAAGGCAAAGGTGATAACTAAGTGGCTTGGGGATCAAAACATTGCAATTTTGGGTCCATGGCCAGGAAACTCCCCAGACCTTAAACCCATTAAGAACTTCTGGTCAATCCTCAAGAGGCGGGTAGACAAACAAAAACCCACAAATTCGGACAAACTCCAAGCATTGGTTAGGCAAGAATGGGCGGCCATCAGTCAGTATGTGGCCCAGAAGTTGATTGACAGCATACCAGGGCGAATTGCAGATGTCTTCAAAAAGAAGGGTCAACACTGCAAATATTGACTCTTTGCATAAATTTAATTTAATTGTCAATAAAAGCCTTTGACACTTATGAAACATTTGTAATTATACTTCAGTATACCATAGTAACATCTGACAAAAAGGTCTAAAAACTCTGAAGCAGCAAACTTTGTGAAAAACAATATTTGTTTCATTTTAAAAACTTTTGCCCATAACTTTATGTATACAAAGTCACTTGTCAGCTTTTGTTTGAGACATTGTAAAGGTGGAACCCCCCATGAAAACCCTGCTGTTGCCCCTAATATGGATAGGAAGATTGGGTGAAACTTAATGAAGTTATATTAATTTGTTGTCAAGCAAGATTGACTTACAAGTGTTTTGTAAAGATTACAAACTGCGCAATAGGAAATAAGAGCAATTCGTAAAACATAAAAAAAGTTACAATGTTATACAATTTGACCTCAAAATATAAAGTTTCTGAGCAATTGCCGGCATAGACAATAAGGCTGCGCTCAGCTGTCACCGTGAAGCAGGACATATTCAGCTTGGATTAGCAGCGATGCCAGGAGCAAATCTCTGTAGTAAGGAACATTTTATTGAGGTGATCAAACAACGTGATGAAAAGAGTCTCTTTTCCACCTGAGCAGCTGCAAACTTTTCATCCCTGGGCTGGGGGAAAAAAACTTGTTGGACTAAAGTAGAATATTCATTTAACAAATGGCTAGATCATGCCAAAAATTGCTTAGTGGAGCTGACTTGAATAACATGTTCACATTATGCGCTAAATCAGTTAGATCACGTGATGTGCATTGGTAATAAAGGCATACTTGCCAACATTTTATAATTTACGTCCGGGAGATGCAAGGGGGAGGTGGGCGTGTAGGGGGCGCGGCTTCGAAATTCGCGTCATTTTAGCCGCAATTCCCGGTGAATCGAATTCTGCCCACTTCACTAGGAAGTGGGCAGATCAGGGAGATTGCCATACTCTCCCGGGAGTCCGGGAGACTCTCGCGAAATGCGGGAGTCTCCCGGACATTCCGGGAGAGTTGGCAAGTATGAATAAAGGTGACCGGCAGATCATTGCAAATCAACTGATGTCCAGAACTAGGATTACATATGGGCAGTCTGGATTACTTTATAAGCAATGGCGACCTGGGATTAAATCACCTGTATAGTTAATATTCAATTCATAAAAGAGACTCTGGGCTATATTTACTAAACTGCGGGTTTGAAAAAGTAGAGATGTTGCCTATAGCAACCAATCAGATTCTAGCTGTCATTTATTTAGTGCATTCTACAAAATGACAGCTAGAACCTGATTGGTTGCCATAGGCAACATCTCCACTTTTTTAAACCCGCAATTTAGTAAATATACTCCTCTGACTCTTGATAACTTGACTATTGTTCTGAATACACGGCTGTCTGAACAAAATGTGGGGTCTAAGGTAAAACCAAAATCTGAGGCCCACACATTACATGCAAACTATAAAATATAGATTTGCGTGTAAGTGGGAAGATAGGGGCAGTTGCAACAACAAATAAATACATAAATACATTAATGGCGAAAACTAGTTAAATCAATGTTAATGTTTTCACAGAAATATTGTAAAAATAAGTCTGATTAGAATTAATAGATGCATAACTGTTTGTTATTTTTTCAATACTTGTTACAACAACATTTAGACAAACATTTACATGAAAAAAAAAAATTACATTTAACTTGGATTATCCTACTACCCTAGCAAATAAAAAGAACCTAAATTCTAAAAGGATTTATTTAGTGCATAGATCCAAGTGGAGACATATTTACATTGTGCTATGCCATTCAGGAGTATTCATCAGCAATCATCATCATCATCAACATTTATTTATATAGCGCCAGCAAATTCCGTAGCGCTTTACAATTGGGAACAAACATTGATAAAACAATACTGGGTAATACATACAGACAGAGAGGTAAGAGAACCCTGCTCGAAAGCTTACAATCTATGGGACAATGGGAGTTAGAAACACAAGGGCATGTGCTACATCATATTGCACAATGGACCAGCTAGACTGCAAAGGTAAAAGTATTGAGTGTGCTGTGTGTGTGGCAATGTTGGTCAGAGGGTTGTTGTCTTGCGTTAGCAGTGTAGAGGATGGTAATAGGGTAATCTAGGGAAATTAAGATGATGGTTGAGGAATATCATAACCTTGTCTGAAGAGGTGGGTTTTCAGTGAACGCTTGAAGGTTTGAAGACTAGAGGAAAGTCTTACTGTGTGTGGGAGGGAATTCCACAAAGTGGGTGCAGCCCGGAAAAAGTCCTGTAACCGAGAATGAGAGGATGTGATGAGAGTGGAGGAGAGACGTAGATCCTGTGCAGAACGGAGGTGTCGAGTAGGGAGATATTTCGAGACAAGTGAGGAAATGTATGTCAGTGCAATTTTGTTGATGGCCTTGTATGTTAGTAGAAGAATTTTATATTGGATTCGTTGAAATACAGGCAGCCAATGTAGAGACTGACAGAGTGGCTCAGCAGAGGAATAATCCGTAAACTCCATGAAATTGAAGGACAATGGAAGGTCAGAAACCTACTTTTGGTATGCTAATTAATGTAATCATGATACACCAGAGCTTCCCCTGCCACTATTTACATATACAATTGTGCTCGGCACATTACATTTTATATATATTATTTTTATATCAATCAGTGGGACCTAAGGGGATTGCCTCACTGGCCTCAGGCTTTAGTTTTCCATGCCGGCCTAACATCTGGTTTGAGGCTTTGGAAACTCGAAGAGCGAGCTTTTAGAAACAGTTATCGTTATCACTCATTAACTTTAACTCCCAAAGATTTGCCTGCCCAAACCTTTTCTGCCATTACTTTCACTTTTAGGGCTTGTAAACACGGATGATGGTGTTGCATACTGTTGGGCACATAATAACTTTTTAGACGTACACTAAAACTAGTTTTTAGTGACTGTTGTAATTGTCTAATGTAAGTGCTGGAAGAAGAATGTATAATAATTCTCTTTTCCAGAATTTTTCCAAACATCTATCAATGTATTTCTACAACTGTCTATGTCTATCATTGTATACAGTGCCATATTATTTTTGTCTTTATTCTATAATTCTATTATAGCCCCATTGTCAGTCATATTCATATGTGATAATCCCCTCAAAATACAGGATATTTTGTGTCTGGTCTAGTGGCAGAGGTAGGCATGATTTAATTGTGGACGTGCTATGGTCTTGAGGATGTGACTATATATTGGACAGCAGTCACAATGTGGCTTCCTAAATTGGCCAATAGCCTATACAATAACTTCACACAAAATAATAAATATATATATATTAATATATAAATTTATAATAATATATATAATACGCATGCCCCTGTACCATACAAAATCCGGTTTGATTCTGCTAATCCTTGAGTAAAGTACATATATTTGGTATTACTATATTCAGAAGCATATTATATGGGGTATGTTTATTTATATACTGACTACATCAGAATAAACATAGAAAGATTGAAACAGTGCTGTGCAGGGGTCAAAAGCAATTAAATACTTTTGCTATCTGGCCATTAACAGCAATCAATTTTCACATTACAATAAATAGAGGAAGGGGATTTGGAAAGGACGTGTGTTTGGATCTTAACTCAATAATTTACTGTCTGGGTTAGCAGCAACCAGACACGGGCCGTGGCAGGTGTGCTAGCCACCGTTGACAATTGCCATTACTTTCAGAACAAATTGAATGCCAGTCATACAATAGAGCCTCAATGGTTCTCAAAATCAACTTGCAATCAAGTAATCAGTAGTAAAATGTATAAGATGACAAATGGGGGCAGGAGCATAACTAAACATTAGTGGGTCCCATAGTAAAATTTTGTATGGGACCCCATGTATCGCCAAAGGGGAAAACCTCACATAAACAAATGAATGGAAATGTTGGGCCCCCGCAGTGGTGGGTGCCATAGACCCCTAATACTATGGTAGTTATTCTTTTGAATGGGATAGTAATGGAAGGGGACTATGGGGTATATTTACTAAACTGCGGGTTTGAAAAAGTGGAGATGTTGCCTATAGCAAAAAATCAGATTCTAGCTATCATTTTTGTAGAATGCACTAACTAAATGGAAGCTAGAATCTGATTGGTTGCTATAGGCAAAATCCCCACTTTTTCAAACCCGCAGCTTAGTAAATCTAGCCCTATGTGTCTTAACTATGTGCCAAGCTAAAATCAGTTGCTCTGGGGAAAAATGTCTTACAAATAAAGTCTGTACTGGAACTGGATCTATTGGAAATCAAGAGTGGGGTGGAGTTATTTCCTAAATTTCCAAGATCAGTAAACCCATTTCAGCCTGGTAGTTAGCTGATAACAGGCATTTGAAATCTTGATGCAAAGGAGCTGAGAATGTGCTGCTGGTCTGTAAAACTGGTCATACACATTAAGATCTTGACCTTGGCAGTCAGGTCAAAAGACTAAGGGTTAGATTTACTAAGCTGCGGGTTTGAAAAAGTGGGGATGTTGCCTATAGCAACCAATCAGATTCTAGCTGTCATTTTGTAGAAGGTACTAAATAAATAAAAGCTAGAATCTGATTGGTTGCTAGCTCCAAATCAGTGTCTAATTAGGCCACACTTTTTTGAGACCATATTGTTCAGCTTAATGTCTGGGTCCCATGGGGCCCCTTTTGTGCGGTCAGCTAAGGACACATACCGAGTGACAAAGGTCACTTGCCACAGCATTTTCACGTGGGAATGATTAGCACACAAACGGATATCAGATATTTTTATTGATCAGCAGAACATTGCACATGCAGTGATTTTGGACCAATTTAATCTAAATTAATCAAATTATTATGGTCATCTTAAATACTGTTTAAGGGTTATGGGAAGGGGGGCTGCACTGGATTGTTTTATTTGTTTATTGGTGGTAAATCTCATCTCAGCTTTAGTGTGTGCTCCTGACTTTAAGTGAAGTTGGAGATCAGATGAGCAGATGTTTGTTTATTTAGCTTTATATCTAGCTGAATCTAGAGGAAAATTAACTTTTTTATTCCCTGCAAACTTTTTTTTTTAAAATAATCGGATGCCATAAACCCTGTAAACACTACGCTTAGCTTCATTTCCTATAAAAAGCATTGGAGGAGATCTGGAAGAAAATCCTTACATTATTCACTCTCAGTCATGAAACACATATAAATGTCTTCTATTATTAGGCTTTTATAAAACATTTTTTTTAAGATAGCAGAATCTGAGAAGAAATGCGGCATGCATTGCATTCATTTGGTCTTAAGTATGGCGGACATGACTTGGGTCAATTGGTCGAAAGTAAGGACACATTTTTTCACTGCCCAACATACTAACATGAAAAATAACTTATTTATATTAATAAAATAAATAACATAGCTACGAAAGTGAATAACATGCCTCTTGCATGATTGGCAGCCAGAAGGTGGAAATTCTACTGTGCGAGGTTGCATAGGAGAGTTTTAGGATAGTCATAGCTGCCAGAGGCAATTTCCAATTTTTAGACAGTGGCACAGATTGCTTGGTTGCTATGGCGACATATTTTTTGTCAAGACCTATCTTATAGAATTTTGTATTTGAGCACAATAATTTAAAGTGCCAAAATACCTTCACAGAAGTAAAAAGAAAAAAATCTAACTGTACCTGTGTTGAATAGTTATGTTGCATTCTTTACAGTGTTGAAGAAATCCATTGAAATCAGAGGTTACTGCTTGAACTATCTCAATTCAAGGCTTCTAAATGGTTCTGTGTGTGAAGCCAGTGTGTGAACGCATAAGTTGACCAACGGAATTGAAATGAAGAGATATAAATATAAATTTGCCAACAAAAAAAATAATATACAATAACTGACTGAACATTCATATTGTATTGCTAGGAATTAAATTATCTTACAAGCAGAACACTTAACAGATTTCCTTCACTGATTGCTGGTATTTAATATTTCAGAAAATCTATCACACACCCTGTCCATATCAACAAAATGGAATATCTAGGTTCACCAATGGGACTCTATATTGTGTGTGTTCCCTAATGGTATCTACATGGTAAAGTGGTTATCAGAACAAATTCAGTGTTAGATAATGATTACCAGAATAGAATAATACAGATGTTTCCACTTTGCACTCTGCATTGTATAGTGGTCACCTGGACATGTATGCACTGTAGAGTGTACATCCAAATAGTGGGCCTGATTCATTAAGGATCTTAACTTAAGAAACTTCTTATTTCAGTCTCCTGGACAAAACCATGTTACAATGCAAGGGGTGCAAATTAGTATTTGGTTTGCACATAAGTTAAATACTGACTTTTTTTTCATGTAGCACACAAATACTTGATAGCTTATTTGTACACTGAAATTTAAAGTTGATATTTGTGTGCTACATGAAAAAACAGTCAGTATTTAACTTATGTGCAAAACAGAATACTAATTTGCACCCCTTGCATTGTAACATGGTTTTGTCCAGGAGACTGAAATAAAAAGTTTCTCAAGTTAAGATCCTTAATGAATCAGGCCCATTGTCTGCACTGATAAGCGGTCATCTGACTAGGGTCTGCATTGTATAGTCGTCACAAGAATAGTACTGCATTAGGTAGTGGTTGTTTAGTGGTCAACTGAACAGGATCAGTTTTGTTCAGGGGTCACAGACTAAGGTCTGCCTTGTACAGGGGTAACCAGAATGAGCTCTGCATTGTTTAGTGGTATGATGATACCCAGGGGAAAGATGTACCCCAAGACCTATTATGGCTGGCTTGTCCTCAGCTGTTTCTGAGTGGTAACCTTCCCTAAACGGACTTCTTGTTGGGAACTAGGGAGCAGTGAGTCTGGGTGTCAATACTATTGGCAGAACCTTTATGGTGTCTGTAAAAGGTGTCAGCAGTGTTGGAAAAGGGTGTTAATCCACACACGCTTTAAACTTAACCAACGTGTTGGTTTTATTGCACAGTAGTAACAGATGGTATATGGAGGTATTCACAGATCTTATTTCAGCAGCAGGTAGGCAGTTGAACAGATTTATGCAGGTTGTATATTGAACAGTGTTGCGTATATATAAATATGCAGATGGTATAAGCACTTTGGTTATACTGCACATCTGTGCAGAATATTGTTGTGGACACTGTCAGGAACAGTAATTTGCCTCCACTGACTTATATTAGTGTCTCTAGTCACTTAGACCACATATAGGGACGCAGTTACTACTGAAGTGTCTTTTCTCTTCAGGGTATCAGAAAGAATGGAGCGATAGCCAACCTTCCAGTCCGCATATGCGCAGTAATGCCATGCGGACGGCCGGACTGTGCCCCATTTTCTGTTCCCACTAGACCACCAGGGATACAGCAGGAGACGGAGCATAGCGCTCTCTGGCAACAAATACGTGGCAGGATCTTAGCTCACACTGACATCGATGAGAGATGAAGCACATTTATTGTAACCTCCATGAGGCTCACAAGAACACAACAACCTCACTAAATCTTAAAAGTAGACACTAAAATAAAAGGGAAAAACACAAACAACAGCCAAGTAATATTTCTGGCTTTTAGGGTGCAAAAAAACAGTCCAGCAGTATAATGTTCCCACAGGCTCAAATTCCCCAATTGTTGTTAAATGCAGCCAGTGGCAGGACCTAGAGTCTGCCCAATTTTGGCAGACCCAGTCTAGCTACCTCTATCGATAGTGGACAGCAACCGACACTTGATGTGCAGCTGTCCAGAATCCTCTTGCATGAATCAGCCAGATAGGAACCTTAATCCCCAGTCTCAACTTGCCTCCAAATCCTCAATTTTCTCTTTAGACTTGGTCCTTTGTCCCCAGTAAATTCCCATGCTTCTGGTATGGGCCAAACCAGTTGGAGACAATAGGTGTTGGCCTGCCATTGGCTAAGGCAAATGGAGATGGGCTTGATGAGGTGGGGCATGGTGAAGGGATCCCTGCTTGGACTCACCACTGGGATGGCTCAGTTGTGGCTGGGAAGGAAACCTGGTGACAAATTTCAAACACTGCATGAGCAGCAACATTTGGATGAATTGGACAAAAACAATATGGGGTTCAGTGTTGTATACAGGTGTAGCAGGGTTCTACAATTCACTCAGGGCAAAACAAAATATTGTAAATTAAGATTAAAGGGACCTCATGCAGCTTTTGGGCCAGAAATAGTCCCGAGGACAAGGACCACATTTTACCTCCTAGGAATCAACAATTTCTGTTTCTGCCATCTTCCCTCTCCATCCAACCCTGTATCCTGCAATGTCATAGCTGTAAGAATTACTGCTTTAATTCCAATGTAGTGTGTCCAGTTTGAAATAAGTGACAGTCAGTATAATATCAAGTAATTAATAGTCCGACATTATACAGAAATCTAAGCTATTAATAGGATGAATTGCTTTTATTTAATACAAAGTAAGCAAAAGGAGGATAACCTGTTAGGACAGGTAATGACAGGTTAAAAAGTGTTCCTTTAAATTTACCAGATGAAGAAGAGGTTAATATGCATTTCCTTATCTTGTCCCTTGCCTGATTTTCACTGATTCTTTTTTTTTTTTTTTACTTGACAACATTCCAGCAATCAGCATTCAAAAAGGTCTCATTAGAGCTTGTGTGAGATGGTCTTCGGAAGGTCACATAATAGAGCATGACAATGCAATTATAGTTCCTGCAATAAAGGTCATTCTTACCCATCATACTAATTATCTTGACAGAGTTGCGTTTATTCTGTTTCTTTTGCACTTAATGTTTGGTGGACTTCTTGGTGCTAAGTTACCACTGTGTTCCCTCACTCACTTCTGCTGTGGGGTTTTTGTGCCAAATATCTGAAATAGTATCACTGCCTGGCCTATAACATCAATGGGAAATGGGTTGCATTGAATTCTAAACACAAATTCTAATATTTGTTTATGTTGTTGCTGGGTTTTTATTGGCGGTATAAAATGGCCGTGCCAACAAGTCCCCAGTGTGAAGCTGATCTACGGCTGGGAGCATACTGTACAACTTATAACTTAAAGAGGCTAAACAATTTCAAAATAGCTAGATAATTACAGAAATTGGTGCCTATATTTGAATGGAGCTTGGGATGATACAGAGTGGGCCTGAAACTACACTTGCCCAGAGAAATCCAGACATTATTGTCTACAGCGGAAAATCAGTAATTGGTAATATTTCAATACATTCCAGAAATGGGAGTTGATCAATAGATAGATAGGTTCACAGGTGCCTGAAAGGGTGGAGTTATCCAGAAATGAAAAAATACAGAGAAAACACCCCCAGCAACACTATTTTGAACCAGTAAAAGAGCTGCTTATTCTACTTACATAAAAATGGAGAATTCTCAGTTACACAGTTTGCAAATGCATGATAAGCCACCCGCTACATCAAGGCGCTTCTGCTGATAGGGTGGTCCTAACTCTTAACAATGAGAGTCCCTGTATAGTGGGACACAAATTCATGTGTTTTTAAATTGAGGCCTAATTTACCAAGAGATAACCCAAGATCCTCCAAATAGTGATAGAGGACCAGCACTCCCCATCAGCTAATGATAGCAAATATGCCTCTCTGTAATACATCAATACTGTTAGGTAAGGGACAATTTGATGCAGAGGACGGGTATTTCTGCACATCAGTGGGGATCACTATGTATTAATTCCCCAAGAGAAGACAAGAAATTAAACCCCTTTCCATCTGTTTTGCATTATTTTTCCAAGTAATAATAGCACTGCTGCAACTAAATGCAAATCAAACATGTGACTGAAGAAGGAGTATGCAAAGAAAGGGTGGGAGCAGGGTGGCATCTTCTCTTCTTGAGAAGGTGGCGCTGGACTTTGGGCGACAGCTCCTCTTAGCCACCCTTGTGCCTAGAGTGGGTAAAGTAAATCAATTGTTACAACTCTTACACCCTCACAGTAATAAGACAGAGATGGAAAAGTGTTTTTTAAAATAAAATACATTGTGATTTATATCTGTTGTTCTATGTTTGATATAGATACATCTACATGAGTTGTCTTTTATATGAAAATATTTCTGTAGCCCTTTGATGGTATAGGTACCTATAGCAATATGGGTTTATGGATCTATAATTTATAGATTCGTATTTGATATTTAGGATACCCTGCGAGATAAACAAAGTATAATTAGATTGGTATCCATCTAAGATCGGATAATATATGGACATATACATATATATATATATATATATATATATATATATATATATATATATATATATATATTGGGACAAAATTGTACTTTGTTTGTTTTTTAAAAAATGTCAACACCTGAAAAAGGCGTTTGCTTATTGATTCAAATATCCTCTATGGGAATAGGGGCAGAGCACTCTTGCACAGAGAACAAAAGGTTAATTTTCACCATGTGTTAATTGTTTTGTAATCTGCTGTGGATTTAAAAAGACGACCAGGGTCATTGTGAAATTTATCTCTGAGGAAATCACCTATACGGTGATGAAACGCGTCAGTTGAGCAGTAATACTTTTGCTGGCTAAATTCAAGTGCCTTTTATCTAATAGCGCTTCTTTATCAGCAACCGCTAACTCTTTGAATATTTCCGGAGAGTTCCGTAGGAGACGGGTGCGCACCTCTATGACGTCGGATGTGCGCGATCCTATGCGCTACTGTTTGCCGACAGTGTGGTACGGATAGAAGCAGCAAATTGGAGCTTTGATCACTTTCCACAGTTACTAACGAGAGGAGGTTTATTCAATTCAGGATTTGGAACATACCATCAAGGTACAGGTCTTGTGATATCATGCCAGGGATCTGGTAAGAGACTTTGATATACCTTTGACACACCACTGTTCTATAGCTCCAAACTGCAGATTTACCATATTGGGAACTTTGTCTCAATGAATGCTATAACATACAGCGCATAACGAAGATATGAGAAGTGGTTGCGCTAAGTTGCTGGACTGATATATACCTGCAATTTTTTATCCTTTTTTGAACATCGTGTAGGTGCACCTACTTTGCTATATGTTCTATTTGGCACTGACACCATCTAACATGTGGTCACACTGTATTTACCATTATTGTGGTTTTTAGAATGTTTTAATAAATTTACTATTCATTGTATATTATATGCATGAGTGCTTTGTGGCAGACTCGGTATACCATCGCATAACTTGATTGGTTACATTTACATTTTTTTGGGGTGCAGATCCCCAGCGCTGGTGCCCTGTCTGAGCAGCCATCTTTAGTGTCGGAAATATTTTGTATATTTGTAGAGATGGAAAAGGGTCTTGTTAACTACGGAATGGGCAGAAAAGGGGCAGCATGCCCTACCTATTATAACTACCCCTGTGGAAGAAGCCTTTGCTGGCCTCCAAGAGTTCAGGAGAGACAAAAGTATAGGGCCCCCCCCCCTAATCATGCTAATCCAATCCTTTATGGGCTGGTTGCTTTTAGATGATAATCAGAAAAAATATATAAAACTAGGGTGATGTTCCTCTATTAAATATAATCAATGGTAATGCTGAAAAGTGCACAAGGCCCCTCTGGTGGCAGTTATGAAAACAAAGGGGGCACCAAACATGGCCACAATGTAATCATCTTGAGTGCCCATAAAAGGCCATAGATTTGACCACTTGTCTACTATACAACAACACATAGTCAAAGGAAACACAGCTACACAGTTACTATACAAACACTACAATGCACTAAAAGGCACAATAGTATCGTAACTACACTGCTCTGTTCTTTTACACTTAGTTGAAACTGTTCATTCTGCTGTGAAATGCATCATACACGTGTGATATTATATACATAAGCAATTAAATTCACAAACATACTGCACAATCATCTATACTTACTGAGTAAGAGGAGATACTGACAAGTAAAATTCAGTATAGAGAACAGGAGGTGGTACTGTGCAATTTTCCATACTTACAGAATAAAAACATTAGAGATGAGCGGGCTCGG
Organism: Mixophyes fleayi; assembly: GCF_038048845.1. Taxonomy (NCBI): domain Eukaryota; kingdom Metazoa; phylum Chordata; class Amphibia; order Anura; family Limnodynastidae; genus Mixophyes; species Mixophyes fleayi. The sequence goes on from NC_134405.1 coordinate 66,557,025, forward strand.
ATATCTGAAATCCGAGCCCACCCGAACATTGCCGATCCGAGTCGGATCCGAGACAGATCCGGGTATTGGCGCCAAATTCAAATCTGAAACTGAGGCTCTGACTCATAATCCCGTTGTCGGATCTCGCGATACTCGGATCCTATAAATTCCCCGCTAGTCGCCGCCATCTTCACTCGGGCATTGATCAGGGTAGAGGGAGGGTGTGTTAGGTGGTCCTCTGTCCTGGTAGATCTCGTGCTGTGCTGTTTAGTTCTGTGCTGTGTTGTGCTGTGCTGTGCTGTGCTGTGCTGTGCTGTGCTCTGCAGTATCAGTCCAGTGGTGCTGTGTGCTGTGCTCTGTCCTTCTGAGGTCAGTGGTGCTGCTGGGTCCAGTGCTGTGTCCTGTTCAGTCCAGTGGTGCTGTGTCCTGTGCTCTGTGCTTCTAAGGGCATAGTTATTTCCCCAATATTCCCCTGTGTTTAAAAAATTAAAAAAAAGTTATTTAAAAAAATACCAAAAACTAATTTAATTTTTTTTAATTACCACAAAATTTGCACAACCAATCCTGCAGTATAAGCCCATTGGTACTGCAATATTACCAAGTTCACACATTCAGCAGTAAAAGTCCAGTGGTACTGCAATATTACAAAGTTTACACATTCTGCAGTATCAGTCCAGTGGTGCTGTGTGCTGTGCTCTGTCCTTCTGAGGTCAGTGGTGCTGCTGGGTCCTGTGCCGTGTCCTGTTCAGTCCAGTGGTGCTGTGTCCTGTGCTCTGTGCTTCTAAGGGCATAGTTATTTCCCCATTATTCCCAAGTTTTTAAAAAATTAAAAAAAAAGTAAAAAAAAAATTACAATTAAAAATTAAAAAAAATAAATATATAATTATAACCAAATTTGCAAAACCAATCCAGCAGTATAAGTCCATTGGTACTGCAATATTACAAAGTTCACACATTCTGCAGTATCAGTCCAGTGGTGCTGTGTCCTGTGCTCTGTCCTGCTGAGTTCCGTAGTGCTGCTGGGTCCTGTGCCGTGTCCTGTTCAGTCCAGTGGTGCTGTGTCCTGTGCTCTGTGCTTCTAAGGGCATAGTTATTTCCCCATTATTCCCAAGTTTTTAAAAAATAAAAAAAAAGTAAAAAAAAATAAAAAATTTAAAAAAAATAAAATATATAATAATTATTATAACCAAATTTGCAAAACCAATACAGCAGTATAAGTCCATTGGTACTGCAATATTACCAAGTTCACACATTCTGCAGTATCTTGTGCTACATATAATGGAGACCAAAAATTTGGAGGATAAAGTAGGGAAAGATCAAGACCCACTTCCTCCTAATGCTGAAGCTGCTGCCACTAGTCATGACATAGACGATGAAATGGCATCAACGTCGTCTTCCAAGCCCGATGCCCAATCTCGTAGTACCGGGCATGTAAAATCCAAAAAGCCCAAGTTAAGAAAAAGTAGCAAAAAGAGAAACTTAAAATCATCTGAGGAGAAACGTAAAGTTGCCAATATGCCATTTACGACACGGAGTGGCAAGGAACGGCTTAGGCCCTGGCCCGTGTTCATGACTAGTGGTTCAGCTTCACCCACGGATCTTAGCCCTCCTCCTCCTCCCCCCCCCTACAAAAAATTGAAGAGAGTTATGCTGTCAGCAACAAAACAGCAAACAACTCTGCCTTCTAAAGAGAAATTATCACAAATCCACAAGGCGAGTCCAAGGGTGTTGGTGGTTGTCAAGCCTGACCTTCCCATCACTGTACGGGAAGAGGTGGCTCGGGAGGAGGCTATTGATGATGTAGCTGGCGCTGTGGAGGAACTTGATGATGAGGATGGTGATGTGGTTATTGTAAATGAGGCACCAGGGGGGGAAACAGCTGATGTCCATGGGATGAAAAAGCCCATCGTCATGCCTGGTCAGAAGACCAAAAAATGCACCTCTTCGGTCTGGAGTTATTTTAATCCAAATCCAGACAACCAATGTATGGCCATATGTAGCTTATGTAAAGCTCAAATAAGCAGGGGTAAGGATCTTGCTCACCTAGGGACATCCTCCCTTATACGTCACCTGAATAACCTACATAGTTCAGTGGTTAGTTAAGGAACTAGGGCTAGGACCCTCATCGGTACAGGGACACCTAAATCCCGTGGTCCAGTTGGATACACACCAGCAACACCCTCCTCGTCAACTTCCTCCACAATCTCCATCAGATTCAGTCCTGCAGCCCAAGTCAGCAGCCAGACTGAGTCCTCCTCAATACGGGATTCATCCGAGGAATCCTGCAGCGGTACGCCTACTACTGCCACTGCTGCTGTTGCTGCTGTTAGTCGGTCATCTTCCCAGAGGGGAAGTCGTAAGACCGCTAAGTCTTTCACAAAACAATTGACCGTCCAACAGTCGTTTGCCATGACCACAAAATACGATAGTAGTCACCCTATTGCAAAGCGTATAACTGCGGCTGTAACTGCAATGTTGGTGTTAGACGTGCGCCCGGTGTCCGCCATCAGTGGAGTGGGATTTAGAGGGTTGATGGAGGTATTGTGCCCCGGCACCAAATTTACTACCGGGGCCACTCCACTGTGCAGTCCATATTTAGGTGTATCAGATATTAAACAACGGTGACAGTTGATGCCCAATTTTTTAATTATATTGTGGCCTCGGTACCAAATTGTGTACCGGGGCCACCACACTACGCAGTCCAGATACTTGTTTGGTGGAATTCAGACCAGTTGAGGGTTTTATTATTATTATATTGTGTGGACCACTCTATCTATACCACACTACAACTCTATATACCACTCTATTTCATACTTTAATTCTATTTCATACTTTAATTCTATTTAATACTTTAATTCTATTTCATACTTTAATTCTATTTCATACTTTAATTCTATTACTAATTACCATAAAGAGGAACAAAATAAACCAATTTTACCAAAAGTATAATATGACTTAGACTTACAAACACTACACTTGAAAGATCGTGCCTTTAAATGAAAAAGTCAGTCTTCATTGCACGACTATGTGCAACAGGGACAGTTTTTTGGGTTTACAAAGTCAAACAATAACACTTCGACCCTGTCTGTGTCTGGGATCTCAATGACGAATTGTCTGTACCATGTTTGGAGGAGGTATTGTGGCCCCGGTATCAAATTGGGTACCGGGGCCACCCCACTATGCAGTCCAGATACTTGTTTGGTGGAATTCTGACACGTGGAGGGTTTTTTAATTATATTGTGGCCTCGGTACCAAATTGTGTACCGGGGCCACCACACTACGCAGTCAAGATAGATAGATGCGTATCATAGATAAAGTACATTCAGTGGTGTGGGGCAAATTGAAAAATATTCAAAATGCACTGACATTATCAAAAACAAGAGGTTGTCACACGCTAAAACTCCAACATGTATATGATGGAGAGGATGGAGGAGCAGCCGTATGTGTAGCGTAATGCAGACCTGTTGAAGGTTTTTTATATATTTTATTGTGGTGCCCAGTGCCCACTCCTCTACGCAGTCCAGGTACATTTATTGGTGCGATTCATAAAAGTTCAGGGTTTTTAATATATATTGTGGTGACCCACTCCTCTACGCAGTCCAGGTACAATTATTGGTGCGAATCATAAAAGTTCAGGGTTTTTAAGATATTGTGGTGACCCACTCCTCTACGCAGTCCAGGTACATTTATTGGTGCGATTCATAAAAGTTCAGGGTTTTTAAGATATTGTGGTGACCCACTCCTCTACGCAGTCCAGGTACATTTATTGGTGCGATTCATAAAAGTTCAAGGTTTTTAATATATTGTGGTGACCCACTCCTCTACGCAGTCCAGGTACATTTATTGGTGCGATTCATAAAAGTTCAGGGTTTTTAATATATATTGTGGTGACCCACTCCTCTACGCAGTCCAGGTACATTTATTGGTGCGATTCATAAAAGTTCTGGGTTTTTAAGATATTGTGGTGACCCACTCCTCTACGCAGTCCAGGTACATTTATTGGTGCGAATCATAAAAGTTCAGGGTTTTTAATATATATTGTGGTGACCCACTCCTCTACGCAGTCCAGGTACAATTATTGGTGCGAATCATAAAAGTTCAGGGTTTTTAATATATATTGTGGTGACCCACTCCTCTAGGCAGTCCAGGTACATTTATTGGTGCGATTCATAAAAGTTCTGGGTTTTTAATATATATTGTGGTGACCCACTCCTCTACGCAGTCCAGGTACATTTATTGGTGCGATTCATAAAAGTTCAGGGTTTTTAATATATATTGTGGTGACCCACTCCTCTACGCAGTCCAGGTACATTTATTGGTGCGATTCATAAAAGTTCAGCATTTTTAATATATATTGTGGTGACCCACTCCTCTACGCAGTCCAGAAAGATACCTTGTTGCAACGCTTTGGACTAATAACTATATTGTGAGGTGTTCAGAATACACTGTAAATTAGTGGAAATGCTTGTTATTGAATGTTATTGAGGTTAATAATAGCCTAGGAGTGAAAATAAGCCCAAAAACTTGATTTTTAAACTTTTTATGTTTTTTTGCAAAAAAATCCGAATCCAAAACCTTAAATCCGAACCGAGACCTTTCGTCAAGTGTTTTGCGAGACAAATCCGAACCTCAAAAATAACGAAAATCCGGATCCAAAACACAAAACACGAGACCTCAAAAGTTGCCGGTGCACATCCCTAAAAAACATATAATTGCACCATACATACATAACCTGGCAAGGAGTGCTATGCAGCTGTTCTTCATGCATATAAACCCGCAAAAAAAAGTCTGAGGGGTAGAATTATCTAACCTACTAAAAGGGAAAAGTGGAGGTATTGCCAATAGCGACCAATCAGATTTTAACTAGCGATTATCAAGTACATGCTAGAAAATGAATGCTAGAATCTGATTAGTTACTATGGGCAATACCTCCACTTTTCCTTATTAGAAGGTTCAATAAATCAAACCCATAGTTGTCTACTCTCCTGAAATGTCCGGGGGACTCACACATTTTTGGGAGTTCTCCCGGACTCCTGGAAGACTAGGGCAATCTCCTGCATCCTGCCCTGTTCATCAAGTGGGTGGGAGAGGAGCTAATCACATCATCCTGGTTCCACCCCTGTTGTAATTGAATGAAGTTGGTATGATTTAGCTGAGTGGCGGTCCGAAAGATGTGATTCGTGTGGCCACGCCCCCCAGGACGCTGCATGGAGATCTCCCCTCCCGGACGGGTGAGCTCTAAAGTAGGCAAGTATGATCTAACCCTCTAAGTTTGACCGTATATAAAGAACAATTTCCCATGCAAGCATAATAGGAACAGACAGTGAAATGTAGAACACAGAACATACAGAAGAAGATAAGTGATATTATGCAGTCCATACTGTCGAAGTCAGCAAATTGGATAAAGTCATTTCAATTAAAGTCGAGCAAACTAGGTTGTCTTTGTCTGAAAAGATGCGTACGGTACGCATCGGCGTACAAGGGCACGCCACGGTGTGAAAGGGCGTACGCATCCACTACACGTGGCAGCAACAGTAATTGGTCTTTTACCATACATTCGCACAAACACGCATACTTATAAAATAGCACACATTAATGGTAGTTGCAACACATAGTCAGTTATGTCGAAATATAGTAGTATTTATATGTTATATTAGAGTTACATGCATATTAGTGAAATACACGGAACAGGTTGAAGGAACCATATCATGAGTGGTACCATAATAAACCTCTTTACATATCCTACTGTTTGGTTCTCTCTGCGAAGGAATCGCAGAGTGCATATGCAAGTTATGAATGATAGGGAATTATGAACTACTTAAGACTAAGGAATCTTGGCGGGAAGAACCGAGCATACCCCCTGGAGAGGTGACCCCCTCCTTTGGATTCCTTAGGATGAACTAGCCAATGATTGACAACCCCTTGGACCTTCCTGAGACCTGGACCAATAGATGCAAGCTATACCATCTTCATTGTATTACTGTATTTCATTGTGTATATAAGCAGCAGCTTCACATCCAGTGTTCAGACATCTTGTCCCCAGACTTCAGGATTGAATGACTGCACTGGATCCAGAGCGCCTGCGATAAGTAATGGCTGTATTTATTATCACTTCGCTTGAGCATATTATTCTACTATTTGCGAATAAATCTTTGTGCGTTGGAAACACAAATCGAGGTTCGACAATCGTTATTGGTTAGCGACAATACGCACATAACAATACATACAGAATACATATACTGATAATGACATGTACAGCTATATCCATCCATAGCTTTTTTTTTATGCAAATATCTAGTACATCTTGATTTTCGCTTCTGTAGTTTTCCCATAGCCCAGTGCCCGTATCCCTCTGGGGATGGTGATTAGGTGTACACGCTGTTACATTAGTGCTGTGCTGGTATGAAAATCTTGTCTCCATCCGTATACATGTGTTTAGACTTCCTTGGCAGAGCTGTAATAAAATAACAAGGCTGTTTTTAAAGGCCTGACAGTCCCAAGGATGCAATACAGGTCTGCACAAAAGATACGGCTGGTTTTACAGTAGGTGATAAAGGCATGCAGAACAAAAAAACAAGTTCACGTCCACTCACAGCTATTATTCTTTTTCCAGGATCATGAAAGATTTTCTGACAGTATTTGCTGAAATTTATAACCCAGGTTCAATCACGTAATGGTAGGAGAAAGACAAAAGTGCTCCATCACAGAGATTAAAACAAGGTGATAGAACCCAAGAGTGTTTTTATTTGACCTCCTGGGACCCCACGTTCTACAGTCAAGGTTGTAATATCTTTTAATGTGCCTACATATCAGCTGAGAGATCGTGTAATGTATAAGTACTGGAGACTGCAGTGAACTCATCTTCTGATCATTTGCGTATCAAAAAGAGAAGAGATACATGGGAACTTTATGTTGAATATATGAATTTACGAGATTGTGGCTAATTGATATAATAGGCCTGATTTAAAACAACAGACGTATTGTGCTTTTTTTAAGAAAAAAAAATAACCACATATATCGGGTATAAGCACGCCCGTATTCAACAAGAGCGGATTTGTAGATACGTCTGTTGATGAATGCGGGTCTAGGTCCTCTCTGCTCTAAAAGAAAATATACTGCATTATACGTCCAATACATATCTGGACACAAAAGAAGTCACAAAAGAACACACAGAAGAAAAGAAAAAAAACGATTCAATTAATATTACCTGTTAATAATATAGGGCCTGATTCATTAAGGAAAGTTAAGCAAAAGTAAGTAAATAAGGCAAAACCCTGTTGCATTGGAGCGGGAGATAAATTTAAAATGTGATGGCAGATTTATATTTGGGGTTGGGCATGTCCTAGATTAACTTTAACTTTCAGTCTACAAATAAGCTATCAAGTATTTGTGTGCAACATGAAATAACAGACAGTATTTTCCTTATGTGCAAAATAATAAACTTATTTGCACCCCTTGCATTGTAACATGGTTTTGTCCAGAAAACTTGAGAAAGAAAACTTACTCAATTTTTTGCTTAACTTTCCTTAATGAATCAGGCCCACAGTCTTTAATGACAAAACGTGTGTTTTCTTCATGTTTCCTCCATAAAATACATTTATTAGGATGTTGTTAATGTCCACTATACAAAAAATAAAGTTTTACAGTTGCTCCTGATTGCAAACACATGTTCTAGCATGCACACACAGCCATCGTCACTGGTAATAGACACTAGCATCAGACCTGTAGCTGGTGCAAGTGATCCCATTAAAAATCATGTACCTCACAGATGCCCAAAACTTATATTGGACCCTGCTATGTGTGCTCCAGATTGACACGCCTGTACTGTAATTGCGCTTTAAGATGTTGCTGCAAACCCTATTTTGGTTGATGCTGAACAATTCATACATTATTCTAATGACACCAATATATTGCAGTCTCCAAACTGGTATCACCATTGCATTGCATTCCCTATTCTGGTATCCCAGTAAAGTGCAATCACCATTCTAGTGACCCATGTGTCGTTTTCTCACCCTCCCTCCGGCTGCCTCTCGTGAAAACAATCAATTCATTGCAGAGCAGGAATGGAGTACTTTCATTTAAGAATAATGTGGCTGATAGAAGCTGCGGAACAGAGCAATGTTGCAGTAACAGGGGTGGACAGGATCAGTTCATTATGTGCCACTATCAACTTTTATAGGGGCCTGTAACTGCTAACAGTTACTGTGTCAGTACATTAAGAACAAATGTTCTTTCCCCAGTTGGTAAATATTAAATACGTATTCATTTTCGTGAGTAAACGGAGTTCTACTGGACTGAGGACTTTTTATTCATCAGCCGTTTCTCACAGTTTAATGTACATTTAATCCTTGGCCCAGTCTAAGTATATACACCAGAGCATCGGTCTATTATGTTTATTATTATTTCATGTTATTAGGTACATTTTGCCCTTGCTATTACCTGCAATATTGTATGTATTAGAAATGGAAAGAATATTGTCATATTGTGGAAAAATAACAAGACAGCAGAAGTCATTTTGCTTGTGTTAGCTAAGGTAATAACCATTTGTCTCAGATGTCCATTGTCATGAGTTGTAGCTTAGATCTGGTTTGCACCCCACATTCTAGGTCAACAGGTAATCTAAGAGGTAATTAGGTTAGAACTTCTAGATGAAATGCAATGTGCCTCCACTGTAATATACTGGCTGAAATAGCATTGGGAAATGTATTAACATGTATCAATATAAATGTTATTGTATCAAAATGTATCACAGACTCAGATTATGTTATGCTACAGATATACTGTGTCAAATGTCTTGTTGTTTCACGCAAGCGTGAAGTGTCATTCCTTGATGTTATATTGTAACCCTTTGCTTGGTGTATCCAGCCAAATAGCTAATTGAGTCAAGCCATTCCATTGTAATATCAAGGTAACAGAGGCAGTATGTCTAACAGTTAAAGTGTTCACTGATTGACCCCTACTAAAAAAAGGGGGAAGATTGAGACATTTGACCCTACTTCCTGTGTGTAGAGCCAAGAATATAGGGAGAGCAGAATGTCAAGAGAGCTATTCTAGCTTGGAGGATCCTGGTGTAAAAGACATCAGCAAAAAGGACTCTGGGAAGCATTGTAGTGCTGCTTGAAGAAACCCTACCAGGACACGGTCTGTGTGAGCCAATATTCCAAGCTGGGCGACATTGCAACTGTCTAGCTAAATGGTAGTGGTAATAATGCGGGACAATAAGACTCTGAAAGAGACTGAGATTATTACTTTGGAGTGCTGACTGCAAGAGGCTGCTGGAGGATACATGCTACCATTTACCCTGTATCTTATGAACATCTTGTGGTGTTGTGCTGTCGTGAGAAAGCCTTATTTTGGATATACACTGGTCTACCCGAGTGAGTTGAATCCCACAGAGGGTAACTGCCATCCCAGCTAAGGGTGGCATCCTCACATTTGGTGGCAAGCAGTGGGGTCACTCAGTCCCAGGTCCTCTCTGGGTAGAGCTGCAGGGGAACTGTATTGTGACACATTCCAGGGCTCTGCAAAGCAGTTATCACTAGAAATCAGTTACCACATTATCCTGAACTTACTTCTAAAGGCTGTAAGGTAGAAAGTGTCACGAAAAGCATTGTCGGCATTAGGCTATGGTTAAGATCCGCCTAAATGCAGGCTTGCCGATGGTTTAGTGCACGCTGCAAGCAGATGGGCTGTGTCCCAGGAATAGGTGGACCAGAGTAAGGTGGCCCCAGTAAGTGTAGTGAGTCTCAGCCCCACAGTGAAATATATTAGCGGGTCCCAGCCCCGCTGCAAAGATGGCCCTGAAGAAAGGAAGAAATGGCCATAGCAGTAGCAGCGCAAGATCCAGCATAGATGGGGGCATGCCATTATACCTCCAGAACCCAGAGCTGCCGCTGTCCACCAGAGATGAATGGGTTTGTACGCCCTTGGAGCGCCTCTACATGGTCTGAAATGAGGTCACAGCTGGAAAGTAGTTGACAAGCAGGAAAAGTTGGGAATTCTGTTTGATGTGTTTGGGCAATGTCAAGCAGAGGCCAGGTGTAATGGCCTGAGTAGAAGAAGGGGGAGGGGAGCATGGTCTCCAGAAACAGAGGAAATGACAAGGGACTATTTGCAGTTGGGCATTTAAGGGTGGACAAGGCAGCCAAGGGATGTTGGACTACAACTCTCCTACCACGGATGTGTGCACAGGAGTGGACCACTTTTAATGTTGTCTCATCGTATGACAAAGGGCAGCATAAAGCCTCACTCCAGCTGGGTGGGATGATATGCCTGCAACCATGGGATCCTGGGGGGAGATTGAGGAACTGTGTACTGCTGTCTACCTTACTATCCGACCCAGGTGAAGCCACAGTAGGCCAGAGATTTTGGACTTAGGGGAGAAAGGTTTACTTAGGGCAAGGGAGTCACTGGGGAACAAGGGCTAAAAAAGTGGGGGAGGAATGTGGTGAAACAAGGTATTATTATTACCCTAACCAGCCCGTTCCTCGTTTGTAACAAAATTTGGATTATAGCATGTACTTTTTATAGCCCTTCCTTTTTTTCCCCAGCTCAACAGAGTACAACTGCACTGTCTAATTACATGTGGATAAGGAGACATTGTAGCTCATTGTAAATATGTATATTGTTTATTGTATATTGTTGATATGGCAGTGAGGTTGGTATTCACTGACTTTAAAGTGAAGCCAGGTGGATTATGGGTAGGGATCAGGTTGCAAGATACTGGTGAGAGGGAAAGCTAATTAGTATCCATTGTTCTTAGAAGACTATGCCAGTCTACAATCTGGCAGGGGAATTTCTGTGGAAGTACAGCATTTCTCCACCCTCTAGTCCAGGACTCACCAAAGTTTGACAGAGAGAGACCTGGGGGTTTGCCCAGGGAGGGGAAAGCACTATGGAAATTTGACCCTAGATATAAAGAGCCACTCTAGGGGGGGAGGTGATGTTCATCAATTCCAATTCATTGGAATTGATGGCTGGAAGCTGCAGGGTGACTAGTGGCTCTACCAGTGAAATACATTGGCAGATCCATGGTTCGTCAAGTCTGGACAGCTAGGTGACTGTAACTCCTTAAGCTAGTGGGGTAAGGGACAGATGATGTGGTGAACCTAGCATTTATTTACTGTGTGTACATAATATTCTAGTAATTGCTTTTGTTACTTTAAATGCACTGTTGTACTTTTGTAATTGTATTTGCCTGAGTTACTAATAAGAACCTTAGAAGGTACTGGGTAGACTTCCCTGGCATAGGAAGGCACCCATGGGTGGCCAATCAGAGTGAAGTGGGTAGAATTGGGCGAGACAACCAGGTATCTTCTCAATGGTGAACACCAGGACTTATGTAAAATACAAAAATGACACATGCGGCCCACAGTTAGTGATATAAATCTTGCAAGTTCTTAACTAGAGAGTCTGGCATGCATAGGGTTCTTGATGAATTCTTTTAAATTTGCAAGTATTCTTTCCAACAAGAGGTGATAGACATGTTGATATATGTAGGATACATGCAGCAATTATCTGGTTACCACAGTCTAGAGCTGGAATTGGTTGTCTGATCCCACTCTGCTGCCACAAAGCTTGTTGATAATTGATATGCATACCTACCAACATTTTATTACCTGGCATTGGGCCAAGGGCATGGTGATGTAATGGTGGGGGCATAGACATGTCCCAATGGGGGCATGGTTATTCCCCCAGATGGCTGCCTACCACGTAAAGGACTAGACTGCCCTTAGAATCCTCCCTTTCCCCTCCAAACAATGCAGTATGTATCAGAGCAGGTGCGTAGACACCACAGAGCAGCTGTCAACATAGATACCTCCCAACATTCCCACCCGCAGGACAAACATGTACCCAGGTGGAACAATGGACAGAGCCCTAAAATCGGGACTGTCACTCTGATTTTGGGACAGTTGGAAGGTGTGCACATGTGTCCATGTTGAAATGGCTAACCTGGTTGGTGTGCATTTGAAGGGTTTCATAGGCAGCTATATTCTGTTTGCAACCGTATTTCTCAGTTCTTCAAATACTTCGACTTTGTTACCTTTAGTGGTGGCTGGGATGTCACAAGATTTACCAAAGAGACAGTTCCGGTCAGGGTCTTAAAAAAGTTCCTCTAAAACCCTGAGTATGCTAAAAACAAGCTCTATAGAGGAAGTTAACAAACACCTTGGACAAGTTCAGTGCGAAAGGCACTGTTCTTCTTTCACACAGCTGAACTAGCATTCAGTTGGCGCCAGATTATTGTACCTTGATAATTTGATCCTGACTATGTCTGATCTCCTGTTGCTGACCAGGGCGTGCTTACAGACCACTCTAAAGCTGGCCTCCCCTTGTTGATTGACCACAGTCTGCTGATGTCCTTTATACTGCATCTAACTTTCAGAGTACATCTGCTCTCTCGGACTTCTCTCATTGCTGTATCACGCAAGCACTAGGGCCAGTCGCACCTGGGGAATAGCCATCAGGGAAAGCTGGTTAGAGACTGACCCTAGCTGTGGAGTAGCTTTTGTTGTCACAGATTGTTACAGTTCCAGTCAGATATTGGCTAATTCCGTTTCTTCGACTTTCCTACTTCTCTGTGTGTCCGTAACAAGAGGATGAGATGAGAACATCTCTATCTTTACAGTCTATTAATTAGCTCTCTTAGAACAGGGTATCAGCTCTCTTCCACTGTCACGGGCTGTACCTTATGAAAGGTCAGGTGTAATTACCAGACATCCCTGTCAGTTGACAGTGTTTGGCAATTAATTACAAACCTGAGAGGTAGTTAGCAGGGTATAGACACTTCCTGGATCACTAGGTGTATTATACTGACTCTCCCATCCATGTTAATTTAGCACTGGCTGATGTCGCTACAATGCATCAATGAATATCAGTGTCCAGACACATCTCCTTATGTAAACCACTTTTGTAAGGTGCTGTGTTGACATTTATCATAAGACTAGACATTTTGTTGCCTGTGGCTACAACTGGGAAAGACTCCCTTTCATCCCGTACACAAATCATCTTAAACAATTGTGTACACTGTAAAAAGAGATAGACATAACTAATTTCAACATTTTTAACGCATTTTGTTGCCAGCCCAAACCTTATATAGGCATATATAGACTATAAAAAAAAAATCTATTTTTATTACACAGCTTCCTGTAATCCTTAATTTAAAGCAGATGTAAATTAACTATTTGAAAAGAATCCCTTTATGTTCAGAGGTGTTTCGCTCCATCTTGCAATATGAAGTAGGAAAATTGTGAATACTGTTAGCGTCCCAATAGCAAAAGGCTGCCAACAGATTTCCTATCTAGATGATACACTCATCTAGTAGAAAAGATATACAAAAATGAAAGTTTTAGGAAGTCTGTCAGTGCCAATCGCACCCAAAGAATAAAATGAAAAAAAAATTAACAATCATTCTTAAGTAAGTATTTTGACTATAACGGGAGGACGTGTGAACACTACACATCATCACCTGCATAAATTCACAAAGCCAATAAGAAAAAGGATTTCTAGTAAGCCTTCTTACAATTTGATTACTTATGACGTGTTGATTGCACAGGAAAAAACATAATTTGATTATATTGTTTACACGAGTAAATGTTACCTACCAAAGTACCTACACATGATTCACACTCCATCTGACAGGTGACCAAGTAAAGAGAAAATGTTTATACTGTGATTAGATGCAAAGTATTAAAGCTCTGCTTCCAAGAATACTCTAATTGGCTGATGTTTATTTAATCTTACCACTGTAAGAACACTTGTCATTCACTTGTCAAAAAGTTTTTTTCTGTAGGTGGAACCAGTGATGGTATAGAAATTCTATGAAAGTTAATGGAATTTGATAGTTTTACAATCAAAGCAGTAGCAGAAGTGGTGGTATACAGGCGGCCATTTACCACTGTATACAGCCCCCCTCCTTCTACCACTTGGTGGAACCATGTGAGTTTGTTGAAAGGGAAAAGTTTAGGTTAATTACCATAATGGACATCTGCTTTTTACAGTTTTAAGAATTGATGTTTGACAGTTTTCATAAAATTCAAGAGTAAACCAGCTACCATTTCGGCACATATGGTACTGTATTTTTGGCATTCCTTGATAAGAAGCTTATTTTAGACAATTTTATATCTACTTTTTTTTAAAGAAAATCTTAAAAGGAGTTAAGTCTAGCTAGTATTTGTGTTTGGGGCTGTTTAACAAATGTACTTTGCAAAATCCACATATCTAAGTTTGATTACTAACTCATTTTACATTTTATAAAGGCATATGTGCATTTTTTTCTTTTTGTAGTTGAAATAAGTATACCTTCATTGGATCCAACAATGTGACATTGTAGTGTTGCTGTGTCAGAAAGCATTAAACCTGAAGCATCAATAATCATGAAAAATGCACTGAAGCTTTTATGTACTGTTTAAAATTTGCCCAATTGCTTACAGTGCACTTATCATGCAGTCTTCTGTCCTATTTGCTTATGGCTGTTGCATGGATCAAATTAAAAGTGAATAGATAAGTGCTCAGGGTCTGATTAAGGGTCCAGGTCGCCCTATACGCTCATAGCTCCTCATCCTTGATCTAAAATCGGGCTTCCTTGATCACTACCAATGTTTATGTTTCCGTGTTTTTGAAACTCAGTTCCACTCAGCTTTTTAAAAGAGTCACAGCAATTGCTGTCCCTCATTTCGGTTTCATTAAAATCAGAACTTTGTAGCAGAATGGAGACATGAATGGGCGCTACTGAGGGTAAAGACCTGGAGTGAACTGTCATGGCTGCTCCTGTCGCCATTCTTGTCTCCCCTTATTCTTAATGCGATGGGAATATGCCAAAATTAAACCTTATTACTTTTTTCGTTCATGTTTTCTTTTTACCAAAATTAATTTCAGTTTATGCCTCTCCCTTTCACAATTTTGCACCCTCAAAAATTTTGCACCCTCCCCCCAAAACCTTGTGTCCTATGCTGCAGCCTAGTAAGACATAATCAGGCCCTGTAAGTGCTAGTGGGCTATCCTATGACATGATGAAGTGCCAATCAGGAACACAAGTTCAAACATGTACAGTAGGACAGCATGAGAATCATTGATGGATTAAGATGATCTGGGGCCCTAGGTTATACATAGGTCATGGGCTCCCACCCCTCACATGTCAAGCATACATAATGCGGCATGCTAGACATCTTCTTTCTACCATTCACCATGAAGTCTAGGAAAGGATTTGAAAAATAAAAAAATGTACCCTGATGGGTCCTGCACATATTTTTGGCTACTTCTAAGCAGTTACAAACCTATACAGAAATCTTCTCAAACATGGAATATGGAAATTATTGCTTTGATCCATTATGTTTCCTATAAGGATTATACTAAGAACTTTGAGTGATACAAATATGGTCCTTTCTAACTAGAGGAATTGTATACAATTTTTTATGGTCCTACCTGGGAAATAAAAAATGAATGATTGCTCTTCTGTGGCAACATTAAATATTCAGGGTAATGTGACAAAAGACAGACCCCTGAAGCATGACAGTTTCCTTCATCAAAATGCATTAACAACTTGTTTGCTTATACAGTTTGATTTGTTGGAAACCATTTTATCTAAAGTAACTTCAGATTAGTATAAATCATGGCAACATTGATATATCATTTTCCTAATTATCTTGATTAGGGATTAAGCATGACACGCAGCTATAAAAAATAGTGATTGGGCCCTATTAAATTACTGCAGTATAATACAAGTTTAGTAATACAAGTAATACAAGTTTATTTCCCAATAGGCAGATGATACTAGAGCCGGGGTCCTCACAAAGTTGTCCCATCCACTTCTGCTATAATCTGCTACTGGTAATGAAAAGTGTATTTTATGTATCCATGAATTAATATAAATATGCCGGCTTTTTACAAAAGCTACAACAATCCAGGCTGCAATCTTTCCTCCTTCAACTGCTTGTCTTATCCTCTTGCCAATGTGAAGTTCATGAGAGAGGGTCATCAATACTTTGTACCCTTTGTAACCTTTGCATTCTAGCTGGACAAATATTCAATATGATGTAGCACTTACCATTGTGTATCAAACCATTGCCCCATAGATTGTAAGCTTGCGAGCAGGGTCTTCTTACCTCTACGTATATATGTATTACACAGTTTTGTTTTATTACTGTTAGTTTCCAATTGTAAAGCGCAAGGAAATCTGCTGGTGCTATATAAATGAAGGATGATGATGATCAATAATGCTGCTATGTGTTTGAAAAAGTTCGGCCTTAATAGGAGATAGGATCGCAGTGCTGGATCATGGCAAAAGCTGACCAAAGTTAAGCATAATTTAGTATTTTATACTCTCTTAGCAACTTCATCCAAATCTAAATGATTGTTTATGGAATCATAAAAAACTGCCAATCATCAGGTACAGATCCTCTTGGAATATTTTCTGATGCTCCATTATGATATTAGTACTAATGGAATATTAAGGTTCGCTGACAAAATCTAGTTATGGGCAATGACAGTGTAAAACCCAACCAGCAAATTTGCTGTTAGCAGTAACCATCTTGGTTGCATTCACTTTTTTTTAAAAAGAGTTCCCTTGTTTTATAGGAGCAGTGACAGTGCAGAAAGTGTTGTCTATACATCTACACTGCCACAGATGGCTCACATTAGGGTTAGAATATAGAACTGAGTGCTGATGTTTTTGGGGTGGTAGACATTCTTCATGATTACAAGCTGGGCATCATTTAATGGCTCTTATGTGATATCTGGGCAAGAGTAGATTGCATTTTCTTTAGGGTGAATGAGTGCAATGGCAGGTGATTTTAGCAATGAAAAACTGTGTTCTGCTCCTATGTTAAGGTTATTTATCTAACAGAAAAAAACAGACTTGCCAACTTCAAGTTTGTTGAGATAGCTGCAAGAAGGTATTTCTGCTTTAAGAAACAGTGAATAGAATTCTGTGAATTATGTTCTACAGAATTACTGCGTATGAGGATTTCAGATGTTGCAAATACAGAAAAGCAATTCTCCTGAGAGTTGGCCCACCAAAATTTTCATCCGTCAATCATAACTTTTGCTTTTTGCTTGAATTTTCACTTCTTTTTTTTTTTAATCTTGTTGGGTTGAAATGTTCAAAGCATAAACTTTTGGAGCCTCTGAGATTTTGAGTACCTAGAAGAATGCAAAGGCTTGTGTTGCTCCTTGCAGTGTAGGGCACAGAAGTATCTGAAATGGCATTTCTCAGCCACTTAATATATTGTGTTTAGAATATATCATCCCCTCCAAAATAATTTTTACTTGGCTGTGTGCATATACTTATATTTGTAATTGTAAGCAGACAGAAATATTTTTATTTCTGTCTCTATTTAGTATTGCTATGTGTATAAATATCTTACATACAGGGTAACTCTACATGTATACACCCATTTGCAGTGTAATAGGTAGTGACCGATAGATGCATACATCTGTATCTGTAATGGGGAGAGGAAGCAGACAAACAAATACATAAACAGTATACTGACACATGGGGCAAGGCTGGCCCTGTATGCAACATCTGTAAGAGTAATGTGGAGCAGAAAGAAATATTTTTAAATAATTTCTGTATATATTTTGCATTTAAATGAGCTGGTACCATGGACAAATAGTGCATTGTTTTAGCAACTTCTACTCTTCATACGAGGAGAAAAACAGATCGGATTTACGTGTATAAATATAGCGTTGAAATGATCCCCAAACTATACACCTGAGTGACCTGCAAATAATCTATACTTTTTAAGACAGAGAGAAAAAAAAATGCTAGGTCCTTCAATATCACAATTTTACTACAAGGACTAAATTTGTAATCAAGTTTAGGCACAATTGATTTATAAATTGTTTTAAAATTACTTGGGTCCTTTTGCAAGTTTGCATTGTATAAAAATGTGCAGTGTTTGTAGATGCAAAACTACATAATTTAAATGAACATAAAATGGTATTGTTACTTTCTGTTAGCATTCTGATGTTTTTTGGTAAATTAATACTTTCACTTAATACTGCTAACACGACAACTAATGTTTTGTTAAAGTAGTTTAGTTTCTTTGTTTTTTATATACTGGGACTTTCCCACACTGTCATTGATGAAAGCCCCCGTAAAAAATAGGGATGTGCACCGGCCACTTTTCGTATTTTGGGTTTTGGGTTCTGATTACCTTCAGGTTTTGGGTTCTAATAGGTTTTGCCAAAACACCCCCTCAAGGTTTTGGGTTTTGGGTTCTGATTTTTTCTGATATAGCAGTACCAATGGACTTATACTGCAGGATCAGTGAACACCCCCAAACTGAGTAACAAGAATCGCTGGGGTAATGTGAAATACCCTACGTAGTAAAAACTGGGGAGCGATTCTTGATTGAAATAAGAGGCAATGAGGATAGGTGAAACAAAACGCCAACGCTTCTTGGCTTTTTCAAGGCAAAAGTCTGAAAGCTGTTTTCAATCCAAGCTCCAATGCCTGAGTGAAGATGGCGGTGGGCAGCGGGGAATAATATTAATCCGGATCTCGCGAGATCCGACGGCGGGATGATGACGTTTTGCCCCGTTCTGTGTTTTGTGTCGGGCGGGAATCCCCGAACAGTGCTCGGATCCGGGCTCGGATCGGCACTGTTCGGGGGTGTTCGGATTTCGGGAATCCGAGCCCGCTCAACCCTAGTAATAAATAGACCTTCAGTAAGGAATAGTTTAGCGTTGTTCTACTGAATTTTTAGTTTTTGCCTAGAATGTTGCGTCGGATTATTTTGGGGATCAACCTGCCAAACAAGAGTTTTTTTTCCAACACGGTATAATGCAATGGAAACATGAAAACATAGCATAACTGTATAACTTAACAGAAATCTTAACGTCAATGTTGTGCTAAGGTAAGGAATATAATGCATCTCTGACTTAGCATTGTTAAATATAAGATGGTGACCTCCTATTATTTACCCAGGGTGCATTGAGAACTAACTACGGACGCCTGAGTGTTCAGTTAAGCTGATACTAGGCTGGCCACTAGGTGGGGTTTACACAGAAATAATGCATACGTAAAATAACAATGCATAACATCAATGCTGTTTGTCTCCCTCCCCTCTGATTTTCCTCAGTATGTTTGGCAGTATATTATAGAGATATAAGTAAATGTATATGTATTCACCCCTTGAGATAATTCCTGGGGGTAAATGTATCAGGCTGCGATTTACTGGTGAGTTTGAAAGGTGGAGACGTTGCCTATAGCAACCAATCATATTCTAACTTTTATTTTGTAGAATGTACTATAGAAATGATAACTACAATCTAGTTGGCTGCTATAGGCAACATCTCCACTTTTTCAACCTGACAGAAACTCGCAGCTTGATACATTTACCCCCTGGTATCAGGAGTCAGTAAGGTTAGCATCTGATATATTGATCCAGTAAATAAGGTTGAGACAATTAATGTTTATGTTTTATGCTGTTGATATTATTTAATTATTGAGAGTTATTGTATTAACCTGTTGTTCTTATTAAGGGTTGGTGCTCTACTTTCATCCACTCTGTCTTTTTATTGTTCACACTACTTTTTCAAACTATGTCAAAGTATATGTTTCTTTAAAATCACAAAAGCTGCATTTAGATAAATGTGCCTAGCTGGCTTCTGCAGCGCATACATAGTGTGTCACAGCGTGTTAGTACTTGGCAGGGGTTTTCCCGAATCTCCCCTTGGAGTATTTCAAGAACACCCCCCAGAAGAGAAAGCGGTAATTCAGGTGGAGGCACTAAAAACTAAGTACAAAGGTGAGAAGCATCTACATCAATCAATATATATATATACCTTCACAAAGCATAATACAGAAGGTGGTGTTATATATATATGTATATGTATATATGTATGTATATATGTATATATATATATATATATATATATATATATATATATATATACAGACATTATATGAATTCTATGTTCTTAAATGTTGCTTTGTGGGATTATATGGCACACCTATGTCCCAAAAGACTACTAGCACTTCACCTTGTGGGATTACCAACGCTAGCAGTCGGCTAACTTTCATTGGAAGTGCCGATCGTTTCAAAGCATGATTATGCCTAAAAATACATTAAGCTGTTAAAATAAGAGAGAGCCCAAGCTAAAAAATATATTATAGACTATAGACGTCTTAATTTAAGGTATTGTTAGCAGAGTAATTATACTCCTCTGTAAGGGCAAATGAAATCCTACCGTTTATTTTCAAGTTGAACCAGACTCCAGGAGTCGAATCCCGGGTGGGAGACCGTTAATATTGGAGATCAGCTCAGCTAGATTACTCCCGTGGATTGGTGGTTAAAGCTCTCTCCGTTATAAGCTTTGGGATGGTAAGCTGCAGGGAACCATGAGTGAATTTACTAAAATTTCTGGGGGTCATTGCAGTGTTCCATGTTTAAATAAAAGTGTGTTCTGCTTTTATCAACTCACCTGCCTAGGTGTGTCTCATACCCCCTAGGGATAACATGTGTGTTATCTGAAGTTGCTTGTGGTTAATTCTGGGGCACTTCTCAATGGTCAGCATGGTGAAAAAGCTATCCATACACCCAGTATCCTGACACTGCTGTGCAAGATATGTGATCTGGTAGCTCATAAGGAAACTGAAATTATGGATCTCAATAAAAAGTTTTGATCAGAAATGTGAAAGAAACCTCTTAATACAGTGTCAGCAAGGCTTCATGAAGGACCATGCCAAGGTCATGCCAAACAAATCATAGCTTGAGGGGATAAGCTGCACATTGGATCTGGGCACTGCCGTAGATGTGAAATATTTGAGTTTTCCAAAGCATTTACTGTTCCACAAAAACAGATTTGTACAAATGAGACTGCTATGTTAGCGTAAAACGTATGTACCTCAGTAACTAACTGGCTTAATGATAGAAAACAGAGGGTCGCTAGAAATGGAACATATTAAGAATGGGCTACAGTTATTATTTAAATAATACCTTTTGGGTCCTGAAGTTTTTAATGCTTTTATTTTGTAGACAGCCTACAAAGTAAGCTGTCCATTTTTACTCTATCTCTCTATACAGAAGAATTTAGACAAGTTGGAGAGAAAAATGGCAGATGAAGATTAACATAGGTAAAAGTAAGGTCATGTATCTAAGCTGTGGTAACAATCATGCTACTTTCATATTACATTGAATACAACTGTGAAATATGAGATGGAAAATGATTTTGAATACTAGTAGAGTGTAAAGTGACTAGTATCACTCACTGCCAGGCAGCTGTCGAAAAAGACTAATCAAATCACTGGATGCAGAAACAGGTGACAAATGGTACATACATGTAGTTTTATAGTTGTATAAGTCACTAGTCAGACCAAATCTTGAAGTCTACAAGAAGGACGTGGGCATTAGGATGGAGATCACTCAGGGGATTCTAATTCTGATTCAAATATATCTTTACTGTCTGGATCTCTCAAAATCTGTGTAGACTCACATTACTGAATGTCTCCTTGCTATTTCATCTTGGATGTCCTCTCACCACCTTAACCTCAATCAACATAAAATTCCCACCAGTTAAGAGAAGCTCCCTACCTGATTTGTAGATATCTGTGGACAACGCAAAAATAAATCCTAACCCTCCAATTCACTGCCTGGGTGTTATCCTTGACTCAGAACTGTCTTTTGCTTCCAACATCCAATCCAAATCCATTACATATATCTAAGAAACATTCCCATAATCTGCACAAATCTCACACAAGATACTACAAAACAAATTTATGCACTCACTATCTCCTGCATTGCATTTCCCATCGTACTAGGCTTCCCCTAACCAGACTTTCACCCGTACAATCTATTTTGAATGCAACAGAAGACTAATTTTCATTGCAAATTGTAATGCTGCTCCACTTTGGCAGTCTGTATATTGGTTGTCTGTATTTCCCTGAGTACAGAAAAAAGTTTATTCTGGCGCTTAATCCTTGAAGCTCTAATGTAGAATGAAAAAGAGTCTAATAGTGTGCACTATGTGGTAAGTAGATTATGTTTCAGTAGATTACGTTACCACGCATAACCTATTTACCACACGGTGTACACTATTATACTCCTTTTCATTCTTCACTAGAGCTTCAAGGATTAAGTGCTGGAATAAACCACAGAAGCAGGGTTGTAGGCGTCTCTCTTCCTAGTTGCTGTACTTGACCCTATACATCATGTTGTTTGGCGCTGGGTACTTTTCTCTTTTGTATTTCACGGAATCAAATATAAATTACTTCTACTAACATACAGAGGTATTAGCAAAACTGGCCCAACATACATTTCTTATCTCCCAACTCGAACCCTTAGCCTTGCCCAAGATCCGCACCTCTCATCCATTATTCATTACCCGCTCCCATTACTGGTTACAGGATGTTATCCGGGATCTTTCCACGGTGTCAGATTCACTCTCTCATACAGCAAGATGTTCAGAGGGCTGTGTGCCCCAGGTGAGGGAACCAGGGAGGAGGGAAGAGGGGGCCCACAGCTCACTAGTTCCACGTGCAGTGGGCCCCATTATCTCCATGGGCCCCAGTGCACCGCTCCTGCTGCACCAATGATAGTTCCGCCACTGAAGATGTTTCCCTAGCATTCCCTGAAAACTCACCTCATTATACCAGATTACCAAATTCCCAAGCTATATCCTTAACCTCCTTAGGCTATTATACCTGATTGCGACAGCTCTAGACAGTTCACTTAAACTTAAATTTATTCTACTCAAAAAAAAAACTCTGACCCCAAAAGTGACATTCCTGTGGGACTGGATAACATAACCTCACTAAGCACTTTTCTCCATCTCTATCTGTCTGGACCAGCATGAAATATGTGACACTTAACTTCATTTATCAAACTCCTAATGTTCTATAAATTGTAAGCTTGTAAGCAGGGGGCTCTCTTACAGCTTTGTCTGCTAACACCCATTCATGTGTTATTACTGTGTTTTTTCCCAATTGTAACATGCCACAAATTATGCTAATGACATATAAATAAATAAATCTAATAATAATAATAGTTACAATGAAAATAAATTGTATCTCCAGTTCTTCTTATTAGAATAAATCATTGGAGAAACTGAACCTGGGAACTAATCCAATAGCTATTTATGGGGTCAAAAGGGATTTTTTTCCATATTGAGGTTAAATTTTCATTTGACACACTAGAGTTTTATTTAGCCATTGCTTGGACCAATGCACTTAATATTAGGTTGAGCTTGATTGACGTTTGTCTTATTGCAACCCTTGCAAGTATGTGTATTGTAACTGGATCTCTGTAGGGGTGTTTGCAAGATGACAGAACAGACCCTCTCATTGCTCTTTCCATTTCGCCCCCTAAACCCTCTCATTGCCCCTGCACCCCAGTTTGCAGAGATATTACCTGATGTAATGAAGGTCAGGGAGTAAATATGCTTGTTCAAAACCTGTGGCTATGTGAGTTTAGTTTTGCAAATACATTTTTTTAAACAGCTTTAATCAAATATAGTGCAGTCTCATCTGACCAGTTTTCCATGCAGATCATATTCTACTTATTGACATACAATACAAAAAACATACAAGGATCTACTCTACAATACAGAGAACATTCTAGTGACTATTATGCAATGGAGAGAACATTCTAGTGACTATTATGCAATACAGAGAACATTCTAGTGGCTATTATGCAATACAGAGAACATTCTAATGACCACTGCAACATTAATTGAACATTCTAGTGACCACTATTCCATTTCTACCCAGTAGCGGATCCAGGGGGGGGCGATCGGGGCGGACACTTGCTGCCGACGGCTGCACAGTATGTGCAGGTCTGTCCAGCCGTGACAGGCAGGGACAGTGTGCTGCCCGGCTGCTCTGACTGTGTTTAAAACACAATCAGAGCAGTCGGGCAGCACACTGTCCCTGCCTGTCATAGCTGGACGGACCTGCACATAGTGTGCAGCCGTCGGCAGCCTAAGAAAGGGGCGGGGCCTAAATCCCCCCCCCCCCTAAATCGCCCCGGGTACAGCATTTTTCTAGATCTGCCCCTGTTTTTACCCCTATTCTGGTTACAACTATATAATGCAGACATATAAATCTCTGGTGGTTACACAATATAAAGCTTTATATTTCTGGTGGCTACACGATGCAGACCTCAAGTATCTAGTGGTTTCACTAAGGAGGTGTCAAATATCTGGTGTCTATTCAGTGCAAACCCCAGACCTCTGGTGGTGATATAATGCAATTGCAAACCCTTGTATTCTTTCTCTCCTGGGGCTATGCATTGTCTCTCTGTGGCACAATACTGCTAGCAATCTACTGAGTACTCCAGACATAACTAAATCAGCCTCGGAAGTGAGAATTTTGAGCCCATGTCTCCCGGTGTCATGAAATCCAGGTATTTGAGAGGTCACGAGTTTGATTCCTGACCATGGCCTTATCTGTGTGTTGTTTGTATGTTCTCCCCGTGTTTGCGTGGGTTTCCTCCGGGTGCTTCGGTTTCTTCCCACACTCCAAAAACATACTAGTAGGTTAATTGGCAGCTATCAAATTGACCCTAGTCTTTAGACTGTAAGCTCCAATGGGGCATGGACTGATGTAAGTGAGCACTGCAGAATAAGTGGCACTATATAAATAAAGAGATAATGATGATGATAAAATCATGAGACCTGGATATAGGGGACCAATTGCAGATGAGCCCCTGAAAAATTCAGGAGACTTGACATTCATGATTTTTTTTTTTGGATGAGGCTGGCATGGTCAAATAATAGTAGCGGCAGTGCAATGCTTCCCTGTCATAATGCCAAACATAGCAGAAGGAGGGGGATTTAAATAGTACCTGTCACTTACATACAACTACAAATTGCATTTAATGTGTGCTAAAATAGTACAGTTTCTTCTTCACATTTTTACATATCTACATGATGTTACTGATGTTATGGGTCGCTATAAATATTCATTACTATTAATGAGAGTGAATAGCTCGTGTACTGACAGAAGCGTGCTCACTGTGCTCATGGAAAACTTTCTGTGACATCAAACTGTAGGATATTTCCAGTTTTCAGTATGATGGTTCTGAATGATCTCACAATGTCTCAGGATGCTCAGTTAACAAGTCAGTCTAAAGCTGCAGCTAATTTAAATAATGTTTATAGCAGTGGTGGCAGCGTCACATATGGCCTCGGACTCCCCCAATAGCTTGCATATTACATTTTATTTGGCGGAGTGAGAAGAAGATGGACGCAAGAAGACAGTTGGCGCGGGAAGTAGTTGAGAAGACGCCAGAGGCAAGGGGTCCTTGGAGAAGACCCCCAAAGATGCCAGAATCAGGTAGGGCCCCTGTGGGCTCCCCTTCTCCCGGATCCATGCCCTCCCCTGCTTCACTATAGGGCACAAGGCCCTGGCACAATTCGGGCACTAGGCCCGGAGGCAAGTAGTGGGCCTACCTCAGTTAAGGAGGAGGTAGGGTTTAGTGGACCGTAAGCCCATAAGTTTAGGGTGGGCACAATGCTCAGTGGCAGTGGACATAATGCCAAAAGGCAGTGGGCATAAGACCCATAAGTTTAGCTGGGCACTAAGCCCATTAGTTTAACTGGGCACCAGGCCCAATAGTTTAGTTGGTCAAGAGGCCCCATTGTCAGCAGACCTTTAGACCCTCATTGTTAGAAGGACAATAGGTCCTTGTGGTTAGGAAGGCGATAGGCCCTTGTGATTAAGAGGGCGTTAGGCCTTCTGTTGTTAGCAGGACCCCAGCAGGGACCCTGGGTGAGTAAAGAGTTATGTGGTTTGTCATTAGGTCTGACAGGGCATCAAGTCCTGTGCTCCTAAGTGACAGGTATAGAGGCCAGGGTTTCAGGCAGTAGGCAGGACAGCTGTGTGCGTTTGTTTCGTTCTCATAGGGGCGTTACATATGTACGATTGTAAAGGTGGCAAAAAATTCCTACCTTGTTTGCACACTATGGATGCTGATCAAAAAAGCAGTAAATATGTTCCTGGTCAAACCCTGTTACAAGGGGTGCATATTAATTCTTTTTTTTTTTTTTAAATTATACGTAAGGAAAATACTAGTTGCTTTTGAATATACAGCACACAAATACTTTAACTTTATTTTTACACTAAAATTTAAGTTGATCTAGGACACTCTCTATCCCAACTAAAAATCTGTCCCCACATTTTAAAAGTACCTCCCCCTCCAATGCAGAATGGTTTTCCCAAGGTACAAATTTGCTCCTTATTTTTTTATTTCTTTGCTCCTAACTCAGCATCAGACCCTTTATGAGCACTGAACGGAAAATGTGCACAGGTCTATTTAGATACTGTGATTTATCTCCCCAACAATGATGTAAATAGGGGACATAACTTGCTTTACTGTGATCTATTTTTATTTTTCAGGGAAATGAGAGATTGGATTGGTTGATAACTCTCCTGGTAACCTAACACTTTTTGTTCAGGAACAGAAATTAGAATTGTAATATAGTAATATTGGTAAATAACCTCGGTGGCTTCCATTATACATTATTCTCTAACACTACAAACCACATCGTGTTGGCTCCCTGTTCTCTATATAAAAAAAATGTTGCATCTGTGGAATATATTCATTTTACTTGAATTACACCACTAAGGCAGTCTTGCTTTCATTTTCTGATTGTGTGCGCGGCAGATTCATTTAATAAAGTACATCAGCTGCATGAAAATTCACTTTGATTACAGCAGCGATTTCCTTGTCCAATTTGTATATCAGACTCACCTTTAAATGAAATGCCAGGCAGTGCGAGGGAGGCATACTACAGTAAAATGCTTTGAACCTTGTTGCTGATTTAGACACCAGCTTTAACACTCACACGCATCCCTATAACCATGCAAGAACATCATATTTTTCTGGATTAGCCCATCAAACAATTTTGCTGTCACTAAGTGCTCAGAAAATACTCTTAATGGATGAGATTGTAATGGTGGTTGATAACAGCAGCTTCAAAACTGGATGTTTGTTTACTAAACGAGATATACTTAATGGAATACACACCAGTCATCTCCTCCGTTTTATATTCCCTCTGAGAAAGTATAGATACACAGAGTGGCCTTTCTACCTTCTGAATGAATTCAGCTGTAATATCAGACTTACTGGTTTGCAAACAAATGTTGGGTCAATTGACCCAAGTCATTGATCTGTGAGGATCTCCAAAGACCCGGCGTATCTTCATTAAGTAGCTGATATAATCTCATGTAACATAATACATCACTTCATATTACATTCTGCAGGGTCAATTTATCATGTAGTAAGACGTACAGGAGTAAGCAGTGAGAAAATCATCTCTGCAGAATAACACAGAATGAAATGATTTTAATGTAAAGATGATTGATGAATATATCACCTACATATGTAGTGTAGTTTATTGCAAACTGTGTCCCATGGTGAAGATCTATTTTCTTACCAATGAACACACCTAAACAATTCAGACATCTATCATCAATTGATATAGCATTACTAATTCCGCAGCACTGTACAGAGAACTCACACACATCAGTCCCTGCCTCAATAGAGCTTACAATCTAAATTCCCTAACACACACAGACAGATTAGGGTCAATTTGATAGCAGCCAATTAACCTACTAGTTTGTTTATGGATTGTGGGAGGAAACCAGAGCCCCCAGAGGAAACGCACAGAAACACAGGGAAAACAGACAAACTCCTCACAGATAAGGCCATGGTTGGAAATCGAACTCATGACCCCAGCGCTGTGAAGCAGAAATGCTAACCACTAAGCCACTGTGCTGCCCATGAGTTAGCATGACTTTTCAGCTTAACCCTTAGCCATTGTACACCTAACTACACTAAGCTATACTCCTCCTGCTTAAGGTAAAAGAGGATATTGACACCTATGTGCACCAAGGGTTATTTATAAAGGATGATTCCACCCTAAATGTGTTATTCTGCCCTAAAACCATAGCAACCAATCAGATATTTATGTTATTGTAGTTGCACTAGAAGTTAAAAGCCAATTGCTGATTGGTTCCTACAGTTAGCAAATAACAAGGCCACATTCTCTACCACTGACAACCAACACCACAAAGCATCCGCAGTAAAACAAGGTAGATTTTTGCAGTCCACAGTTGAACAAATGTCCAACTCTAAATCAGGCCCATAATGTCTTGTATAAGATTGGGAACTGATGATTACTACTATATATGAATCATTATTGACTGTTTTTCTCTTGTACCCAATAAAGGCAGTTGTTACAATAAATAAAAAATAATATGCAACCATTATGCCCATCAGTGATGATATGCTACTAGTATGCCAATATCTATATTATCAGCACGCCTATAAGTAATAACATGCAGCAGCATTATTAGTAATGTCAAGCAAATATGGTAGATGGTAGTCTATCTTTGGTTTAGGGCCCTAGGGGTAGAAGATGGGAAAATAAAGCATACAATTTGATTACATTCATCATCATCAGCTATTTATATAGCACCACTAATTCTGCAACACTGTACAGAGAACACATTCACATCCGTCCCTGCCCCATTGGAGCTTACAGTCTAAATTCCCTAACATACACACACACAGAGACAGAGAGAGACTAGGGTATATTTGAGAGCAGCCAATTAACCTACTAGTATGTTTATGGAGTGTGGGAGGAAACCTGAGCCCCCGGAGGAAACCCACGCAAACATGGAAAGAACATAGAAGCTCCACACAGCTAACGCCATGGGAATCCAACTCATGACCCCAGTGCTGTGAGGCAGAAGTGCTAACCACTAAGACACCGCACATTACACAAGTATCAGCGCGCAGGACTGCTGCATACCAGAATTTAAACATATACAGTAAGTGGTATAGTCCATACGTTACATTTTTTAGCGCAGATTCCAGCACTATATTATGCTGTGTCCCAACATGCCAATTTTTCGCTCTAAATGCAAACATTTTCTAACGACAAAATTACAGATAACTGTACATTAGCACAAATAGACTAAATCAAAGCAAGTGTAACACGTAGTATGAATGTAGCAAGAGCTACCATGGGTGCAGGGGTGCGGCCTCTATGGGGCTCCGAGGACCATCCCACTTAGCACTCCCCGAGGCCCACTCTCGGCTCTGAAAAGAGTCCTCTTTTGGGCAGTGCCCACTGCCAGACTGTGCATGTTCAGAAGAGTGATGGCGGGGGGCTACAGCTGAATCACTGGGCCCCTACACCAGATCCAGATTCGCTATGGGTCCAGTCAATGTACTGTTCCCGCCCTGAGTGTAGCATATATACACTATATGGACAAAAGTATTTGGCAACACCTGTTAATTATTAAATTGAGGTGTTTAAATCAGAACCGTTGCCAGAGATGTATAAAATCAAGCACCTAGCCATGCAGTCTCCATTTGTAAGCATTTGTGATACAAAATGGGTCACTCTGAAGAGATCGGTGACTTCATGTGTGGTACTGTGATAAGATTCCACCTTTGCAATAAGACGGTTTGTGAAATTTCATCCTCGCTCAATATTCCATGGTCAACTGTAATTGATATTATTAGAAATTGGAAGCGTTCAGGAACAACTGACCACGTAAAATCACAGAGCGCGGTCAACGACTGCTAAGGCGCATGGTGCTGAAAAATCGCCTCCACTCTGCTGATATCACTGATATCATCGTTGAAGAGTTCTGAACATCCACTGGCATTAATGTAAGCACAAAAACTGTGCAGCAGGAGCTTAATGGAATGGGTTTCCAGGGCTGAGCAGCTGCATGCAAGCCTCACACCATTAAGAGCAATGCCAAGCGTCAGGTGGAACGGTATAAAGCACACTGACACCGGACTTTTGAGCAGTGGAAATGTGTTCTGTAGAGTGACGAATCACACTTCTCTGTTTGGCAGTCAGATGGGTGAGTCTGGGTTTGGCGGATGCCGGGAGAACGTTTCCTGTCTGACTGCATTATGCCAACTGTGAAGTTTGGTTTATGAGGGATAATGGTATTGGGCTGTTTGTCAGGGTTTAGGCTAGATCACTTATCTCCAGTGAAGGGCAATATTAATGCTTCAGCATACCAAGTGTCACTCACCGGACTGTGAGTGCCATTTCCCGTGTGTTCAGGAACCGTGGCCATCCGCCATCCTGAGGGTCTGCGCATGTGCAGCCCTTATCAAGCCTTCAGTACCTGTTGCTTTTAATTGATTGGATGATCAGGCAACCCTCCCTATTTAAACCACCTGTGATCATTACCTGGTTGCCTGATCTTGGAGTCTCATTCCCCATGAGCGTCTGAAGGTGTTCCTGTGTTCCTCGTGTATTCAGCTCCTGCTGATTCCTGTTTACTGCTATTGTGGTTTCCAGACCACTTCAACTCTCCTGTGTTCCTCGTGTCTGCACTCAGCTGAATCCTATCCGCTGCCTCCGTTACTACTACAGAGTTCCTGTTCACTTCAACTCTCCTGTGTTCATCGTGCCTGCACTCAGCTGATTCCTATCCGCTGCCTCCATTGCTACTACAGAGTTCCTGATCGTCTCAACTCTCCTGGATTTATCGTGTCAGCTCTCCGCTGCCTCCACCACTACTACTGGATATCAGACAGCCTCAACTCTCCCGTGTTCTTCATGTTTCCAGTTCCACTTACTACTGCTTCCTGAGTATTGCTTCGTTGTTTCTGGATTACCTGCCGTGCGCTGCACCAACCTGATTACCGCTTCCACCCTCCAGTGGTCTCTCCTCCTGCCGGCCTTCAGCCGTTCAGGTATCCCTGCACGTCTCTCTGACAGCCTGCTCTCCTGAACCGCGGTATGCATACTTTCCATTGACTTTGCTTGTGTATTGCATATCCATCTGGACTGAGTTGTGTTCTCCTCCGGAGCCTCCTATCCACTGAAGCTATTGTTACCATTGACTTTGTTTCCTATTGCCTGGATAGCTATTGTGACTTTGTATACTTCAAGCAGTGCTTGTCAGTTATCGTTGTATTGTGGATATCATCGTGGGATCAAGTTCCGTGTGCCCCGTGTATACTCTGCTTTACATTTATCTCCTCGTGCCCCTCCTCACATATATATAGCAGTGGTACAACTTGCTGACGCAGACCACTGACTCCTGTTCCCTGTGACACCAGTTTCAAGTATCCTCTCACATAAGCAGTGGTACAACTTGCTATACGCAGACCACTGACTTCCCCGTTACCTACTTTCACCTGGATTCCATTCCTTCACTATAGACAGCGGTACAACTTGCTATACGCAGACCGCTGACTCTCACTACCTACTCGCTACTCCTGGACATTCCTCCTCACTATAGCAGTGGTACAACTTGCTATACGCAGACCACTGACTTTCCTCACGTTTCCTTGTCCATCTGGTTCCTCGTGTACATTCATCTACTCATTACCAGTTGCTGCTAGTCATAGACTTTCCTCGAGCATGCTCTCACCATCTGCTGTTTCTCCTGTTCCGTTGTCACCCTGCTACCAGAGAACCATAGTACCAACTATATTACTCTGGTAAGTCCATCATCTGGTGATATCCTGGGCAAAGACTCCTAGTGCCCGTGACACCAAGTTATTTTGGACAATGCTATGCTTCCAACAGTTTGGGGAAGGCCCTTTTCTATTCCAACATATCTGTGCCCCAGTGCACAAAGCAATGACTACAAAGACATGGTTTGATGAGTTCGGTGTGGAAGAACTTGACTGTCCCGCACAGAGCCCTGGCCTCAACCCCATCAAACACCTTTGGAAAGAACTGGAATGGAGATTGTGAGTCAGGCCTTCTTGTCCAACATCGGTGCCTGACCTCATAAATGATCTACAGAATGAATGGCCACAAATTTCCACAGAAACATCTTGTGGAAAGCCTTCCAAGAAGAGTGGAAGCTGTTATCACTGCAAAAAGGGACCAACTCCATTTTAAAGTATATGTATTGAATAGAATGTCATTACAGTCCCTGTTGGTGTAATGGCTAATCTTCCTAATACTTTTGTCCATATAGTGTATGTAAGAAATCCCAGAATTTTTTCTGGTAATTAAGACATAGCTAAATAGAATAAGAAGATTCCATCTTCTGTCTTCCTGTTAATATTTTCTTCAAATAATTTGTATGTTTAGTGTCACGGTTCCTATTCTGTGTAGCATGAAAAGTAACATGTATCTCCTGCATGCAAAAAAAAAAAAAAAGTTATGAAATAAATCTAGTATGTTTATCATTATTGGCAGTGACATGTTAAATGAATCAGTTTCTGCAAGCAGCAAATTGCACTAATGGCAATGACATATTAAAGGACCAGGCCCAAGGGTACATTAACCCACAATGGATATTAATGGGTTTTTCCATCCTATTTGTTATCTCTCTTTTAAAGACAGGCTGTCATGAGAAATGAAACAAGATTATTCTATAGAAAAGGTTTACTTTGACTATTAGTTACTGACATTCATTGGTAGAGACAGTTTTATATTTCTTAGACAATTTAGATTGTAAAAAGGCAGCAAAGGAGATTTAGTGCAATTAATATTGTATATTAGTACTAAACAGTGTTTGTGTGATTAGAGGAAGAAGGACTGATATGAAGAGG
This sequence comes from Mixophyes fleayi, assembly GCF_038048845.1. NCBI lineage: Eukaryota > Metazoa > Chordata > Amphibia > Anura > Limnodynastidae > Mixophyes > Mixophyes fleayi. The sequence goes on from NC_134405.1 coordinate 66,589,499, forward strand.
GTTGGGCACAGTGGCCACTTGTGTACGACTCCTAGCCTCCGGGCTCTCACTGTCACATTTTGTGGTGCCAGTAAAACAGCTGGACATTTATTAGTGATAGCAATAATTATATTTAATGTTTGCCATTGCAGCTGCCAATATTTATGGCTTTATAACAATACTAGCCATTCATTTCTTGGGGAAAAATATATTAAAATGGCAATAAATGGAAATTCTAAAGAAGGAAATACGCCGGTGGAGCTGGAAAGACCCTGCGCCTTATCCAAGAAGAATGTAGCTTGATTTCCATTGATTTTAGGCTAATGTTGCTCATAAATAAATTCAACCCAAGGGGATTATGTATTAATGTGATGGAAACGGTGGTAGTCCATAGCATCCAATCAAATAACAGTTCTTAGTAGCCTAGTATTTTCTATTCATAAGTGTCACCATGTTTGACATTCACAACATTTTTACTTACATATATAATCATTGTCATCCTTCTACTAGTACCTCCTGTCTTAACACATTATTATGTTCTCTAGTCTGGGCTCATTGGTATAACACAGTGAGGGGCAACTTGGCACACTTTGGGGGGCACACAGTGCAGCTGTCTAACATTACCCTTAATCTCACAGAACAAGTTAAAATATTACATTTAATTAAAGAAACACGTATCTGTAGTGGTCGAGGTTGGCTGGTATAGGGTGATATACCATACTGCCACTCCTCCAGCTTTCATCAAACTGTGATATTCCATTCACTTACACTTTCCATTCTGCCACGTCTAAATTCCACTTCGACCACTGCCTATATGTAATAACATATCAGCATTTTTAAAAAAGTGTTACAAGCTATAACAAACTGGTTTTGGTTTTGGATCTATTTTATTTTGCTAAAATCACATATTTTTGCTTTTCCCTACATTATTAATAACCTCAATAACACTAATTTCAAGTCATCTGCATTCAATTATGACCACCTCACAGGTCTCAATATTATTTTCATACACTTTCAAACAAAGACTGTAGATTTAGAAGACCAAGGGCTAGATTTACTAAGCTGCGGGTTTGAAAAAGTGGGGATGTTGCCTATAGCAACCAATCAGATTCTATCTTTCATTTATTTAGTACCTTCTACAAAATGATAGCTAGAATCTGATTGGTTGCTATAGGCAACATCCCCACTTTTTCAAACCCGCAGTTTAGTAAATCTAGCCCCAAGCCTGCCAGACCTATTATTTGTATTTCAGCAATGACAATTAGCAATGGAGTTCTCCTCTTTGTATGTTACCTATATTTTCTGAACGGTTGGCACTGAAATCTTGGACTTCCATCTATGGTAAGTGGATTTTTTATCCAAGATCCGAGAAATCTGGTGCTCACAGATACTGTATGTGTCTTTCACCAGGATTAAGTTATATTCAGCAAGTGGCATATATTGAGTGATATTTTTAGTCTACACAATCCAGTGACACACATATAGTTTCAATTACAGGACTATTGGCACAGCCCTGGCCATGTAGCACTGCTGTCGTTGAGGAGTGGCAGAAAATGTGTGAAGTGGAAAATTACAGCAAAGACACATGAAGGGTATTTGTGATCAGGAGACAGTCAGGGCACTGGAAAAGAGATATCTTTAAGATAAAGTAATACAGACTGGTAATGGAGGTGGACAAGGCCATAGTAAGAACAAGGCATATTAAATTTGCTACATAATGGAAAAATACAGAATATTACAATAGCACTAATTTTTGGTGTTAATAAATTCTTTTTTAAAAAATCTATTTTTATCCTCAGCACTATTGTATTCATGTTCCAATTAACAAGAAAGCTGATTATAGTGAACCTGCAGAGCCCAGTCACAGAGAGACCCATAATCCAATATTCAGATCTACCACCTCCACTGAGCGGCCTCCATAATCATCAGCTCTCTCACATTCTTCCTTTACTTACAACATCGCAATGTCAGTCCAACTTCGTTTTCTTTCAGTAGTATTCTTCCAATAAACACTATTCCCTTCCTGTGTTATCCTTTGTTGCAGTACCCTCAATGCTGATATAGCTTGCAGGCCCTCTAATTACTAGCAGTTCTTTATACTCTATGAGGTGCTGAGTAGTATTAAATTGCCATTCCCTTCCATGTGGCTGGGGTTAAATCATTGTCAGTTAAATGAGTTTTATTTGTAACTGCCTGAAGAATTAATGATATGTTTTACATTAGCTCTTAGTGTGGCTAATGAGATTTCATATACCATAATGCGGAACACTAATAAGATCGTTATGTCAAACTGAGCTAAATTGGGTTTTTATCTGTTGCTTGATCTTAACCAATTGATCCGTTGCATGTATTAAATTATGGAGTCATCGGAACATCACATGATGCCCTGGAAATGGAACATTACAGTCTTGTTGGTTATAATTGTATGAAATGAGTATATGCCAAGGTCTTCAGACTGGAACCAAAAATCACCACTTATTATTTATTATGGTTAGCACTAGGCACTACACAAAAATATTTACTACTGTATGCTTATATTTTAGCTTCCTCTTGGTATTTAACATGCAGTATTTTCTCAGATAAACAGGGTTCACCAGTTTTTGCCACAGAGGCTGCATCTAGCGCATACAGGTAGACTTACCTAGGTCAATTAGTAAAATCTCTGATATAAAGAGGTGTTCTGTGTATTACACAGAGCACCAACAGGATATGACAACTCTTACAGGATGTGAAAAGCTTGAATGATACATTTGTAACAATTAAAAAATCACTGCTAATTACATTATCACTATCTCACTGGTAAGTGAATTAGTCCATGTCTCTGCTGCTAGAGGTGGATATTATGGATTTATTGAGAGCGTCAAGCTGCCACAAATTGATGTTTTATTTTTGCCTAATTTTAAAGTGATTTAGCTAATCTTATTATTTTATAAAAATTACCTGAAAAAGCAAATCGTTCTTATTTTATTATTAATTGTTAGATTTTATTTTATTCCTGTAATTTAACCTGTTTTGCTTGTTCTGTCTCAGAGCAGAATGTAAAGCATGCATACAACTCTGTACCCAACTATATCTAAAATCTTTTTTAAAAAAAGTTAGAATTACAGCAGCCACGCAGTCCCCTTATATTCCTGAGTTACATAAACATACACTCAGTGTTTTGTAGTCCTCATTGCATCTTGGAAACAATGGCTCCTTAAATAAATGTGTTGTGACTTCCTATTTTCTTGCCTCCTAGGTAATCACTACTAAGTTACCTTGCAATGCTGTTGAAGCATTTTTCTTGGCCTAATACTAGAAAGAGCTGAATATTAATACCTTCTGTCATACATATATATCACCTTTCTCTTAGTGACCTCTAACATATCTTGTGGAATGTGACACAAAATATATGAGACACATTGATTTTCCTTTGTTTAGAAACCAACTGTATTTGGTGGATCAAGTTAGCTTGATATGTGACCAATGTTTTGTGAATGCCTTTTCAGCTATTTAGAGAACCTTACTCAAGAATGTGTTTTGCTATAACAAAATTAACAAAATCATTTTAGGATATTGCAGCTATCCTTACTCTTGGTGACTTCAACATCACCGTTAGCAATCTCACCAGCATTGCCGCTTCTAAACTCCTCCAACAGTCTCATACATGGCCCTAACTTCCTAACATATGCAGAATTAGTCATAAAACCTCTCCAACTCCATGGACCCCCTTCCTTCTCTGATCTCAGAAGGAAATTCCCTTTACTATCTGCTAGTAGAGGAAAAAACGCCATTCCATGCTTCTGGATACGGTTACTGTGGCTAAACTACTCCATCCACATGTCCAGCAATCACAAGAAATGCAATATCCATCATATAACAATTCTCCAAAGCTTCAGAACAACTACAAGCCTGAGATTCAGTCGGTCAACTTTGCCCTGAACCTGCTTCTTCTCACTAATCTTCTCAATGTGTTGTGAGATGTTTTACACAAGATTTGAAGTGCTTTTTTTCAGAATGTTGGAACTCTCCTTTGGGCTGGATGCAGCTTTGTAAAAAATATGTGTTACAGCAACCTTGGGGAAGAGGTTATAGAAGAGAAATTAGATAGCGGAGATTAGGTCTAAAAGGTGCTGCAAAGCCTAATCCATATTTTTATTTATACAGTTCTGAGGAGGAACCTATGGTCATCTCACTAAGTAAAGAAGACAATTACTAGCAACCTTTTGAAGTCCTCATTGCATCTTGGAAACAATGGCTCAGAGAAGTGGTGAAGTAAGTTCAACTGTAACTGTACTTGTAAGACACAAGAACAGTTACATGCCACAAAGAACCAAGGTGAATTTCCATAATGGAAATATCTTTGCTTGCATATATATAGAGTTATAGAGAGCCTTATAGAGAGAAATTAATTCTAACAGAACGTTCCTACTGGGCAAAGTGTATAGGCAGTATTTTCATGACTATTAGTCCAGACCACATAATGACTGACTTTACTGTATATGACGAGTGCAGTTTAAGCATGAAAATGTTGACATACTCTGAAAATAGAAGTTCCCGGAACAAGGTCACATTCAGTCTTCAAGAATACTGTGCTATCGCATTGGAAATAAGTTGTAAAGGATGCACACTAAAAGGTGCTATACTGATCCGGTAATCAGTTCTCATGGGGTATAAACAGCCAGAGTAATAGTGGCAAGTATTTTATCTTTTTTAATTGCAATTTTTTTAATTATTAACCTCAGATATGGAGGCATGTCGTGCCCCCGTCAGAAAAGAGAACTAACATAATCTATATGTTGTAATATTTATTCTATACAGTTGATACAGTTCTTATAAAATATAGAGATGGTCAGGCTCGGTTTTCCGAAAATCGACCCCCCCGAACATCACCAATCCGAGTATTAAGCTGAGCCGGCTCAGTACTTTTCCACTTCCTCGAATCTGAATCGAAGCAACATGTCATTATTGCATCCTTGGATTTCGCGGGTTTTGGATTCCATAAGTAACTCCGTCCCCAGCAGATCCAGAGCCATTGCTCACACAGAAACAGCGGTAGCAGTGTTCTTGTCACTCTCCAGTGACATTGTCAGTGGCATTGCTTACACAGCACAGAAACAGGTTTAGTAGTGTTCTTGTCACTCTCCAGTCTCCATGTCACAAATCGGGATCTTAGCCGCACTTACCTCATCCGCCGCTGTCATATCACGGCTACCTGGGTCCCTTCTGGTCATCTGCAGCATTCCCGTTCTCCACACCTTCATTTGTAAACAAACACATACTGTCTGTCCTGCAGCATGGGCGCGGCCATCTTGGATGCAGTCAGGTGATCATTCCAAACCAACCAGATTCAGAAGCTGTGATCACATGAACTGATCAGCCAATAGTTGTTTGGGACATCCTATTTAAACCTGCTGCTGTGATCTGTTCATTGCCAGAACAACACACTTCTCTCCAGAGGATAGTTCTTGGCTCCAGTGTTCCTGACTGCATTACAAGTGCAGTGTTCCTGACTGCATTACAAGTGCAGTGTTCCTGACTGCATTACAAGTGCAGTGTTCCTGACTGCATTACAAGTGCAGTGTTCCTGACTGCATTACAAGTGCAGTGTTCCTGTCTACATTTCCAGACTGCTAATTCCCCTGCTATATTCAACAATCAGCACGAACATGAGCAAGAAGTTCATCCAGGCTGCTAAGTTCTGTTTCACTCCTGCTCCAGCTAGTCCCAAGGGTCCCGAATCGGATCAAGAAATTCAGACGACCGTGACACTCCAGTGACATTGTCAGTGGCATTGCTTACACAGCACAGAAACAGGTTTAGTAGTGTTCTTGTCACTCTCAAGTCTCCAGTGACATTGCTCAGTGCCATTGGTCATACAGAAACAGGAGGGGTAGCAGTGTTCTTGTCACTTCACAAAAAATGTCAAGAAATGACTGGAAATTAATGCTATCGAGGTTAATAATAATGTAGGAACAAAAAAGAGCCAATTTATGTGATTTTAGCATTTTTTAGCAATTTTTTTTACAGAAAATACAAATCCAAAATCAAAACCAAAACACAAAGTTAATACAAATTCAAAACCAACATACAGGGGGGGTCAGTGAACATCCCTATCAAAATATTGTCTAGATGTAATGCATTTATCTATGCAAAATTTTTGTTACATGATTGAAGCACTTTAAAGTGAGATTTTAGCAGTTTGCATTCATTGAGCACTAAAAGTTGAGTTTACATATCAACTATTATGTATTCAGACAAAAATGATAGTACAAAGAGAAATGGAGGTATTGCAGGATAATCACTGTAACTATTGATTAAAAAATGTATTGCACTTATTCAACAAAATTTGTGAGCATTCTCCTTTTGTTTGAAATGGGGTAATCACTGGGGACCATTTTGTCACAAAAGTACACTAGAGCTTTTCTCACTTCTCGCTTAGGGTGAATCCGCTTTTCATCTCTGTGTTTTATTTCCTCTTTTATGCTTTGACCTATCTGGGTCAGGAGACTGATACAAAACCCATTACATTGACTAAGTCTAAGAAATGTTTACCTTTCACTGTGTTTGTTTATTGCAATGTTTTTCCCTACGGGGTTACAGTTTCTTTTTTTTACTTATTCTATTTTTTTCTCATTAGTTTTGTAGTGTGAGTATTTAATTGCAAATTTACCCATTGTCATTGATATATTGATATCATTTTATTCATGTAATAAATGCAGGAAAAGTTACAGACATTTTGCTCCAAGCACTCTGGGCCTGATTCATCAAGGAACGCAAAGTGAGTGTAATTTGCATTTTTTTTTTAAATGAACTTACGCCCCCATATTCAAATACAAGCAGAACTGAAGAAGCGTGGTCCATTTAAATATAGTTCTAAGCACGCTCTGCCTATAGTGTGCCTATAATATACACAACACTGCAGGATAGGCACAATGCATATGTATATGTAAAGTACCATCAGAACACACAGAAAAAAATTATATTATTAAATACCTGTTAATGTAATCATTAATAAAAATACTTTAAAAAAAGATTTATTTTTTTTTAACATAAAATACATATATCAGGATGTTATGAATGCCTAATGTGCATAAAATGCATTTTTAATGTAGCTTTTAATGGCAAACACATGTTCTAGCATGCATACGTGACCGTCATAACTAGAGATGCTCACTGACCCCCGTGTTTTGGTTTTGTTTTTGGTTTTGGATCTAGATTACCTTCGTGTTTTGGTTTTTCAAAACCGCCCTTGCGTGTTTTGGTTTTGGTTTTGGTTTTGTTTGGTTTTGTTTTGCTATTTTGATTAAAAATCAATGTTTTTGGGCATAAAATAACCTAATTTAGTGCTCCACCTGTTTCTTGGATAAGTAAGGTAATTCTAAAGCCAATAAATTAGGAAGAAAACAGTTTAATCCCTGGTAGGCCGTCCTTAATTCTCCACACAAACCTGGTTGTCTTCCTCTTCATCTTTGCCTATTGGCAATGCAGCCATCGTCTTTGGGTGTATATCACACCCTCCTCTTGTAGTTGAATAGAAAAAAAGCAGCCTGCATAGACTGTGGAATTAGAAAGTAAAAAAAAAAAGGACCAAGGTAGTTTGGTATCTGTCTGCATCAGACCCCCTCTCCACTAGGAGTAAAATAGTAAACTATTCAGCCGTTATAGAGTCTAGAATATATATGTAGAAGTTGAGAAAGGCAATTTGGTATCTGTCTACATCATAATCATCAACATTATCATTAGTGCCCTCGTCGCCTACACAAATCTCCCCCTCATCCTCTTCTTATTCAAAAGTGGCATCCTCAATTGGTGTATCACCGACTACACTGTTCAGGCACACATCAGCATAACTGCTGAAAGGAACCTTCTTTATGGGTACACTGTCACTAACAGAATGCTCACGATTAGACATACCACTGGTGGATGGACTCTTCCCAGGGATTGGTGTCATTTCTGATTCAGAGCATACATTATCCTCTAATGCCTTACTGTTTTCTTGCAGCTCGGCTTTCATGCGTAACAGTACTTGTGCACCACTTTTAGACTCCAAATTACTTGGTTTTGCTTTGTCACGAGTGTCCGTACAAGAAGTAGGCTCAGTAACATTTTTTGATCTGCCACTAATAGAGAAAGGCCAAGGCCTCATTCTTTCTTTGCCACTGCGTGTGTAGAATGGCATGTTTACAATTTTTTTCTTATCGGCAGTTAACTTTTTCTCAGTTACAGTTCTTTTGCGCTTCAACGCGGTAATTTTTTTTTTGGGAGGGTGTGTTTTTTTGACTGATTTCAAAAGTCTGTGTAGTTTGACATCGCCTTTCCCAGATGATGTACTGGGAACACTACCATCAGGACTTGTGACAGAACCTGGTTGCTGATTCTGCTCATATGTGGACTGCTTAGAATCCATTATGAGCCCAACGCACTTGTAGTGCTACAAATTGTTTTAGATACTGCTGACAAATATGACTTTGGACAGCCAGAAATATTAATGCAAAAGATTGGGGGACACCCCAAAAGCACTTGGGAGTGCTGAAAAATATTTTTTAAATCTGCTGACAGATAGTACTTTTGACAAACAGAAATATTAATGCAAAATAATGGGGGACACCGCAAAAGCACTTGGGAGTGCTAAAAATTTTTTTTCAATCTGCTGACAGATAGTACTTTTGACAGACAGAAATATTAATGCAAAAGAATGGGGGACACCCCAAAAGCACTTGGGAGTGCTAAAAATAATTTTTTAAATCTGCTGAGAGATAGTACTTTTGACAGCCAGAAATATTAATGCAAAAGAATGGGGGACACCCCAAAAGCACTTGGGAGTGCTAAAAATATTTTTTTAAATCTGCTGAGAGATAGTACTTTTGACAGCCACAAATATTAATGCAAAAGAATGGGGGACACCCCAAAAGTACTTGGGAGTGCTAAAAATTATTTTTTCAATCTGCTGACAGATAGTGCTTTTGACAGCCAGAAATATTAATGCAAAAGAATGGGGGGGATCCCAAACTCACTTGGGAGTGCTAAAAATTAGTTTTTAAATCTGCTGACAGATACTACTTTTGACAGCCAGAAATATTAATGCAAAAGAATGGGGGACACCCCAAAAGCACTTTGGAGTGCTACAAATTATTTTTTCAATCTGCTGACAGATAGTACTTTTGACAGCCAGAAATATTAATGCAAATCCTCTATCCTCTTCTCTTCTCTATCGATTGTTAGCAGATTTGGAATCAGAATTGTATTGTCTCTCCCTGCTCTAATCAGCCTGTGACTACACCCTGCTCTCTCCTCTCTGTTAAATGGCGATGGATTGCTGTGGAGGCGGGTATTTATAATTTTCAAGTATCGCGAGAACCGAGTCCCGAGATCCGACGACGTCACAATGACGTTCGGCCTCGTTTTGGAATCCGAGGGGGCGGGAGAGTACCGAGCCGAGTAGGCTCGGTACTCAGATAGCCTAAGTTCGGGTGGGTTCGGTTCTCTGGGAAGCGAGCCCGCCCATCTCTAGTCATAACTATCAATCAGCACTTACACCTATCCTATAGCTGGTGCAAGTGAAATAGAGGCACAGCCAAGGAAAGGAAGCGACTAGAGAGGAATTTCAGGAGTGTGAGGTCATTTGCAGAATAGTGGGTCAGACTGGCAGACGTCATTTCTTGGAGGAGTCGTGCTATTTGAGTTGAAAACAATCGATCAGAATAAAGAGCCAATCATAAAAGTAAGTCACATACTGTTACATTAAGCCCAAACATCCTATTCAGGATCAAGATGATTGTTGGGTGCAATAAAGGTTTGATATATTTTGCTACATAGAGTGCCGACTATCCAGTGAAGAAAAAGAGCTTTTGAAGCATATACATGTTTATATACCAACATATTATATTTACACTTCTTGTGTAGCTAAGTACATATAATGATTATTTTACTTTATCAGCCATTTCAGACTCAGGAAGGCTCAAGCAATCTATAGCTTTTAAACAGGAGCAGCAAATGTATCTGCCATGATCAAAAGGTTATCTAAAAAATGCCCAGTTCTTATAAACTCAATTATATAAATATATGTTAATGTTTTTGTATATAGAGCAACTTGTATTATTGATCTGTTATAGTTCTTGTGGTCTGTTAACTGATCATTTTGATTTTTTTAACTTGCAAATATGAACAGTTATTTCTCTTTACTGTGAGATGATGAAAAAAGAAAAAACTAGCCACAGAGGTTAGGATTACTTATTCCTGGGTGTGGTTACTGTACAGCACAGGTCATTGATGAATAATGCTACAATTGGCTTCAAGAAGCCTTTGTCCATTCACATAAAAGCCTTGTGCTGAGTCTTCTCTCTCTGCTTCACTTTCTCCCAGATTCTAGCTTGCGTTGCTGTGGAGTTAACAAGCTGATGAGAGAGCTAATGAGATAACAACAAGTTGACTCTTGAAAATTGTTCCTTCCTTTGAAAATAAATCTTTGTGCGAGACAAGTGTTGTCCGTTTGCTGATGTCACATCCAATTATGAGAGATGAGGAACTTGCAAAGATACTTAGAAGTTGTCAGCTTGAGAGGACCGCTGGGAATAATCGAGACAAATGCCACACTTGCAGGAATGACACCAGCCATGGAAATTATTATTAATAAGACTTAAGGTGATTTAGAATATTAGAAGTAATAAAATGATGTTTAATACAAAGAACGGTTGTTCTTAATGTCCCATTTATGTCAATGACCTTTATGTTGTTAAGTTTCAAAAGTCTTGCAAGTGAATTGGAAAGGGTACGCACTGTGAAAGTTTCAGTAAATAAAGTTTCAAGAAAGTTCATGTAGGGACAGATTCATTAAGACAAGCGGAGTGAGCGTCAATTGTTTTTTTTTTTTCAATACTTGTAATTGAGGCATGAGCGCGTCCAAATTCAACAAAGAGTGTATTTGAAGAAATGGCTATTGTTGAATACAGGACTAGGTGCACTCTGCTCTGACAGACAAGACACCGCAGGATACGTTCATTTGGAATATAAGATCCCAGCAGGACGCACAACAACAAAAAAAAAAAGTATTCAGTGATTGTCAGCTGTTACTAATATCGTCATTTTTTTTTTAAAGTGTTTTTTTTACCACCCCCACCCCCATAAATCACAATTTTAGGGATGTTAAAAAAATATAGCGTACAAAAAAATGTGTTTTTACAGTTGCTGTTAATTGCAAACTGATGTTCTAGAGTGCATATGTGACCATCATCACTATCCCTCAGCACTTACACCTGCCCTGTAGCTGGTGCAAATGATACAAAATAAAACATGTACCTTTGAGATGCTCAAAGCTTGACTCATGCACTGCTGCGTGCGCTCAAGCTTGGCACGACCTTACATTAAGTGCATACACCCATTATCCTCCCGATCCGCCCTGAAATTGTATACTGTCATAAGGATCTTTTCCGCTCGAAGGCTCGCGGTCCGGTTCTGATCATGCGCAGAGCGATTTTACGCAAAATACGGCGCGATTCTGCGTTTATTCAATTTTAGTTTCTACTGTTCCATGATGGTTTCTAGTACTCATTAAAATGTTATTCTCTATAGTATGACTACTTGCTTGCTATGTGTGGCCCTGCATGATGTACAGAAAGGGGTAACATGTGAAATAAAACTTATTTGGTCATGTATCAGTTACGATTTGTTGGCTGTAGAGGACCACAGGGATGGGTTAGATCAGTGATGGGCAACGAGCGGACCTAGGATCGCATTCGTCCCTCCGAGCCTTCACTTACGACCCCCAGCTCCTTCCTGCTTTATTGTCAGATTTGCTTTTTAACTTGTAACACTTGTTTAAACTGCCTGCTGGTATGTTATTACAGATAGGTGCCTCTTTCTTTGATTAAATGTATTATTTTACCTTATTACTGAGATTAAGGGTGATGTGCGGCCCTTTTGAAGTTTTGAGGGTCGACCATGCGTCCCCTGAACTGTATCCGGTTGTCTATCACTGATTTAGATTAACGCTCTACACATTCTAATTGCACCAGTCATGGAAACTCCAGTAGCAAAAATATAAGGTATAACTACAGACATGAACATTGCCATTGTGGTGCAACACTGAAAGTTTTTGGGAAATGAAGACAAGTACAAATGATGGAAAAGTTTCTCAGTGAATAGGAACAATTTAGAGATTTAATTATTGTTCTTATGGTCTCTTTCATTATAATCACTGTTTCTTCCATTTCATTTTCATACCATTTTCTGCCTCAGAGGACTGACCTTCTATGTTTGCTTATAAAGTAGTGGTCAAAGTGGACCAGTATACAGTGGTATAACATACTGCCACTTCTCCTATTGCTTTGATTGTTAAACTTTCAAATTCCATTCACATACAGTTTCCACACCGCCACCTCTAAATATCCACTTCGACCACTGTTATAAATCATAATACTATTATCTTTTCTGTAGTGTGACTACTTGTTTGCTGCACGGGGCCTAAGAAAATGGGTACTTATGGGAAATAAAATATATTTAATAGTGGATTAGTAAGATCCTGTCAATGGGAATACGCTAATCAAACAACATATTGCTGGAATGGCACAATCCATGGAAATTATTCTTCAATAAAACTTGAGTTGATTTATAATAGGGATGTGCACCGGCGACTTTTGAGGTCTCGTGTTTTGTGTTTTGGATCCGGATTTTCATTATTTTTGGGGTTCGGATTTGTCTCGCAAAACACTTGACGAAAGGTCTCGGTTCGGATTTAAGGTTTTGGATTCGGATTTTTTTTGGAAAAAACATAAAAAGTTTAAAAATCAAGTTTTTGGGCTTATTTTCACTCCTATGCTATTAGTAACCTCAATAACATTCAATAACAAGCATTTCCACTAATTTACAGTGTATTCTGAACACCTCACAATATAGTTATTAGTCCAAAACGTTGCAACGAGGTATCTTTCTGGACTGCGTAGAGGAGTGGGTCACCACAATATATATAATAAGAAAACCATCAACTTGTATGATTCGCACCAAAAAATGTACCTGGACTGCGTAGAGGAGTGGGTCACCACAATATATATTAAAAACCCTGAACTTGTATGATTCGCACCAATAAATGTACCTGGACTGCGCAGAGGAGTGGGTCACCACAATATATATTAAAAACCCTAAACTTTTATGATTCGCACCAATAAATGTATCTGGACTGCGTAGAGGAGTGGGTCACCATAATATATATAATAAGAAAACCATCAACTTGTATGATTCGCACCAATAAATGTACCTGGACTGCGTAGAGGAGTGGGTCACCACAATATATATTAAAAACCCTGAACTTTTATGATTCGCACCAATAAATGTCTCTGGACTGCGTAGAGGAGTGGGTCACCACAATATATATAATAAGAAAACCATCAACTTGTATGATTTGCACCAATAAATGTACCTGGACTGCGTAGAGGAGTGGGTCACCACAATATATATTAAAAACCCTGAACTTTTATGATTCGCACCAATAAATGTATCTGGACTGCGTAGAGGAGTGGGTCACCACAATATATATAATAAGAAAACCATCAACTTGTATGGTTCGCACCAATAAATGTACCTGGACTGCGTAGAGGAGTGGGTCACCACAATATATATTAAAAACCCTGAACTTTTATGATTCGCACCAATAAATGTATCTGGACTGCGTAGAGGAGTGGGTCACCACAATATATATAATAAGAAAACCATCAACTTGTATGATTCGCACCAATAAATGTACCTGGACTGCGTAGAGGAGTGGGTCACCACAATATATATTAAAAACCCTGAACTTGTATGATTCGCACCAATAAATGTACCTGGACTGCGTAGAGGAGTGGGTCACCACAATATATATTAAAAACCCTAAACTTTTATGATTCGCACCAATAAATGTATCTGGACTGCGTAGAGGAGTGGGTCACCACAATATATATAATAAGAAAACCATCAACTTGTATGATTCGCACCAATAAATGTACCTGGACTGCGTAGAGGAGTGGGTCACCACAATATATATTAAAAACCCTGAACTTGTATGATTCGCACCAATAAATGTACCTGGACTGCGTAGAGGAGTGGGTCACCACAATATATATTAAAAACCCTGAACTTGTATGATTGGCACCAATAAATGTACCTGGACTGCGTAGAGGAGTGGGTCACCACAATATATATTAAAAACCCTGAACTTTTATGATTCGCACCAATAAATGTATCTGGACTGCGTAGAGGAGTGGGTCACCACAATATATATAATAAGAAAACCATCAACTTGTATGATTCGCACCAATAAATGTACCTGGACTGCGTAGAGGAGTGGGTCACCACAATATATATTAAAAACCCTGAACTTTTATGATTCGCACCAATAAATGTACCTGGACTGCGTAGAGGAATGGGTCACCACAATATATATAATAAGAAAACCATCAACTTGTATGATTCGCACCAATAAATGTACCTGGACTGCGTAGAGGAGTGGGTCACCACAATATATATTAAAAACCCTGAACTTTTATGATTCGCACCAATAAATGTATCTGGACTGCGTAGAGGAGTGGGTCACCACAATATATATAATAAGAAAACCATCAACTTGTATGATTCGCACCAATAAATGTACCTGGACTGCGTAGAGGAGTGGGTCACCACAATATATATTAAAAACCCTGAACTTTTATGATTCGCACCAATAAATGTATCTGGACTGCGTAGAGGAGTGGGTCACCACAATATATATAATAAGAAAACCATCAAATTGTATGTTTCGCACCAATAAATGTACCTGGACTGCGTAGAGGAGTGGGTCACCACAATATATATAATAAGAAAACCATCAACTTGTATGATTCGCACCAATAAATGTACCTGGACTGCGTAGAGGAGTGGGTCACCACAATATATATTAAAAACCCTGAACTTGTATGATTCGCACCAATAAATGTACCTGGACTGCGTAGAGGAGTGGGTCACCACAATATATATTAAAAACCCTGAACTTGTATGATTCGCACCAATAAATGTACCTGGACTGCGTAGAGGAGTGGGTCACCACAATATATATTAAAAACCCTGAACTTGTATGATTGGCACCAATAAATGTACCTGGACTGCGTAGAGGAGTGGGTCACCACAATATATATTAAAAACCCTGAACTTTTATGATTCGCACCAATAAATGTATCTGGACTGCGTAGAGGAGTGGGTCACCACAATATATATAATAAGAAAACCATCAACTTGTATGATTCGCACCAATAAATGTACCTGGACTGCGTAGAGGAGTGGGTCACCACAATATATATTAAAAACCCTGAACTTGTATGATTCGCACCAATAAATGTACCTGGACTGCGTAGAGGAGTGGGTCACCACAATATATATTAAAAACCCTGAACTTGTATGATTGGCACCAATAAATGTACCTGGACTGCGTAGAGGAGTGGGTCACCACAATATATATTAAAAACCCTGAACTTTTATGATTCGCACCAATAAATGTATCTGGACTGCGTAGAGGAGTGGGTCACCACAATATATATAATAAGAAAACCATCAACTTGTATGATTCACACCAATAAATGTACCTGGACTGCGTAGAGGAGTGGGTCACCACAATATATATTAAAAACCCTGAACTTTTATGATTCGCACCAATAAATGTACCTGGACTGCGTAGAGGAATGGGTCACCACAATATATATAATAAGAAAACCATCAACTTGTATGATTCGCACCAATAAATGTACCTGGACTGCGTAGAGGAGTGGGTCACCACAATATATATTAAAAACCCTGAACTTTTATGATTCGCACCAATAAATGTATCTGGACTGCGTAGAGGAGTGGGTCACCACAATATATATAATAAGAAAACCATCAACTTGTATGATTCGCACCAATAAATGTACCTGGACTGCGTAGAGGAGTGGGTCACCACAATATATATTAAAAACCCTGAACTTTTATGATTCGCACCAATAAATGTATCTGGACTGCGTAGAGGAGTGGGTCACCACAATATATATAATAAGAAAACCATCAAATTGTATGTTTCGCACCAATAAATGTACCTGGACTGCGTAGAGGAGTGGGTCACCACAATATATATAATAAGAAAACCATCAACTTGTATGATTCGCACCAATAAATGTACCTGGACTGTGTAGAGGAGTGGGTCACCACAATATATATTAAAAACCCTGAACTTGTATGATTCGCACCAATAAATGTACCTGGACTGCGTAGAGGAGTGGGTCACCACAATATATATTAAAAACCCTGAACTTGTATGATTCGCACCAATAAATGTACCTGGACTGCGTAGAGGAGTGGGTCACCACAATATATATTAAAAACCCTGAACTTGTATGATTGGCACCAATAAATGTACCTGGACTGCGTAGAGGAGTGGGTCACCACAATATATATTAAAAACCCTGAACTTTTATGATTCGCACCAATAAATGTATCTGGACTGCGTAGAGGAGTGGGTCACCACAATATATATAATAAGAAAACCATCAACTTGTATGATTCGCACCAATAAATGTACCTGGACTGCGTAGAGGAGTGGGTCACCACAATATATATTAAAAACCCTGAACTTTTATGATTCGCACCAATAAATGTACCTGGACTGCGTAGAGGAGTGGGTCACCACAATATATATAATAAGAAAACCATCAACTTGTATGATTCGCACCAATAAATGTACCTGGACTGCGTAGAGGAGTGGGTCACCACAATATATATTAAAAACCCTGAACTTTTATGATTCGCACCAATAAATGTATCTGGACTGCGTAGAGGAGTGGGTCACCACAATATATATAATAAGAAAACCATCAACTTGTATGATTCGCACCAATAAATGTACCTGGACTGCGTAGAGGAGTGGGTCACCACAATATATATAATAAGAAAACCATCAACTTGTATGATTCGCACCAATAAATGTACCTGGACTGCGTAGAGGAGTGGGCACTGGGCAACACAATAAAATATATAATAAACCTTCAACAGGTCTGCATTACACTGCACATAGAGCTGCTCCTCCATCCTCTCCATCATATACATGTTGGAGTTTTAGCGTGTGACAACCTCTTGTTTTTGATAATGTCAGTGCATTTTGAATATTTTTCAATTTGCCCCACACCACTGAATGTACTTTATCTATGATACGCATCTATCTATCTTGACTGCGTAGTGTGGTGGCCCCGGTACACAATTTGGTACCGAGGCCACAATATAATTAAAAAACCCTCCACGGGTCAGAATTCCACCAAAAAAGGGTATGGACTGCGTAGTGTGGTGGCCCCGGTACACAATTTGGTACCGAGGCCACAATATAATTAAAAAATTGGGCATCAACTGTCACCGTTGTTTAATATCTGATACACCTAAATATGGACTGCACAGTGGAGTGGCCCCGGTAGTAAATTTGGTGCCGGGGCCAAAATACCTCCTCCAACTTCCAAGTGTAGTGTTTATAAAGACAGACAGCGTCGAAGTGTTATTAGTTGACTTTCTTAACCCTAAAATTGTCCCTGTTGCAAATATTCGTGCAATGGACAGTTACTTTTTTATTGAAAGACTCAAGCTTTAAAGTGTAGTGTTTATAAAATATAAACAACAATACAGTAGTTTTAGAGCACGTCAATACCTCTTGTTTTAAATTATGACAGGGCATTTTACTTTTGGTTTAATTTCTTGAATTTGTTTAAATTTGGTTTTACTTTTTGAACATGGCAAACGACTGTTGATTGGTCATATAATGCAAAAAAAAAAGTTCCAAGATGGAATTGTCCTTGGGCCCTCACACCCACCCTTATGTTGTTGAAATAGGACATGCACACTTTAACAAACCAATCATTTCAGCGACAGGGCCTACCAAACAACTTTGGCTGAAATGATTGGTTTGTTTGGGCCCCCACACCAAAAAAGCTATTCATCTCTCCCTGTACAGACTAAACAGGCTCTACTGAGGCAAGATGTCGTCCTCATCCTCAACCTCTGATTCCTCTCCCCCTACAGTGTGTACTTCCTCCTCATCACACATTATCAATTCGTCCCCGCTGGACTCCACAACCACAGGTCCCTCTGTAGTATCTGGAGGGCAGTGCTGTACTTCATTGAGGAATTGATTATTCATTTTTATAAACATCATTTTTTCAACGTTATGAGGAAGCAACCTCCTTCGCCGCTCACTGACCAGGTTCCCCGCTGCACTGAAAACTCTTTCCGAGTACACACTGGAGGGGGGACAACTCAGGTAAAATAGAGCCAGTTTGTACAGGGGCTTCCAAACTGCCTTTTTTTCCTGCCAGTAACAATATGGACTGTCTGACATGTCTACTTGGATGGTGTCAGCAAAGTAATCATCCACAATTTTTTCTATTGTGACAGCATCCAATGCAGCGAGAGTAGACATGTCTGCAATGTTGGCAGGTCCTTCAGTCCGGACCAGATGTTATCAGCATCCCCGCCAGTGCCTCTTTTGGGAAAACTGAGCTTTTTCCTCGCAGCCATAGATGTGGAAGAAAATGAGGGTGGAGCTGTTGGCATGTCACGGTCCTCTTCAGAGGACAATCTCCTGACCAGCAGGTCTTTGCACCGCTGTAGACTTGTGTCCGCCGGAAACAGAGACACAACATACGCTTTAAACCGAGGATCGAGCACGGTGGCCAGAATGTATTCCTCTGACTTTAAAAGAGTGACCACCCTCGGATCATGGCAAAGCGTACGAAGGGCTACATCCACAAGAGCTACATGCTTGGTGTAATCGCAATGGCTTCCCAGCTCCTCCCTCACTTTCTCCAGCTGCTTCTGCAACAGCCTGATCAGGGGAATGACCTGACTCAAGCTGGCAGTGTCGGAACTGACTTCTCGTGTGGCAAGTTCAAATGGCTGCAGAACCTTGCACAACACGGAAATCAGTCTCCACTGCGCTTGACTGAGGCGCATCCCCACTCCTTTGCCTATGTCGTAGGTGGCTGTGTAGGCCTGAATGGCCTTTTGCTGCTCCTCCATCCTCTGCAGCATATAGAGGGTGGAGTTCAAGCGCGTCACAACCTCTTGTTTGAGGTGATGGCAGGGCAGGTTCATGCTTTTTTGATGTGCCTCTAGTCTGCGGTAGGCACTGCATGAATGCCGAAAGTGTCCATCAATTTTGCGCGCCACCGCAAGCATCTCCTGCACACCCCTGTCACTCTTGAGGTAATGCTGCACCACCAAATTAATGGTGTGAGCAAAACATGGGACGTGCTGGAAATTGCCCATATTTAATGCCCGCACAATGTTACTGGCATTGTCTGACACCACAAATCCCCATGAGAGTCTAAGTGGGGTAAGCCACTGGGAGATAATTTCCCTCATTTTCTCTAATATGTTGTCAGCGTTGTGCCTCTTATTAAAGCCTGTAATACACAATGTTGCCTGCCTTTGCACGAGCAGCCATTTTGTAGTTGCTGCTACTGATGCAGCTGTTGCTGTTGCTGCGGAAGGGGATGCATCTACCCAGTGGGCTGTCACAGTCATATAGTCCTTCGTTTGCCCAGAACCACTTGTCCACATGTCCGTGGTTAAGTGGACAGTGGGTACAACCGCATTTTTTAGAGCACTGAGGACACTTGATCGTACTTCTCTGTACATTTTTGGTATCGCCTGCCTAGTGAAGTGGAATCTCGACGGGATTTGGTACCGGGGACACAATACCTCCATCAACCCTCTAAATCCCACTCCACTGATGGCGGACACCGGGCGCACGTCTAACACCAACATTGCAGTTACAGCCGCAGTTATACGCTTTGCAATAGGGTGACTACTATCGTATTTTGTGGTCATGGCAAACGACTGTTGGACGGTCAATTGTTTTGTGAAAGACTTAGCGGTCTTACGACTTCCCCTCTGGGAAGATGACCGACTAACAGCAGCAACAGCAGCAGTGGCAGTAGTAGGCGTACCGCTGCAGGATTCCTCGGATGAATCCCGTATTGAGGAGGACTCAGTCTGGCTGCTGACTTGGGCTGCAGGACTGAATCTGATGGAGATTGTGGAGGAAGTTGACGAGGAGGGTGTTGCTGGTGTGTATCCAACTGGACCACGGGATTTAGGTGTCCCTGTACCGATGAGGGTCCTAGCCCCAGTTCCTGAACTAACCACTGAACTATGAAGGTTATTCAGGTGACGTATAAGGGAGGATGTTCCTAGGTGGGCAAGATCCTTACCCCTGCTTATTTGAGCTTTACATAAGCTACATATGGCCATACATTGGTTGTCTGGATTTGGATAAAAATAACTCCAGACCGAAGAGGTGCATTTTTTGGTCTTCTGACCAGGCATGACGATGGGCTTTTTCATCCCATGGACATCAGCTGTTTCCCCCCCTGGTGCCTCATTTACAATAACCACATCACCATCCTCATCATCAAGTTCCTCCACAGCGCCAGCTACATCATCAATAGCCTCCTCCCGAGCCACCTCTTCCCGTACAGTGATGGGAAGGTCAGGCTTGACAACCACCAACATCCTTGGACTCGCCTTGTGGGTTTGTGATAATTTCTCTTTAGAAGGCAGAGTTGTTTGCTGTTTTGTTGCTGACAGCATAACTCTCTTCAATTTTTTGTAGGGGGGGGAGGAGGAGGAGGGCTAAGATCCGTGGGTGAAGCTGAACCACTAGTCATGAACACGGGCCAGGGCCTAAGCCGTTCCTTGCCACTCCGTGTCGTAAATGGCATATTGGCAACTTTACATTTCTCCTCAGATGATTTTAAGTTTCTCTTTTTGCTACTTTTTCTTAACTTGGGCTTTTTGGATTTTACATGCCCGGTACTACGAGATTGGGCATCGGGCTTGGAAGACGACGTTGATGGCATTTCATCGTCTATGTCATGACTAGTGGCAGTAGCTTCAGCATTAGGAGGAAGTGGGTCTTGATCTTTCCCTACTTTATCCTCCAAATTTTTGGTCTCCATTATATGTAGCACAAGATACTGCAGAATGTGTGAACTTGGTAATATTGCAGTACCAATGGACTTATACTGCTGGATTGGTTTTGCAAATTTGGTTATAATTATATATATTTTTTTTAATTTTTAATTTTTAATTTTGTTTTACTTTTTTTTTATTTTTTAAAAACTTGGGAATAATGGGGAAATAACTATGCCCTTAGAAGCACAGAGCACAGGACACAGCACCACTGGACTGAACAGGACACGGCACAGGACCCAGCAGCACTACAGAACTCAGCCGGACAGAGCACAGGACACAGCACCACTGGACTGATACTGCAGAATGTGTAAACTTTGTAATATTGCAGTACCACTGGACTTTTACTGCTGAATGTGTGAACTTGGTAATATTGCAGTACCAATGGGCTTATACTGCAGGATTGGTTGTGCAAATTTTGTGGTAATTAAAAAAAATTAAATTAGTTTTTGGTATTTTTTTAAATAACTTTTTTTTATTTTTTTAAACACAGGGGAATATTGGGGAAATAACTATGCCCTTAGTAGCACAGAGCACAGGACACAGCACCACTGGACTGAACAGGACACAGCACAGGACCCAGCAGCACCACTGACCTCAGAAGGACAGAGCACAGGACACAGCACCACTGGACTGAGACCAGCACAGCACAGAACTTAACTGAACAGCACAGAACTTAACTGAACAGCACAAGATATAGCAGGACAGAGGACCACCTAACACACCCTCCCTCTACCCTGATAAATGCCCGAGTGAAGATGGCGGCGACTAGCGGGGAATTTATAGGATCCGAGTATCGCGAGATCCGACAACGGGATTATGAGTCAGAGCCTCAGTTTCAGATTTGAATTTGGCGCCAATACCCGGATCTGTCTCGGATCCGACTCGGATCGGCAACGTTCGGGTGGGCTCGGATTTCAGAAATCCGAGTGCGCTCATCTCTAATTTATAATGTCAGAATACAAATAAAGTAAGTTTGAGAATGCTTTAACTGCAGCTGATTGGTGGTCCAGTTGAACTAAATGCTGTAATAAAGTCAGTGAGGGTCATTTACAAAGCTAGAAAAATGTTGGTTTGGCTTCTTGATTGGTTGTACCTATCTCCTGGGGGCTACCAAGGCTCTGCACATCTCTCTTCTGAACACCCTGCTGCCTGTGGCCCAGCGAAGTCTAGATAATCAACCTGAACAATGATCCACAATGGAGGGGCATAATCAGTTGAGAAGTTTAGAGCCATGGTAACCTTCCTGAATTAACTCTTTGCAGTCCTTTCATTGTATCCTGAGCCTAACCTACATAACTGATGGATGTTAACTGGTCATCTGATCATATTGTCTTGACACTTGTAGCATCAACAGCCATCGCTAACTGCACCCTGGCAACTGTGTACCCTGTATAGGAGTACTTTACAATCAAACATGCATAGGCTACACACTAGCAGCAATACAACATCATGCCAGTTATACAACATGCGATTATTTTGCAATAAAGGCAGGTGTTAATAAACTTGGTTGACCCCTGCTCCCAAGTAATAATAGGAAATGCAAAACCTTTTTGATTAGGATTGGAAAAATGCATATGCATGTGATGATACCAATAGCATGATAGTGATGATAGGCAGCTGGCTAGTGCTGCTTTCCAACATTACTATATTACTAGTCCTCACTGCAAGCAGACAAAATAGCTTTTCCAAAATTTCTCTCTTTAATATTTCCCACTGTCATCCAGCCCTCACCATTTCCCTGCATCCTAGTTTACCTATTAATAGATGGTTGTGAACAATGAAATGCTTTTAATAATGAGACCTCATAGCATGGCTAGAGCAGCGCTTACTTGTCATGAGTGTATACTAGAATGCCAATCGTGTCTAGAGGTAGGATGATTTATTAAATATGAAACCTTGTGATTAATTGCTGCCTTTAATTTGCTCATTTTAGTTTCAGAACTAATTTACAAAACTTTTTTGGGCCTCAAAATGACAGATTGTTTCTTTAGCCATGAACAAACAATATTCACTGAATTTCCAACTTTGTAAAATCATTTCTCTCATCTCTATTAAATACACATATAGATTCACTTATCAGCTAGTTGGTAAGTGAGACAGACAGAACCAGCAACGTTTATTGGAAAATAGGTGAAAAATAGATACAGTCTAATAAAAAAATATTCAAGTACAATTGATAAAGTTTATAGAATATGACTAAATATGATTATGATGGCATAATTCTATATTGTGTGATTTATTATGGGTGAAATGTGTGGTTAATTTGGTTTCCTTGGCTGAATATTTTCTAGTTTTGTGCAATTTACTTTCCAAGCAATAGTGTTGCTACTAGCGGTATTTCTGATCCCCAGGGGACCTGGACTCACCCTATCTGATTCTGGTTGTTGATGACAGGGAAGTGTATTAGCAAAATCAAAAAGTTGTATTACATGTATATTAAATAAAATTGTTATATTTCATGACATCATGCTTTTTCTAAGCATAACATCAAATATACCAACTTTGTTTCCAGTTCAAGTTCTAAATATTGCCCTTATACAGAATACATGATTGACTTTCTGTGTGCTGCAAGCAATCATGACAACATGATCCCTACTCTGTAGGACTTTTTTGAATGGAAACGGTTAAGGTAAGAGGGGCGATTCATCTGACTACAACTTACACCAATCAAACAACCCTGCCCTTGACTGTGATTGGCTGCTCAATCTCAGAGAGACGCTATAACAAAGTGATCTCATTTACTGAAGACATAAAACATTTCTGGCAGAGATGAACTGTTCAGTTTCATAAAGCCAGCGAGCTGCACAAAAAGGACAATATTAAATCATTAATAACGTGAACTAATTATACCGGGCTGTCCTGTCACCTCCATATCCTTAAATTAATAGAGAGTAAGAACAGTATTTCTAAAGATTACAAGCAGGGCTCACTGCACAGATACAGGCAGGAGACAGCAAACAGGAGCTGCTGCTCTTCCCAATGTGATTATCATTCAATTCTGCAACTTTAGAACTGATACTAAGGCCTAGCTATGACAACAATTAAATTGTACCACTTCAGGTTTCAGGCTCCAAAGCACAAGGACATGATTACTATGATTAAGTAAAGATGCTTCTTGCTTAAGTCACCAGATTAAATGAGGTTAATGTAATTGAAAATGAGTTTGTATTTTCTGACCAACAAACCATAAATATAAAATATTGAAATCCCACATTTGATAACAGTAATAATGGGTCTATTTACTAAAGGGTGAAAAGCCCTATCTCCAGCAAAAAGGGGTAACCCCCGTTGACGGTAAGATTCATTAGGTATTGCATCCTTAACAAAGATCTCAGGGTGGCAATAACAGAAGAGAGTGAATGAAAAAATTACTTTACTCTTAGAATAAAGTTTTTTTCAAAGTCCAATATCTGTTCATTTTTTTTTTTTAGTTTTTGTAATATTTTTATTTATTACAGTTTATTATTGTGTTTTAATTAGTGGATCTGAAAGGCCAAGTCTGAACTGCACAACGTGATCTGTTCCTAAATTCTCCTGTCCCTTCACACTTGCATTGTGCTCCTTACCATTTTGGATCAGTAGTGCCCAGGCGAGATATTAGTAATGAACTATAATGAAAGGTGATTCTCTATTGCCAAAATAAGCAACAATAGAATATTAGCCCCCTCACCATATATTGATAAATAAGCCCTATTGATGTTCTTTAAAATGCTGAATTTATAGGACACCACTGTTCAGCTGCCAAACACAACAGAGGTTGAAGGCATCGGCTATGAGCATCAGGACTCATAATTAAAGCAGCATCTTATAGCAAAATAGTTAAAAATAAAATGACAGCAAGTATAGATTGGTTCTGGCTGGTCGCTAATTGGTTACCTGCAGTTGGCTTTGAACTTCAGAGAAAGCCTGTGGCTTCCTACATCTTTCATGCATATTATTCTTCAATGCAAGTTATCATGAGAAATTAAATTATGTACAGGTGAAATAAAAGTACATTAGACTATGGCACAACTAAGCATCTATGGCATCTGTCGCTATGTTCTCTGACCAGGGCGCCCACACATAACCATGCTGAACTCACATAGAAACACTCTCCAAGGGTCCTCCTCACTTCATGAGGTCTCAGATTGCTTCGCAAGTTAAGTTAATCTCATTAGGATATTAAAGCTCCATAGACCTGTCATTTAGTGTCTTTGAATGTACAACATATTAAATTTTTTATTAAATAACTTCTATAAACTATAACAAGAGCTAATTGTTCCTGTGTTGAGATGTCACACAGCTATTTTTGCATTGTGTTGTATAGGAATGTGCATGTTTTTTTAAAGTCACCAACTTGCCACTGTGAATTCTGGATTATAGATGGATCTGGGCGATAAGAGCCTGATTCATCTTCAGACGTAAGTCCATCTGCATGTCGTATCTTGCGGGAAATATCATTGCGCCAATGAACACAATTGCATGCAATTCATGTTTGAGTGCAAAGGATACTACTGCCTATGGGCTAGATTTACAAAGCTGCGGTTTGAAAAAGTGGGGAAGTTGCCTAAAGCAACCAATCAGATTCTAGCCAGTGGCGCATGCAGGGGGGATTTATGAGTCTCCAGAACCCCCCCCCCCCTGCGCTAACTAAGTGGCCACCATAGCGGCACTGTCCTATACAGCAGCCGCGGCGCTGTCAAACAAGAGTCCGCGGCGGTGCTGTATTGTATACAGCACCGCCGCGGACGCTTCTTTGACAGCGCCGCCGCTGCTGTATAGGACAGCGCTGCCTAAATGGAGCTGCGGGCGCATGCGCAGCAGCTCTCTCTCGTGGTTTTTTTTTTTGGGTCAGGGGGGGGGAACCCCCCCTGACAATCCTGCGTGCGCCCCTGCTAGCTGTCATTTTGTAGAAAGCACTAAATAAATGATAGCCAGAATCTGATTGGTTGCTATAGGCAACGTCCCCACTTTTTCAAACCCGCAGTTTAGTAAATCTAGCCCTATGACTTCAAAGGTGGAACGGTGGAGGGAACGGGCAGATGAATGTAAGCACAGTAAGGATGTGAGGAGGGCGTTCCAATGCAAATGCAGACAATTCAAGTTATGGATTTCTCTTTTAAGTGTGTGTGGTTTTTTTTAGATGTATCATTGCACCAGCTACAGGGCAATGTAAATGCCAACTGATAGTGGTGACTGTCTTTGTATTTAAAACTACACATATGCATGCCACTAGATAGCATAAAATGTGTATACAGGTAAGAGAAATGATTAAGATGGATTGTATTTACAGTATGCATTAAGAACATCCTGATTTAGGTAATGGTTTTTTTTAAAAAACACGTTTCTATTTATTAATGAGTATAATATTATGAGTTGGTAATTTCTTTAATGATTTTTTTGGCATGTGTTCTTATATGCATGTGCGTATCCTGCACTCTGTTCTGTCTGTCTGCATGCTAGCCAAAACGCAGTGATTCGCGGTGAATCGCTCCGTTTTGGCCCCGCCCAGCAACAAAATGACGGTCCAGTCCAGTGGGGCAGGGCCAAAATTACGCGATTGATTGCGCCCACCAGCCGCGCCCACCAGCCACGCCCCCTGTCTGGGATGTCCCGGACTTCACTATGTAAAAGTCATCAAGTATGGTGTTCCTACTCGATAGGGTCATGCACATGTGTGAGCGGATCACGCATGTGCAGTTCAATTGAAAGTCCAGACTTGAGTTTTCAGATCCACTAATTTAAAAAGAAATTATAAACTTTAAAAAAATAAATACAAATATTACAAAAACTAAAGTGCTAGTTTATATTTAACTATCTTTATCTTTAACTAAAGTGATCTGTAGGTCACAGAAAGCAGCAGATACGTGAGTGTAACGATCTGCTCAAAGCTTACTGCTTTGCCTGGCAGCTCCTGCCTCCTGGACTTTTGGACTTTATTATTTGTTCATTTTGTGTGTTGCAGCAGTACCTTCATTCACCAGAGGTGCTGCTATTGTGCCCTACTTGTTTGTATCAGGGGTTAACCTGCCCTGTAATTATTCCTTGCACATGGGTGTGTCCCTTCTTAAACCTGTCACTCCCAGCATACATTGCTGGTTATTGTTGTCCCATCCTGTGATGTCATATCCTTGTTGCAACCTGTGGATTCTTCTTCCTGCTTTGCTCCTCTGGTTCATGCCTGCTTGGAACCTGTTCATACCTCCTGCTTCCCTGCATTAGCTGTTTACCTGCTGGTTTCTGAACATTCGTATTATTTCCTGCATCAGCTTGCACCTGGTATTTACTACTGCTCTCGATTACCTGCTATTTATACTTTTCTGCAAATAAACAGAGTGTTTTCACCATATTCGTGACTCCTAGCTGTACTCCTGTTTGTAACCGTGACAGTATAACCAGCCCACAAAACGGCTTTGGAGTCAGGTGAAAGTTTTGTTTTATTCTGGGACCTTTTTTCTGCAATCAAGTTTTCATTTGTTTTTTGCAACATGTCTGTTTCACCAATCATGGAATTACCACTGCTACAAACTTTACAGATAGACATTAGATTGCTACGTTCTCAGCTTGCTAGATTTTCCTCTTTACTTGTGGACCCACTCAGGAGACTGTCAGATTCTGCCTCTCTTAATTCAGAAGCTGCTGAGCTGTCTCAATCCACCTTCTCTGCTGATGAACCTGTGCAAACAGCACCTCTTAAAAGTACTTCTACAAATTTGCTGTTTCCTATGAACTATGGGGTAACAAATTCCCAGTACACAGGTGGTCCACGCCCCCATCTGACCGAAGAGGAACGGCGGCGCAGAATAACATGCACGATGTGTCTCTACTGTGCCAGCAATGCACATTTCTTGCAGGACTGTCCTGTCCGTAGACCACAACAGCTTACTGAACCATCTCCTGTTATTTCCTCTCCGCATTCCAAAATTTTTTATGCTCCACCATTTCTGTTCTCTGGGAAGAGACCCAATCTGCCAGCTCCAGCCGCCTGTCCTGAGGCGCCAGCTCCAGCTGCCTGTCCTGAGGCGCCAGCCTCTGTCTCCTGTGCCGAGGTGCCAGCCTCTGTCTCCTGTGCCGAGGTGCCAGCCTCTGTCTCCTGTGCCGAGGTGCCAGCCTCTGTCTCCTGTGCCGAGGTGCCAGCCTCTGTCTCCTGTGCCGAGGTGCCAGCCTCTGTCTCCTGTGCCGAGGTGCCAGCGTCTGTCTCCTGTGCCGAGGTGCCAGCCTCTGTCTCCTGTGCCGAGGTGCCAGCCTCTGTCTCCTGTGCCGAGGTGCCAGCATCTGCCTCCAGCTCTGAGGTCACATCATCTGCCTCCAGCTCTGAGGTCACATCATCTGCCTCCAGCTCTGAGGTCATATCATCTGCCTCCAGCTCTGAGGTCACATCATCTGCCTCCAGCTCTGAGGTCACATCATCTGCCTCCAGCATGGAGCCTGCTGCCACTGTGTCCGGTCCTGAGCCTGCTGCCACTGTGTCCGGTCCTGAGCATACTGCCACTGTGTCCGGTCCTGAGCCTGGTGCCACTGTGTCTGGTCCTGAGTCTCCTGCCACTGTGTCCGGTCCTGAGCCTGCTGCCACTGTGTCCGGTCCTGAGCCTGCTGCCACTGTGTCCGGTCCTGAGCCTGCTGCCACTGTGTCCGGTCCTGAGCCTGCTGCCACTGTGTCCGGTCCTGAGCCTGCTGCCACTGTGTCCGGTCCTGAGTCTCCTGCCACTGTGTCCGGTCCTGAGTCTCCTGCCACTGTGTCCGGTCCTGAGTCTCCTGCCACTGTGTCCGGTCCTGAGTCTCCTGCCACTGTGTCCGGTCCTGAGTCTCCTGCCACTGTGTCCGGTCCTGAGTCTCCTGCCACTGTCTCCGGTCCCGAGTCTCCTGCCACTGTCTCCGGTCACGAGTCTCCTGCCACTGTCTCCGGTCCCGAGTCTCCTGCCACTGTCTCCGGTCACGAGTCTCCTGCCACTGTCTCCGGTCCCGAGTCTCCTGCCTCTGTCTCCGGTTCCGAGTCTTCAGCCTTTGTCTCCGGTTCCGAGTCTTCAGCCTTTGTCTCCGGTTCCGAGTCTTCAGCCGCTGTCTCTGTTCCTGAGCTTCAGACTCCTCCAGAGAGGGCGCTGCCCCTAAAGACTCCTCCAAAGGGGGCGCTGCCATTACAGTCTTCTCCAGAGGGGGCGCTGCCCTTCCAGTCTGCTCCAGAGGGGGCGCTGCCCTTCCAGTCTGCTCCAGAGGGGGCGCTGCCCTTCCAGTCTGCTCCAGAGGGGGCAATGTCCTTCCAGTCTGCTCCAGAGGGGGCGCTGCCCTTCCAGTCTGATCCAGAGGGGGCGCTGCCTTTCCAGTCTGCTCCGAGGCTTCTCAAAGTGCTGTCTGCCCTCAGGCTTCTCAAAGTGCTGTCTGCCCTCATGCTTCTCAAAGTGCTGTCTGCCCTCAGGCTTCTCAAAGTGCTGTCTGCCCTCAGGCTTCTCAAAGTGCTGTCTGCCCTCAGGCTTCTCAAAGTGCTGTCCCTGCCGAGGCTTCTCGTAGTGCTGTCGCTGCCAAGCCTGACGCCCATTCCGGGCCTGCTGCCAAGCCTGCCGCCCATTCCGGGTCTCCTGTCAAACCTGCTGCCAAGCCTGCTGCCCATTCCGGGTCTAATGTCAAGCCTGCCGCCAAGTCTGCCGCCCTGTCCGGGCCTGCCGCCAAGTCTGCCGCCCAGTCCGGGTCTGCCGCCAAGTCTGCCGCCCAGTCCGGGCCTGGTGCCAAGTCTGAACTACCACCTACCTTCAATGGGGATATACAGCAATTTAATGCTCTGATTAAATTTTTTATATCCTATTTACCATCAGTACCTGACCTCCTAGATAACCAATGGAAGCAAGTATATTACCTGTTATCCAACTTTACAGGAAAAGCTTTGGAATGGGCCAGCCCCTTTATTGAGATCAGAGATCCCCTCCTTTCTGATTTACAGCTTTTTTGTGAGGCAGTGTTCGAAGAATTTGCTCCAACACTTGTCAGCCGTACTCCCTGCATGACTTCTGTGCCAACTTCGTTGTCTCCAATTGCCCAACCCTTGAGGCTACCTGCATGTGCTATTCAGTTTGAGCAATCCTGTGTCCCTAAAAAGAAAGCAAAGAAAAAGAAAGGTAAAAAGAAGAGAGGTGAGACTTTGGGATTCCTGCATGCCTTGGACATGGTTCCCGTACCTTCGTTGTCCATGGATGAGGATTTCTCCACTACATGCCCGATAGTGGACTATGACTCTGACACTTTCAAACACTTTTGGTAAAGTGGGCGTCTGGAATCCGCCCTTAAGGGAGGGGGTACTGTAACGATCTGCTCACAGCTTACTGCTTTGCCTGGCAGCTCCTGCCTCCTGGACTTTTGGACTTTATTATTTGTTTATTTTGTGTGTTGCAGCAGTACCTTCATTCACCAGAGGAGCTGCTATTGTGCCCTACTTGTTTGTATCAGGGGTTAACCTGCCCTGTAATTATTCCTTGCACCTGGGTGTGTCCCTTCTTAAACCTGTCACTCCCAGCATACATTGCTGGTTATTGTTGTCCCATCCTGTGATGTCATATCCTTGTTGCAACCTGTGGATTCTTCCTCCTGCTTTGCTCCTCTGGTTCATGCCTGCTTGGAACCTGTTCATACCTCCTGCATTAGCTGTTTACCTGCTGGTTTCTGAACATTCGTATTATTTCCTGCATCAGCTTGCACCTGGTATTTACTACTGCTCTCGATTACCTGCTATTTATACTTTTCTGCAAATAAACAGAGTGTTTTCACCATATTCGTGACTCCTAGCTGTACTCCTGTTTGTAACCGTGACAGTGAGTCTTGCAGAACCAGCAGTATCTTTAGTAATTTAATAGTAATTTTCTTTGCTCAATTGTAGCTCTTAAAAGAGCTGTTACACACAACACTCACTTAAAGATAGCAGTGACAACAACATGTGCTATATAGAGTCAAATGCAGTTCTACCCCTGCCAAAAATTCAAGTAAGCACTCAAAATACTGTTTCAATCCTACTGGGTGAAAAATAAAAGCCTGTGCACATTGATGTTATGATTCTGCTCTTTAATCTGAGGTCAGCTTGACTCAAAGGTCATCTTATACCAGAGGTGAGCTGTCTCAGCACATTGTGAAATTAATATTTATAGAGTACTGTGGGGATACTAGGTATTAATATCGCCTCAACCTGTCTGCACCTCATTTCCCACAACTGCGGACTATAAAAACATATACTTTATCTAGCCCTCTGGCTCCCCATATTTCTCAGTCATATTTAGACATGTGTATATACTATTTTGAAAGTAGTAAAATGTCTGCCAGCATGTATTGCTATCTTGCAGACTAGTCCATTGTTTCAGTCTAGGCAAAAAGGTTATTGTTCACCAGTCCTACACAGATGGGAATGTACATCACACCAGGGGGTCTCTGTCTTCCTTTAGCTGTGGGTCTGTGTGTGCTAATAGAAGAAAAGGCCCACAGACAGAGCTCTATGTCTAATGGCAGAGGACTGCATTGTGTATTTAAATGTAAAGCATACATGCCAACTTTTAAGATTTCGGATCCGGGGGAGAAGTCCTGTGAAAAAGCCATATTAATTAATTAATGACACGATTAAGCCCCAGCCCCTCCATTCAGCGCTGTGAATTTCGGCAAATGCGGGAGCTTTGCCTACTCTTTCGGGAGTCTGTGAGGACTCCCTAAAATTCAGGAGCCTCCCGGGAATTCCGGGAGTAGGCAAGTATGATGTAAAGGTGTCTGGATCCTGATCTCTCCTGTTTCAACAAACTCTGCTGTATAGCCACAGAGCAATACCTGTTCCTAATTAAATCAGTAGTGACTCATCTGCTATCCCTTTGTCTGTATGTCTACCTGGGAAATGGTAAACACAGAAAAGGACCAATCAGGCAGGTCCTGGATTTGCTGATGAGGTCATATTTGGGCTTAAAAGACAGCTACAGAGGACAGCAAATTGGCATTCACTTCCAAGTGATAGCTGAAGTCAGGCTGGCGTTGAGATATAGATATCTCTGCCCCTAACAGACAAGGGACAGTCGGTCTCTGGAGTACTGCCGTTGCCCTGATCTACCTCTCCAGGTCTTGAGGAGCTGTGTGTCCGCCGAAAGTGGAGTGACAGTGACTCAGAGCCGCTACGTTTGCTGGTAGTCTTAAAGGAGAGAGGGGAGAAGCTTGGATTGATAGACAGCAGTCCCTGAAAGTGACAAGGATACTGGTGAGGTGTTTTTCATTATACCCTGTATGTTGCCTGTGCCAGACTGTAGTGTTATTTGTTGCAAGTTATTATTTAAATATGGTTATTGCTGTTTGGTGCTACCATTTTGTTAAATAAACTTATTTATTTTATTTTGGATATTTGCCTGGGTGATTTTAAACTTTGGATAGGTACCGGGTAGGCCAGCTGTGCGGCGCAGAAGGTTACGTTAAACACGGTATCTTCACATGTACTAAGGTGGTTTTAAGGGACCACAGAACTGATAAGTAAATCTCTCGGGTCACCCCCAGAGATCTAGGGTCTGCTTTGAATCACCAATAGAGATTAGGGTTGAAGGGGTTTATGCATAATAACTCCACCAGAGATCTCAGGTTTGATTGTATCACCAAAAATTAGGGTGAAAGGGGGTTCTCCATTATAATTCCACCAGAGATCTGGGGTCAATGTTTATAACCGCAGAGGTTAGCCTGGGAGGGATATCGACATTATAAAGCCACCAGAGATGTGAGTCTGTGTATACAGAATGCAGATTCCAAGACTGGCGGCTGTTTTCTTCTCTGATCTATGTTTCCCCTCTCTGAGGTCATCCTTATTATATGAGTACAATAGTGTTGTCATCTACACATTATTACTTGTATTAATGTCAAATCGCTTAGATATCTGACCCCAAGGGAGTGTCATAAATGAAATGTAGAAGGAGTGAGACACAGGGAGAGTTCTGGGGAACTAAGAAGTGGAATTACTGGGGAGGGTTGAGGAGAGAGACCATAACTTTCACAGTCCCAAATCTTCAGGGCGTGGGAAACAACGGGATGAAACGGCACTCGCTTTGGGTGGCGAGCCTGTGGGAGCCAGAAGAGAGAAGTGGGTGATGGGCAATCCCAGTTCTTCAACCTCAATGTATATCCACACTCTAGAGGTTCCAGAACCACACCACAAAAAACGTTGAGTCAACTGAGCATCAAAGTAACATCAGTGAAAGTTGTGGATGCCCAGACACCCGCCTTGCGAAGACCTCTGAAGAATCTTAAGACAAACTGGGGGGTCGCCTACCGGACTAAATTAAAAGGGAGGTATGAAAGAGACATTTTTAAAACATAGGGGGGGGGATACAAATGGGCAAAGTCTGTCAACAGTATAAAAACCTGTGAAAGATATTATTTTTGGTGGCATTGATACAGCCTGTCCAGGAGATAAAGTGATGGAACCACATAGTAAGATCCAATTTAATTTGGGAGAGGATGCAAGAGAAATTAGCTTATAAAAGCTGGTGATAGCATTTTGTGATATAAGTTCCCATGTATTTAACCTTTAGTAGTTGCCAACTGAAAGGGAACAAAAAAATCCAAAGGCTCCGTTTTGTCAGAATTGATTTTATAGCCAGAAAAGTATCCATATAAATCAAGCTTGGCCATAAGAGGATGAATGGAGTCAGTCGGGCTAGTGATTGTCAGCAGAACATCAACGGCAGATAGTGCCTGTTTGTGTTCTGTGGAGCCTAAACTAATACCAGATATCTCCCTGTTAGCCTGTATCATGGAAGCCATGGGTTCTATTATAAGAGCAAAAATAAGCGATGAAAGGAGGCAACTCTGGTGCATACCATTAGCGATTTTGAAAGGTGCCAAGGAAAGACCATTAGCAGAGACTATAGCTGAGGCAGAGGATATATAAAGCCAAAATACCTCTCAGAAACTGACCAGAGAAGGCCATCGACCTAAGCACTCATCCATGAATGACCAGGATATGCGATAAAACACCTTTTCGACATCAAGTGCCATGATCAAGGAAGAAATTTTGACATCATTAATGGAGAGTATCATGTCGATGACCCTCCTGGTGTTATCAGTGGCTGGCTTGAACGGGGTGTATATGGGATGGAAGAAGGGGATTCAGTTTAGCGGCCAGGATCTTAGGGTAAAGCTTCAATTCACTTTGAAAATAGATGTCAGCCTATAGCTATAGCATTGCTTATGGTCTTTCCTATAAGCAATGCTATAATGCTTTTGTTTTGGGATCAATGTAATGTTAGCCAGGGTGGTGGCAGAGTCAAAGTAGGACCCATCCAAGACTTTATTAAAGAAAACAGTCAAGTGGGGACAAATAACTGTAGCAAATTTCTTGTAATATTAGGCGGTAAGCCCACCAGGAATAGACATTTGTTGTTCAAGGGAGGAAATTTTTTCCACACCCCTTTTTCTGGCCGCCTACGATGTACTTTCAATTGTACTAATATAGTAGCTTTATGGGCCTCCCATACGACTCCTGTCGAAACTTCCGTGCACAAATTTTCTAGAAAATAATCTGAGATTGCCACTTTGATGCAAAAAAAGCAGTCCAATTCAACAATAATGATTGATCTAAAAGCCAACAGCGTGAGCAAGGAAATTGCCTAATAAAGTCCAATAAAATATATACTGCATGATCAGTCCAAGAGAAAATAACAACCTGGGCTACATGAGACAGAAGTGAGTGAGAGGCATTGATCATATCAATGCAGGAGTATAATTGGTGAGGAACAGAAAAATATATATAGTCCTTGGCAGTGGAATTTTTAAGGTACCAGGAGTCATACAGATTGTGTTGTATCAGTCTAGTAGAGATGGTTAATGAGTGCTTAGGAGGTGAGACACCCATCTTCAAGGAGGGAGGGGGAAATTTATCAAGGGAAAGCTCAAGAACTACATTAAAGTCACCCTCAATGATCACATGTCTCTGTGCCTGCCACTCAGTGCATCTAAATAACTTGGAAAAGAAAGAGCCTTGCCTTTGGTTCACAGCGTATACAGATACTAGAGTGACTGGAACAGAGCAGAGCGAGCCACCTCCAGGTCTGCATATGTGGTAGAATACATAAAGTGGACTTTAATATGAAGAATTATTACCACTCCCACGTTTTTTACAGTTTGTTGAGACAAAGAAGGTCTGGTAGAACTGCTTACCCTGAAGTTGGGTATAGGTACCTATGTAAAGGGTCTCTCGCAGAAAGATCATGTCTGCATTTTCTCTCCTGCAGGCTATCGGGACTACGACTCGCTTGCGAGGGGAGTTAAGGCCATTGAAGTTGACATAGAGAACTTTCAGAGTTGGCAATGAAAGAAAGCAATCTGCTAGAATAATGATGAAAAACACATATCAAAAATAGAAACAGTCCTTCCAATAGTGTGAGAGTGGGGGGAAAGGGAGAGAATGAAAGTGTAGTCACAAAAGAGAAAGGGAGAGGAGAAAAGGAGAGAAAGATTAATTTCAAAGAACCTTTAAAGGATTCAGAGACAAACTATACAAACTTTGCATAACAAAAAAACAATGTGAGAGGGAACATGGGGGGTGGCACAGATGCTACTTTGAAGATGTCCAGGACCAGGGGGGACACAAAACAAATTCTTAAAATACAAAAAACAAAGAAAAGTGCAAATTAGACAGATTACTATACAAATGAAGACAATAAGGAGGGAGGGAAGGAGGGAGCAGAACAGGAGAATGTAAGGAATGGGGATGGGGGAGATGGAGAAGGGCAGAAGGGAATAGGAGTAAGGAAATAAAGGGAAAAACAGGTGGGATATGGAGGAGGGAGCAAAAAAACACAAAATATGGTATATGTTCACATGCATATGGCAAAATACACTGAAAAAAACACTTAGAACTAGCACCAGTAGAATCATGAATACAACAAGAACACTAAATGTCCATAAGAAACCAGGGATAGGCGTCTAAGAGCTCTGTCAGCAGCGGGAATTCCACCTGAAAGAGACAGAAAAATGGGGAGAAACATATAAAAGAAACTTGGTTGTTTCAAGGAAGGGTCGCATGTCGGGCACCACTCCATGGTTCCAGGTAAGGTTTGCCCCACTCACTAATGGGGGGAGGGATGGTGTCTGTGGCAAGCGGGCAGCCAAGGTGCCCATAATCACTAAGAACCAGTGACTAAAGCCTTCATATAGACAAATCAGACTTAGGAGTACCTCATTTTACTGCGCATGCGCAGTGCGGAAAAGAGCACCTTGCACTTACCAGATGGATAATCAACTCTACATGAGCCCATATGAGGTGGATTACACTAGTAATTCATTGCAAGTATGCACGTATGTATATATATATATATATATATATATATATATAGTGCACACTTACAATACACAGTGCAAAACTAGTTGCTATATTACACAAGGATATGCACATTTGTATGGAGCATCTGCCTTTTGCAAATATCCATTTCCCATTGTAAATGATAATAAAGATTATTAGCTTTGAAGTTTAGACATTGACAATAACAATGACACCTCCAAGATACAAGCACATACTTCCCAACAGAAAAACAGCCTCATTATAACAAAACAATATAATGACAACATTGTATTTCAATTATATTTAATTTTAAACAACATATTATAAAGGAAAAAATGATTATGATTCTTCTTAAACTAGAGATTTTAAATTAAACTGAGATCTAGGCAAAATTACAATCTATTAAAAAGGAAGTGAAAGAAGGTAAACAATGCGAATACCATGGCAATGAGAAAACAAAGTCATCATGCACTAACTAAGGGAAATTTACCATGAAAATGAGCATTTTGTTAATATTATTTTATAAATGAAAAACAAAGGTTCTTCCTTTAATCACATTAAATCATACTTGCCTACTCTCTCGGAACTTCCGTGAGGCTCCTGAATTTCGGGTAGTCCTCCCGGACTCCGGGAAGAGTAGGCAAACCTCCCGGACCCTGTAAAATGCCGAAATTTACAGTATTGAATAGCAGGGGCAGGGCTTAAACCCGTCATTAAGCATCGCGACCAGCTATTCAATACCTTGAATTTCTGTATTGTATGGTAGGGGCGGGGCTATAGTGACTTAATGACATTATCACGCCCCCTCCTACCCTCTGTCACATGATCTGTACTCCGATCTCTAGGAGTACAGATGTCTCCCAATTTTACCTTGTAAAAAAAAAAAAAAGCTTTGCTTTGTCGTATTCATCCAGTAAAGGTCGTTTCTGAAAGTGCAAAAGGTGATGTGTTTCCAATTGTGCAAATGTGTCTAATTGTCCTTTTAGTGCATTCAGAGGGGCACGGATATCCATGCTTTTGAGACTGCACCTGGAAATTAACATGTGCTTACATTTGGGGGTCCAACTGGAAATGCACATCGTGGAAAAGGTGAAAATGTGAGTTCACTGTTATTCACAGTTATTGACTTGTACATGCTCTCTTGCAACATTTACTCACATTGCTTTTTCTTTCCAACTTCCTTGTACCCTTTTACAGCCATGTCTATATCTTTAGACAAAATAGTTTGTTTTTATTCTCCTGGGGTATGACCCAAAGTTGATCTCTAGATAACATTGTATCTAGCACAGAACGCACAAGAGAGCATAAGAGAGTACAAAAGAGTACAAGACAGCTAAGAGCGCTGTACTGTGTTCCAAGAAAACGCTTATCACTCTGCGCTAGTGCCCCAGCAGTATTTCTTTGATAAATGCCTATTATAAGTGATTTTTTGCAGCTATAAAAGTTGACATCAGCCACCATTTACCTAGACACTTCAGAGCACAGCTCCCCTGCTTCATATATCCTTAGTACAGTCATTTGCACATAATATAATCTTCTGTATTTATTTTCCTATAGGGCAAGATGCATGTCTTGTGGTGCTATATAAATACATGTATATACACTGGGCATTTATCATATACTAATGTGCATTAACAAGCCACTCTGGAAGCCAAGAGACAAATGTGGATTATTACTGAATTAATTGAAAGTCTGTGATCATTTTTGTGCCATGGTACAGAAATATTTGTTCTCTATTCTACCCTTTATTTTAATATAATAATAAGTTATTGATTGGACAGCATTGCATTACAAAACACATCCATCTCCCAGGACGGATTACCAAATGCTGAGGCCCAAGCCGAGAATTTACACCGACTGCAAACATTATAAACTGCCAGGAACTCTCCTGGAATATTTATCACCCTGATCAGGCTGGAGGAAAGGAGTGAGGGGGGTGGAGAGGGGAGACTGGGAAGTAGGGAAACTTTTACAGGCTATGAAGAGATATACTGAGGGGGGTCTTCGATTATAGCACTATCATGGGCTGCTCTGCTTGTTGAAATTGTTGCTTATATTCAATTAATGAATATATTATTATATATTATAAAATTTATAGATTTATTTAAGCTTACAACAGTTGGTGAATATGCTGTATTTAATGAATGCATTTTATATACATTGTGTTAGGATGCCGGTTTGATAACTAACTTGCAGAACAGATGACAGAGGACTTCACCTTTAGCGGCCGCCTTTCCCGTAGAGCTTCATGTGCTCATGTACTCGGATGCCCCTAGGACTTAACTCTTAGCGTAGTGCAAGTTCGTTATACAACACTGCAGCGGCAGGCCAGAGGGTCACAAGCAAGGTAGAATGGTCAGATAACATGCCAAGGGTCAGGGTCACAGGCAAACAAGTGGAGTTCAAGACACAGGCCAAAGGGTCAGGGTCACAGGCAAGCAAGCAAGGTACAGGCAGAGGGTCACAACAGTAAATCAGCAGTACAGGAATCCAGAGCAGGTCAGCAATAGTAGAGACTGGACGCTATAACCGGCAGGGAGGCTAAGCCCTCCCTGCCTTAAACACTGGTACTGGCCAATCTGGGCTTTGCCCTCAATACACCCCTAGGCAGCCACTAATTAATCCCCTGGCTGCTAACTCGCCCACAAACTATGACACGCGCACCCGGCTGATCTATATTGCCGACGCACGATACAATTAACTTCGGCGTCCGGCCGTTTCCCTGGCAACAGTCAGGCCGAATACAGGAAGTGACGTCCCAGTCGTAATAGAAACGGCCAGGACGCCAGGAAAAGGCAGAAGAGAGTCGCGGTGGTGCCCGCAGCTGCCGCGGCTCCTGACACATTGGCACAGCTCTACAGAAATTTTTTTCACAATAAAATATAACAAAAGTCACTAGTTACTGAGGAAGGGTGTCAACATCACGTACAGGGGGTTTGAGAATTTACTTCACAAGTCTGACCGTGTTTTATGGAATAATGACATAGAATTTATCATTAAGGTAACATGATTTTTTTGTCTGGGTTCCACAACTTATGTTTGTACATGTTACGAGCTGCGGCGGTGCCCAGCCGCCGCGACTCACTCACTTGCGTCCCGGCCGTCGCTATGGTGACCGGGACGTCACTTCCGCCTATGACCCGGCCGTTGCCGGGGCAACGGTTGGACGCTTCAGCGCTGCCTCCTGGCAATGAGAGGCCGGGCGCATGTGCTCACCGGAGTAACTAGCCTGCGGGCTAATTAATATAGATGCAGGGGGCTGTGTACTATCAGAGCCAGGCTCTGATTGGCTGTGGTCAGTATTTAAGGCAATGAGGTCTGCTACCTCATTGCCGGTTATAGCTTCTGCTCTCCAGTCTGCTGACCTGCTTGTTCCTGTTCCTGTCTACTGAACTTCTGCTGATTTCCCGTGTATGACCCTTGGCTTGGAATTGGACTTTGCTTGTGTATCCTGTGACCCTGACCTCTGGCCTGTTTACCGTTTCTGCTATCTGCTTGTGACCCCTGACCCCGGCTTGTTAACTGGAATTACTACCTGCTGCCGGCCCTTGACCTCTGCGTGGACCTCACTCCGCTTGCCTGGGTTCTCCCCAGCCGGTACACACTTCACGACCCTCTGTCAGTCTGCAGCCCAGTCTGTCCCCACCACCAGGGGCTCCAGTGAACACCTGATTGGCAGAGTAGATTCCGGGTTGTGTTGTGCCGGCCGGAGGGGTTCCTAACAGTACAGCGAACAAATCTTATACATTTTCTGTGGCATTGTAACATATTTATTTCATACGCAGACTTAGGGAAGTTAACCCTTTACAATGCAGCGCCGCTTGAAATTTAATCGCGGAAGAGGCTGAACACGCGGGTGTTGCAGAACCCGCAGATTGATACATTTACCCCCAAGTTGTAAATGTATCAAGCTGCGGGTTTGAAAAGGGGAGATATTGCCTATAGCATCTCTACCCTTCAACTCCACCGGAAACTCGCAGTTTGATACATTTACCCCCTGAGGTCATCAGTGGGGGAAGTCCTGGAATAGGAACAATTTTTCACTATATCTGGAATTACTGCTTTATATAAAAAAATACATACATACATTTACAATATGAAATTGAGAACTCGTAGAGCTATCATATTTGGGAAGAGAAAGCTAAAACTAATAGCCAACCTTTTTCGCTTCCTAATATAGTAAAATGACAACAGGAACATATCCTCACAAATTATTTTCTTTCTACAGTAGCTTAATGGGCAAAATAGCAATGTAAAAAATAGTATAGTGTGAAAAATGAAGCACATGGGAGCTCTAACATTATAGAAATTGATCCCACATAGGTGTTTAAAATATAAAAAATAGATCTTGTAACTGTTTATAAACTAATCAGAATGAAGACCTGGGACACCACAAACAAGCAAGTTTTTTTTGTGTTTTATTAATATATAGACAGTATGTCACAAAACAGTTTATCACACCTAGAGAGTAGCAAAAAAGCTTTTCTTTTAGACAAGAGGCACAATCAGCTGACTGTTATTAAGTATGCTGGATAACTCTAGCCCTGTGACACACATATATAGTATTATTTTAATATACGGGGCTAATTTAGCAGGCTCTGACACATTGTTGCCATTTAGGCAAGCGCTAAAGGGTACATTTATCAAACCTTCTGAAAGTGAGGTGTTGCCTGTAGCAACCAATCAGATTCTAGCTATCAGATTCTAGTGCATTCTACAAAATGATAGGTAGAATCTGATTGGTTACTATTGGCAACACCTCCACTTTTCCTTTTAGAAGGTTTGATAAATCTACCCCTAAAACCATTAGTGGTATATTTACTAAACTGCGGGTTTGAAAAAGTGGACATGTTGCCTATAGCAACATGGTCTGCAGAGCTTTACATTCGGGAAAAAAAGTAATTATTTGTATTTTTTTTCTATAGATTGTTGCCTGCAAATGTTTTCTAAATCATTTCCTATATCATTAAAATGTCCTAAATCACATTGTTCTTGTTCCAAAGCATAATAATAATTTGCATACTATGGGTCAGATTTAGAGTTGGACACAATCCAAATAATCAGTGCAAATAGCACTTTTAGCAAAGGATCCGTCTCAGTTTCCATTCTGACTGAGACGGATCTCCTCCTTACACCTCTCTGCGCTTAGAGAGGTGGAACGAGGAAGGTAGAGGGCGAGCCTAGCAATGTAGAGGCGTGTTCATGCACTTTAAATGCTGTGCTGAGTGAAAAGCAGCCGTAAATAGGTCTTTAGGAGAGGTATCTTTTGCGTGTGCTCTCTGCTGGTGCAACAGACCTTGCAGTATTAAGAAAAGATTTTAAAAAATCATTACATTTTATAAAATAGGTTTACACCCCCTCCCAAACAGCTTAACCAACCCTAGTGCTGTTTCGGGGTGGGGGGGAGCACAATTTTTAATTATATTTTTTACAATACTTTTATTGTTCATAAATCTGCTTTACAGGGCTGCTGTGACTGATACACTGAAGTGTATAATGCACACCGGGTCATAAGGAAGATGAAGGGCTGTGTTTGTGCAATTTGCATAGTATTCTGAGTTGCATGGATCTAAAGATCCGTGTGACTTGGAATACTGTGTAAATTACGGGATGCAGTTTACCCTTACAACTTAAGTGTAAATTCCGTCCGACTTTAAATTAGGCCCTATATCCTTATATGTATATTGTAGACAAATGAAATTAAATAGTGACAGTGCTGCATTCGCGTTTGCACTTACCTGAAGGAGTTAAAGTGTGGGTTGGGCCCGATCAATGATGTTGAGGGGAGTGTCTTGTGGCTTTGTATAGGTGATGCATTTCCTGGTCTGAGTCACTCGGCTGGCAAAATCCTGTGGGAGAACACGTCGAGACAGATAAGGATTAATTTAAATTTTTTATCTGTTTTAATTTCTGTACTCTCTATTGTCTTTTCTCTTATTCTGCTTGTCTATTTCTTTATCTTTATTAAACTTTAATTTTGTTTCACCTATCCCGCGTACCTGTCTTGTTATTTCTTTACTCTTTTTCCCTGCTCCATCCCTCCCT
Organism: Mixophyes fleayi; assembly: GCF_038048845.1. NCBI lineage: Eukaryota > Metazoa > Chordata > Amphibia > Anura > Limnodynastidae > Mixophyes > Mixophyes fleayi. The sequence continues at coordinate 66,631,746 of NC_134405.1, forward strand.
TCACCTCGTTTTTTCCTGGGTTTAATTTTAGTGGTGGGCCCCCCTTGTTTTGTTATGACAGTATGCCCCATCCAAGAAGGGTGGTTGTGAGGCCAGCCCGTCTCCGCTCCCCATCCCACGGCGAGTCTCGTCGCCATCTTGGGGATGGGAATGCGGACGCGGGTGTAGGAGGCAGTGGCGGCGGGAGCATGGTCAGTGCTCCCCGCCGCCAAAGTGCTGGGCTGGGGACGGGCGTATCTATTCCTGTGTCGGGGAACCGGGGCAGGAGACAGTTCGGCGGGCGCCGGCCCGGCGGTTCAGACTGAACCGCCGGGCGGCCCGCGCATGCACAGATCCCGTGCCCCAGTGCAGGAGTCCACTCCCGTCGCTGGAGCCGGGTTGTTAGCAGGGAGGGGTCGCAGACTAGCTGCGGGGCAGTATTCCACCAACAGGGGGATCCTGCAGTAGAGGAGCAGGGGGCACGGACACCCTCTCCTCAAGGGCATGTAGGCTGGGTGGGCGGCAATTCGGGGAAATTGGGGAGCTAGGGACTACCCCGGGGTCAGAGATGTGGACGAATTCTTCTATATAGAGACAGGGCATGGGGTAAGCCGGGAGGAAATCACGCGAAGGGGGTCCCCTCCCGTAGCTGAAGGGGGGTGGGGTTTCGTAGCCGGGGGCGGCGAGCTAGAGTTTCGCAATGTCCCTCGAAGTAGGCCTGTCGCCTCATCTACATTTGTTCCAACTAGTGGTACCCCGCCAGATACAGGGGTTGTAGGAAATGTAAACTGGAGTATGCCGGAAGCTCGCATTGATTTCTCTTCAGCTTCACAGGGTCAGGATCCAGCACCTCAAGGGCCGAGGGTACTGCAAGGGGAGCCTGGAGCGGCAGTTGGGAGATCCTCGCCAAGCATTGCAGATCGTTCGCGGGGAGCAGCAGCTGCAGGGATGGAGGAACGGCCGGTAGTCGGACCGGCATCGGGAGCCAGGACGGAGTTCGAGGCCACAGTGGAGAGAGGTGAGAACATTTCTGCTAGTACACACAAAGCACGTGATGCAAGCACGTGATGACGCAAACTGATTAAGCTTTTGCAGACACAGCTAGTTGGCAAGCGAACCGCTAGGCCCCTTCAGACCTTCGGCCCAGATATAGTCGCGCAAGCAGGGGATTCGGGAAGATTAGAGAATGAGACGTTGCTATACGGCATTAGGCCAAGTGTCAGGGATAAGATCAAAAAGGGATATTACGTGGACATGTTTACTCTGACTGACAAAGGCAAAAAAGGGCTAGAGGCGGCGGTAGATAGGAACGGAGAGGGGGAGGAGAGTTACAAGACATTCCCTAGATGGGTGAAAGGGTTTTGTGTTTTTGCAACACTGTACACTGACTTTAGGCCGGAGGAACAGGTGGAAGTTTGGAAGTATCTACACTTGATTACGGACGTATATTTGAAGGACGGGCCAGTTATTTGGAGGAACTCTGACGAGGTGTTCCGTAAAAAGATGAAGGGTCGGGAGAAGTTACCTTTAGGTTTCAAGGATATAGATACGTGGATGGATCTCATGAGGCCAAGTAGTCAGCGGCAGGCGGTGACCCAAGGGAGGCGGTTTCTTGGGTCGGGGAGGGCGCAACAGACCCTCCCCGGCAAAGGAAAGTGTTTCACTTTCAATTCAGGGACGTGTCAGAGGGGTGCGGCGTGCAGATTCCGTCACTCCTGTTACAACTGTAGCGGGTTCCACCCCGCATCAGAATGTGTTAGGACCAGAATGGGGGGTGGGAGAGGATGCAAATTTGCTACAACAGCTCCGGGTCAAGGCCAAATCCCCAGTTAAGTTGGACAGGTGGCTGTCACTTTATAGTGATGCCGAGGCTGCAGCCACGATTCGAGAAGGTTTTCATTTTGGCTTCCGAATTCCTATTTTTAAAAAATTAGATTTACCATGGCCAGGTAATTTGAAATCGGCCTTTACATTCCCAGAGATATTAGATGAGAAAATTGCCAAGGAAGTCCAGCTAGGACGGATGTTAGGGCCTTTTTTAAATGTACCTATTCCCAATTTGGTAGTGTCCCCTGTAGGTGTTGTGCCCAAGAAGGCAGAAGGTAAGTTCAGACTTATTCAGCACCTGTCTTACCCATTAGGCGAATCAGTAAATGACGCCATAGACCCGGAAGTTAGTGCCGTTCAATTTCAGTCATTTGAGGACGCCCTTGCCCTAGTGCAGGAGTTTGGAGAGGGGGCCCTGATGGCCAAGATTGACATAGAGTCGGCTTTTCGCCTGTTGCCGCCCCACCCATTGTTTATCGTTCCTAGGCATTGAAATTGACTCAGACGTCGGTTGTTGTAGTCTCCCGGAGGATAAGTTAAAGAAACTAGAGGAGGCGATTGGGCTCATGCTTAGCTCCCCTTATATGTCATTAAAAAAAAGTTCAGTCACTCCTGGGGCTTTTTAACTTTGCGTGCAGAGTGATTACAATAGGCAGGGTTTTCTGTCATAAACTTCAAAGAGCCATAGCGGGAAAGAGTAGACCCCATGCAGCGTTTTGCCTGTCGCGGGAAATTAAAGATGATCTTCAGGTATGGCAGAGGTTTTTAAAAGATATTAACGGGGCAAGGATTTGGCCCACACCCCCGGTAAACAATGCTACACTGGAGCTGTTCACTGATGCTTTGGGCTCCCAGAGTCGTGGCGTAGAAGTGGATGGGCTAAGAAACATGGTTGTTTTGGAGCTATTCCCAATTATTGTTGCCATTGAGCTATGGGCTGTTGCCTTACGGGGCAAGCACGTTGTTTTTTGGTGTGATAACCTAGGGGTGGTACAGTCTATTAATAACCAGAGCGCGTCCTCCCCACAGGCGATAGCTTTGCTGCGTCACCTGATACTTCGCTGCCTGGAGCACGAAATAACATTCAATGCACGTCATGTCCCCGGGATAAAAAACGAAATAGCGGATGCTTTGTCTCGTTTTCAGAGGAGGAGATTTTGTGAGCTGGCCCCGCAGCCAAATAGTATAGGCATTCCCTGTCCCCCTTGTGTTTGGCAGATCATCACGCCGGCATAAGAGGTCTAGCGGAACGCGGCCTAGCACAATCTACGTTGCAGGTGTATCTAGCAGCGTGGCGGCAGTGGGTTCAGTATAGCAACACCAAGGATCAGTCGGAGGCAGGTCAGCGGGATGCGGTAATGGAGTTCATGTGGTTGAAGTATTGCGAGGGAGCGTCTAAGGCTAATATGTCATCTGCCCTGGCGGGCATTTCGTTTATGTCACGGCTGAATGGCGCTGTAGACGTCACTAAAGGTTTTCTGATAGCTAAGGCGCTTAAAGGTTGGGCGAAGGCGAGGCCGATCACAACAGACATGCGGCACCCGATCACTGTCCAGACATTATCTCAACTGATGCGGGTTTTGGTGGATGTGGCTAGGGATGAGTATGAGGTTCTGCTTTTGCGTACTGCGTTTAGCCTGGCATTTTTTGGGGCCTTCAGGGTTTCCGAGTTAGTTGGCCAAGAGAAAGGTCATGTCCCAGCAGGGTTGCTTACTGAAAACGTGGTCATACGTGATGATCATCTGAGCTTTAAAATAACCAGTTCAAAAACGGATCAGAGAGGAAGAGGTTGCTGGTTACAGATGCAGGCCCAAAAAGATAAAGATTTATGTCTGGTAGAATTAACCACCCAATTTAGTCGAATCAGGCCCATTAACCCAGTTTTTCTAATACATAAAAATAAGGCGCAGCTGACAAGATACCAGTTCAACACGATTCTGAAGCATTCGGTTAAGTTGCTAGGCCTAAACCCTTCGTTTTTCAGTTCACATTCTTTTAGAATTGGAGCAGCCACCTCCGCGGCTTTATCGGGGGCGTCGGTGGAGGCTATAAAATCACTTGGTAGATGGAAATCTGAGGCCTACCAAAGTTACATTAGGCCTAATGTTTAAGTGTGATCAATTGTACCTGCAAATGTTGTTGTTATTGCTTTGTTGTGGTTATTTTGTTTTCATTTCTCCTTTTGGCTGTTTCATCATTATTGTTTGTCTCTGTCAAGTACATCTAGACCTATTTCTTCAGTACCTTTTGTTTGGTCCTCCTATTCCCTACCCGGTTACTCAAGGCTTATCTGCTCGTCGCGATTTCTCCCGGTTAGGGGTGTGCCTCTGGGGTTTGATCGGGTTTTACCTTCGTGTGAGTAACTTACCCTTACCCAAATCCATTTCTTCCGTTTTCCTTTGCTTTTGAAGCTATTCTCCATGCTCATCTGATGGGCTGCCTTTGTCAAATACCTATGTGCACCTTTTGTGCTGTGTGTGATGGCCAGGTAAATATTGCAGTACTTAACACTTATCTCTTTTTTAGATGCTGTGGTAACTGCGAGAATTATTTGGATCATCGGGCACTCTTACATATTCTGGGCAGCTAACCAGACGGGGGTTCAGATGAGGTTTACCAGTGTGGGGAATAGCCGGGTCTATTGGTTAGGTAAATGGGGTTTGGTTTGGGGTAGTCTCTTGCCCTGGTTAAGACATTTGATTTAGTTATCTACTTAGGGGGGAATGACTTGGGTAAGGGTAAGTCCCTAGAGCTAATTATTCAAATGAGAGAGGACCTGCACTATATTAAGAATACATGGCCAACAATCATACTTGGCTAGTCCGCTATGATCCCAAGGCTGTCATGGCGATCTCCAATCCCATTAAAAAAGATCCTTATTATGGCACGGAAGCTTAATAGTGCACTTCGGAAGGTTATTAGGTCCCTTGGTGGTTTTGTGGTGGATCACCCTGAGATAACAGCAGATAGGGTGAGTCTTTATAGGAGAAACGGTGTGCACCTCTCAGATGAGGGGTTGCATATTTTTATGGAGAGCATTTGTTTGGAGTTGAGGAGAGTGCTCGGTTTGGTTGGTGGCGGGCTGCTTTGCCCATAGGGGCAGCAGCGTGGGAGGAAGGCACTGCGATCAGCGGCTGATATATACGGCTCTATCGTGATTGGTCGCAGGTATCTGTCCCCTTACAAGGCAATCGGTTACTCTTGACCCTTCCGTGGGGAGGGGCCTCGCCCAGCTCAGTGAGGGAGGGGGAGTGAGTAGTGAGGTGAGTGCAGTTTACTCTGATGCCAGGTTAGGGCCGGCAAAGCAGTTGGGGTTATGAGAGAAGTGGGTGGACTTAAGGCTATATTGCCATGTCCACGCTTGGTTGGGTATCGCTGGAGCTGATCTTCAGTGCTCTTTCTCCGCCACCAGGTTTAATTAGGTTATAATAAAATACTTTAGTGTCACTTTACTCAAGTCTCCGTGTCTTTATTTTATATAAGTTGGTTATGTTATTAAAAGTATGGTGTAGGATGAAGGGCATACACAGTCAACTATTTAATAATATTTACTTTGCAACTCACTAAACAAATATCTGATGTTTTTTAACCCATCGAGTGTCACTACTGTAGGCTTTATGGTGATGGCTGTTCCCTCCCACTTTTAAAAATCCATCATCATAAATCCTATAGTAGGTGGCATTTACCAGCACCTGGCTCACATTCAGAATGGGCTCATTCATCCTTCTGGATTCCTGAATACATTGACACAGGGAACTTTAAAGGAATAATCATGGAAGTCTGTAAAATACACATCTTTCTATGATTATTTGTTGGCTATACTCACATATTCACAAAGTTAAGTCAATCCACAACATAAACCCCTACATGTGACTAGAATGGCAAATATGTGTAATAAAGTGTATATGTAACATATCTATCTATCTATCTATCTATCTATATATATATATATATATATATATATATAGATAGATATAGATATATATATATATATATATATATATATATATATATATATAGATATATATAGATATATATAGATAGATATATCTATAGATATAGATAAATTACATATACGCTTTATTATATGTACTTGCTATTCTTGTAAATATTAGACAGAATTAGTGTAAGTGTTTATTTTATTTTCTGGGTTGAATGAATTTTGTAAAAGTAGCTAAGGAATAATGATGGAAAGGTGTCATTTTGAAAGTTTTGTCTGAAATGAAAACAATGTCATCAGAATGACAACAAATAAAATACTAATAACTAGGTAAAAAGAATAAAATAGGGACAGTAAAAATGGAAAAATATCGGGGCCACCTGGGGTGTTGATTGCCAAACATGTTTGACAGCAATAGGGTGAAATACTGTTAATGAATTTATTTTGCTTTATGTAATATCTGGACTTTCAATTCACTTAATAGTGCCATTTATTGTGTTTATTACTCATTATCATATGTCTATACACTACCATATGCCAGGGCAACACACATTATACATTTAGATGTTTAAGAAATGTTTTACATAATCGAGACTATTTCTATCTTTCACTATATTTGGAATCATGATAATTATAATAACAATAACTTTGTCACTATATCACTAAACAATGGGACATATTGGCATCAGCACTGGGAACAGCTTGTAAATAAATACACTAATATCCCCAGCTGGAGAAATACATTTTCTTTTACTATAATTTTCTTGACACACCGAATCTACTATGAAGGCATTAATTATGAGATAAACCAGGGTTCTTTTAAGCAAAAACTATAAACAATACACATCAATTATAATAATCATAGTATCATCTTACTTACACTATACATCATATTAGGGGGATTAAATAATAATTCATATCAATAGTATTTTAGTTTATGGTGGATTACTCTTATACTTTATTTTGGAATATATAAGCAATAAGTGCTATAAATTATTATTATTATCCTTTATTTATTAAGCGACAGCATTTTATTTAGCGCTGTATGCTAAGGGGATCATTATACAAATAAATAACATGCAATGACATGAAACAGAAGGTAAAGATGGCCCTGTCCAAATGTGCTTACAATCTAAGAAACAACTGATGCATAAGCTAGTAAAATAATAATTGTAGCTGTTGGTGGGGACTACTGTAAGGTAGGAACATTATCAGTCACTAATGTAAAAGTGGCTGGTATTCCGTGCAGCTATTGGTAGCGGGAAACAGAATGAGGACTAAACCTCCTTCCTCTTCTGGTTCTGCAAAAAGGCTTCTGCTCTTGAGCTGCATGGGCACTCCTGGGATCAGCTGCCAATTCGGCATAGCAGTGCGCCCGGCATCATACTCACTGCTGGGCGAAGAGCCAGGACACTTGTTTCCATGTTGCATACCTCTAATGATTTCTTGGTGACCTATTGGATTGGGCTATGACCATGGTGACTAGGGGCTTTGTTCAGGCAGATCAGGTAGATCAATAAACTGATTGTGGATATTTCCAATTTTGTCAGTATCCTTTTTGAGACATACTCAAGCTCTGCCATAGTATACGCATCAAGGGACACCAATCATTTGTGTCTATTTAATGCCTATCAGCTTACTGCAATAATGTTTCATATATTACCACTATAGTGGAGCACACAATATGCTAAAATGGTTAGAAAATGGTGATCTATATTCTAGCCATAGAAGCACCAAAAAGGTTATGCTTAATAACACATTCCATCCGAGCCTTTCTGTTCCAGTGGATTTACAGTTTGGTTAATACAGGGCTCTATTTCTGCTCTGGTTTGAGGCTATGACAGTAAAATATTAGTACAATATTATGTGACAGTATTAAAATGCATAGCGTGGATGCTTCCTCTCAGTCCACAAACCAATCACATAAGATTCGACACAACTTAGCATTGCCAAATAAAAGACACCGACAACAAATTGGAAGAAGAACACATTTTTATTAAAGCAAATTGAATAATAGGTGGCAGCGAAAGCAGGACAGTAAGCTAATTCTTTGCAAAAACTCATAAAGGTGGAAAGGTCAGACCATTATACCACCAACCCAGGATATAGCTTATCTATTGGCTGGTGCTAACTTTGTCATAAGGATTGACTACGCCCCCCTCTGGACTCGACAATGGCGTGCATTGTATACATACGGCCAAGGGGTCCTCCACACAGGCAGTCCAAGAGTCTGATGACTTTGACAGGGGGTGTTGACCTGTGACCTAAACGCTAAACAACACCATATGCTAACCAACTGCTGACTGTGATGCTCTCCCACCCACCGCCATGATCCTCTAACAGACTCACTGCCCCCCACTAACTGACCTGACAACGGCTCTTAATTTCCAAAAGGTTTGATTAATGGAAAACCTTATACCTTCCTCCGTTAGATGCACACCGTCTAGTCTAAACAAGTGTGGTGCTTCTACTTTCAACAAAGGGTGAGCTATGAATATCCCTCCTAGTTATCTTGTAACTTTGCTAGACATATTGCCACTGATATAGAGAGAGGACCATCTGCTAGGGCAAGGTTATGCTGCAGTGACATAATTGGTCTAATTACACTGCTGGGCTCGGGGAAAGCCACACTATGGACTAGCACACAAAAAGAAGAGTCTAAATGAGTGACGTTGTGACTACTAAAGGTAGCATAGCTAGGGGGCTGTGTATTGACAGGCATCTGCATAGGAGGGAGGCAAACATCATTGAAACCAAGGGAGCTGAAACCAGTTATAGAGGGGGGTGGTATAGGATCCCAAATGATGGGGCCTAAACGCCTATAAAGGAAAGGAACAGCGTTGCTGAGGTAAGGGGTAGGTTCCTCACTTCTGTGGTTCATCAGCTTCTAAAAATGGCAGGGCTGAGAGCTGTGCTAACTACGTGCTTAACAGTGGATGAGGGGGATGAACTTTTCCTAGATCTAGAACAGGCAGGGGGGCCTCAATGCTGCCATTACAGGGGGGAATGATAGCCCACTCCAGAGCTCCTTCCCTACCTGCTCTAGTGAGGAACTGGCTTACAGAGGTGGTAGCCGGGGCTGGGTTATGTTACTGGCTCCCTATCCGAGCACTACACATGAGGTCCGGCCGTTGGGAGAGGAACTGTGGAGCGGGTGCATAAGGAGGGACTCCCCGCACAGTTGAAGTGCTGGGGTGAGAGGCGGGGGAGCGGCTGGAGTGATAGGAGGGGTGGCGGCTGAACTCAAGGGAGCATCTATAAAGCAGGCTGGTACAGCCCTGGATCTCCTTGGACGGGACATCTGAAAATGGTTTGAGGGGAAAATGGAAGAGAAAGCCACAAAACAAAGGAAAAGAGAGGGGGGGAGAGGCGAACAGACAGGGGGAGAAGGGACAGGAGAGAAGGATGAGAGGCAGGGAGAACAGAAAGGAGGGAGAAAGAAAATAAATAAAAGAGGGGTAGGAATGCATGGACAGCAAGACGAGGGTAAAGAAAAATTAGAAACAAATAGAATGAATGGGTATAAAGAATGAAAAGGAAAAAACTGTTCAAAATTTCCAGGATGCTAATCCTGCTCATGTAAACCAGTTAGCAATCCAGATAGAGGAAATTAGAGGGCCCACCGAGGAGTTATAAAGCTGAAAACCAGGATACTCCCCCTGTGTCTTATTGGCTGCTATGACTGCAGATTTAACTTGATTGGATGAGTACTTCTATCATTCACCCACATGATTTTAACTGCATTCGTCCGAATTGCCTCACTTTAACTATTTGAGGAGAAAGATCTATATAGTAATATATACACGTGCTGTCCACGTGTTTCTTCTTAAAATTCAATGTTGCAGTACTGGAACCTACTAATGTAGAACTACAAGTCTCAGAATGTCAGCTTTTGGCTCACTGAGATTGCAAAAAGCATGTCACAGCTAAGCCAGCTATCGATGCTATGCTGAGTGCTACAATAAATCGTGAAGGGCTGGATCTCGTCCTTGGCCCTCATATCGGATAACTCTAGTGTATGGTATACTTTGTAGAATAGTCTTCATTACCTTCTCTCCTCCATGATGGATATGGATAATAAAGTCTAAATCATACTAATTTGGATGCAGTAGGAGACTGGTGATTTGTCCCAACTAGCTTTCAGTCCACACCACTTTTGTTTCCCCTTTATCTGACCCCACTTACTTACCTGTCTGCTCTCTCAGCAGATTTTAGAATCTGCTGGGCTTTTAGCTTGGCAAGAGCCAGCCTGTTAATATGCTTCTTCCGCTGTGCTTAATATTTATCGGAGGGGAAAAGTTATAGTAAGACCAATGAAAGATGTCCTCTTATACATGTTCATAATGTACAATATGGAAGGGAGAAAAGCTAGAAGTGATGGTTTAACAGAAATTCTCACTGAAAATATATGAGTCGTTACTCATTTACTTACAAAAAAAAGTTGTTTGGGGAAGTTTTTGAAACCTAGCCAGAGCCATATTTAGAGTTTACTGTCCTGAGCATTGTGGGTAGAAAAATATGGTTCCCTTTATAAACACATTCTTCTCTAATAATACATCCTGTCTTATTTGGGGGATTTTGTTCAACACCAAGCAGTAAATTAAAAAAAGAAAAACTAGAAAAAATGTGACTAAAGTAACTATGTTGGAATTGAACAGTGCTGCCTTAGTTCAGAGGCGAAGAGGGTCGTTGTCTTTTGGGAAAAGTGTCTGAGTGGTGCATGCTCTGGTAGATTGAAGTGAGGACTGATTTTCCAATCTGGATGCTTTGACCTATGCATCTAGCTGTTTCTGGTAATTTTGCATTTCTGTTTGTGGCACCATTCTTTATAATATTCAATACGAAAGTCAGACAATGGTTAATCTTTGGTTTAGCCAGTGAAATAATAAAGCAGAAGTGCCACAATTTTGCTCTTCCTTATCACCATACACCCACATTCATACACAATTACAAAGGTATGTTGAGCTGTATTTATCTTATGTGGGACTCAGCAGAAAATACATATGCTGGAGAAAGATTTAAGCGTTACATGCAGTAGAGAGACGTCAACTTGATGATGTTAATGTATTTTTCAAGGCTGGCAGCTGCAGTTTTGGAGGAGACAAAAGCATTTGAGTCCCCTTGAAAACAGCCGTAAAAGCATTAGGCTATGACACACTGGGCTGGTGACACTTTACCAGGGAAATCGTCAGCATGGGGTCCCCCCTGTCTGAATGTCAACAAGTCCTGGCTTGACTTTCCTAGGGAACAAAAATGTGTCCCCTCACCTAGGAAAAACAGTCCAGTGCTGAAAGTACTATGGATCTTCTTACACCCCTGGGGCGACAGCTGTGGTATAATAATGAGTTAATTGATATAAATGTATTTTTGTTGTTGGTGCATGTATTCAATTGTGCATTTTTTCCAGGACCTGATTAAGGTTTCAGGCTGCCTCAGGCTAATAGGCTTGTAGCACCCCCGTCCGCATCAGGCCAATACGCAGCAGGCAAAAATAAACTCATCCTTAATTTAAAATCTGACTTCCTTCTCCCGCTACATCAATGTTTATGTTTGTTTATTTTGAAACCTCAGTTCCACTTGACTTTTAAACAGGTCACAGAAAAGTTTGTAACTCAATTCATTAAAATCAGATCAGTATAGCGGAACGGAGGTGTGGACAAGCACTACTGAGGGTGAAAGAGGAATGGAGCAGGGGCTGTCGTGCCTGCATATGTCTCTCCTACTCACTTATCCTCAAACACTCGCTCGAGGATGACTCACTGCCTTCATCCTTTACCAAGGGAATATGTCAAAGTTAAAACCTTCTACATTTTTCTGTTATGATTTCTTTTTACTTTGGAGAACAACTGTTCCCTTATGTTTTAACATAAATTTTCGTTTATACCTCTCCCTATCACAATTTTGCACCCCAAACATTTGGTACACTCCCCCCCATAAACCTTGCTCCCTAGGCTGCAGCCAAGTCAGCCTACTGGATAATCAGGCCCTGCTCTTGCCTATATAGGTGTGGTAAAGGTGTCAGGTCTGGAAGCCTCTCCAGAGAGAGGGGAACAGCTTGATACACCTGTAAAAACAAGCATGTGCTTAGTAGAGTTATAATCTGTGACCGGCTCAGTAAAGAGCTAGAGTTGCAGACGGGGATAGAGAAAAGAGCTCCAAGTAGATTTCCTTTCTCCCCTTAACAGCTGCCACCCTGCCAAGGCGGCATTGGAAGAAAAACTGGAAATGATTCTCCACTGGGGTTTAATATGTTACCAGTATGCAAGAGTATAGAAACTGTGAACATACGGAGACTGAAACAGAGTGTGTAACTATATTAGCTCATGCTGTGGTGAGAGGAGGAATCCCACTGCACACAAATACAACAGTATCTCGCTAGAATTTATATCTATTTATACAAGTTTCCAGATAGGAGATTATTTTCAGTCTCAGGATGGTTATCTAAATGAAAACAAGTTTGTTTGTCTATGTAAGCTGTTCCCTGAAGCATCTGTTTGGAAGGAAGGCAAGGAGATGAATACTAGGTGGCACTTAGCTGTTATCAATACAACTATAGGAAAGGGAGAGAAAGGCAACTGTGGTATGTATCATAAGCAATTGCTATTCTCGTTGCATATTGCTGCCTGTTAAGTAGCTGTACTGTAGATGCCGCAAGTGATGAAGAACACTTTTGCAATGAATAATGAGAGTGATTTTCTATCATTAGGATGTTCACAACAGAACAAAGTATTTTCAAGTGTGCTGATCTTGTGGAAAGCAGTAATGCAATCACATTTTTGTAATTGTTACTGTTACTGGATCTGGACAAGTCTAAATGGAAACACTTGAACTGAAGTTAGCATGTGCCAGTACAATGCTAAATGGTGGTAGCTAGGTCAAGTGAGCTCTTGGGCATGTTTGTCCAACCAATTGCAATGTAGTCAATTTAATGAGTATGTCTACACTTACCACTGGTGCAATACATTTATAGAGGCCACATTCACGTCTGGTATCTTGATCCGGGCCGCAACACCCCCCCCCCCATTTATTGACTCTTATTGAGACCAGTCTGAAAATCACAATTCAAGTGCGCAGCCTGTGTGGGAGTCAAGCGCACTAGAAAATCTTGCTGATGAGTCATGTGATGATATCATTGCTCAGCTCCCTATGTTGAAGCGCAGCATTCACAAGATACAGTGGGTGGTAAAATGAGGATAGGAACGGACCATTGGAGCAGAGACATTGAGAGAAGGACAATGGTAGCCAGAAGGATTCTGTGTGTATAGCTTACTGAAGTGATTTGTACACTTGAAGCAGCAATAAATGCTTACACCAAGACCTTTTTTGAAGTATACGGACATGAGAAGGTGGCTTTGGTTCACTTATCATTGTCAAGCTAGAGAGGTGATGTCAAAGAGAATTCTTCAATGATTGAATAAGGAACACAAAGAACTTAGTGTAACGAGGTCAGGCGTGGTATAGACCTATTGAGTGTTTGTTCCAAGCAGTCAGTTAGTGAGGATGACATTGAGGCAGAATTGTTGCATTTCTTTACCTTGTACATAGATTCCACAATCATGAGTGAGCTTCTGTGCTCTATGCCATAATAATGGTTACTATCAGGGCAGCCAGAACAGCCTTATGGATACAAGTAAGATGTAAAAGTGTAGGTTCAGCATCCTAACACCCCCTGAATCAAAGTCTTAGACATGACCCCCTCTTGTACCCTTCTGTGCACCACTTGAAAGCACAGGTTGACTTCTGCAGTGCTATAACCCAGGGGTCATCCTTTCTTGAGGAATGGATAGAATCAGAATCAGGACCTCACCTGATGCAGCATACCTGTGAAATACATAGAATTTGATGACAGAAAGGAATTTATAGGTTCATCTAGTCTGTGTTTTTTGTGTGTTTTGTTGTTTTTTATGTAAATTTTAGATCTAAGTGTTAAGAAAGTTTGTACAATGTAGAGATGATCACTGACCCCCGTGTTTTGGTTTTGGATTCGGTTTTGGATCTGGATTACCGTCGTATTTTGGTTTTGGTTTTGCAAAACCGCCATTGCGTGTTTTGGTTTTGGTTTTGGTTTTGTTTGGATTTGTTTTGCTATTTTTTTGGAAAATCCATGTTTTTGGGCCTAAATTAACCCAATTTAGTGCTCCAACTGTTTTAGAGACAAGTAATCTAATTGTTGAGGTAATAAATCATCCAAAAAAACAGTTTAATTCTTTGTTGGTAGGCCTTCATTTATTCTACACATAAAACAGATTGTCTCCCTCTCCATCTATGCATATTGGCAATGCAGCCATCGTCTTTGAATGTATATTACACCCTACACTTATAGTTAAATATGTAAAGAAATGGAAAAAGCCAGTTTGGTTTCTGTCTCTCTAGGCCCCCCTCCACTTGTATAAAATACCAAAAAATTCAGCCATTATAGACTGTACAATATTAATTGACATGGAGAAAGCCAGTTTGGTTTCTGTCTCTCTAGGCCCCCCTCCACTTGTATAAAATACCCAAAAATGCAGCCATTATAGACTGTACAATATTATGAAAAATGGACAAAGCCAGTTTAGGGTCACTCTGTCTATGACACCCTACCCTTAAGGATAAATTGCCCTAACAGCAGCCTTTCAAGATGGTATGTGATATGGAAATGCCACAAGTCCCTTTCCTCTTTGGGGGTAGATTGCACCCTACACTTACATAGAAAGTTTTAAAAAGATGTTATCGGCATCATCTTCAGCTTAATCCTCACCCTCATCAGTGTGTATGTCATCATCACAGACTATCAATTCATCGCCGCTTGAATCCGTCATTAGAGAACAGTCAGTGCTTGGATGTCTTGGATGGTGAAGGCCTTCCTCGTGGAAGATGTAGTTCATTTTTATAAACATCATTTTCTCCACATTTTTGGGAAGTAACCTTCTACGGCGATCACTGACTAAGTTCCCTGCTGTGCTGAACACTCGTTCAGAGTACACACTGGAGGGTGGGCAGCTTAGGTATTGCAAAGCAAGTTTGTACATGGGTTTCCAAATGGCCTGCTTTTCTTCCCAGTAAGGAAAGGGACTGTCTGACATTTCCATATCAACTACCTCTTGAAAGTAATCCTCCACCATCCTTTGCATGTTTATACTCATATTGGATGGAGTTATGGGCAAAGTGACACATTTTTTTGAAAAATCCTTCAAACCAGCCCAGATGTTAAATTGTTCTGGTCTGCCCCCTGTGTCTTCCCTGCTTCTTTTTTGGAAATTTAATTTTTTACGAGCAGCAGCTTGAGAAAGTGGAGGAGGACACGTCGTCAAGCCGAGGCCCAGTTCAGCGGCCAACTTGCTGAGCAATAGCTCCTTGCAAAAGTTCACATCTCGCTCATTTACAAGTAAAGACTCAATGTAGGTTTTAAACCTTGGATCAAGCACAGTGGCCAAAACGTACTGATCCGAGTTCAAGATCTTAATAACTCGAGGATCATTGTGAAGCGAATTAAGTACTTGATCGACAAGGCCAACATACTTTGCTGAATTGCTTGCTTTCAGCTCCTCCTTCATTTTCTCAAGCTGCTTTTCCAATAGTCTAATTAAAGGAATGACTTGGCTCAAACTAGCAGAGTCTGCACTCACCTCACACGTCACAACTTCAAATGGTTTCAGCACCTTGCACAGCACTGAAAGGATTCCCCACTGTGCAAGAGTGAAATACATCCCCCCTCCTTTCCCAATGTCATGGCTTGTGCAATATGCTTGGATGGCTTTGCGCTGTTCCTCCATCCTCTGAAGCATGTACAGGGTGGAATTCCACCGAGTTACCACCTCTTGCTTAAGTTGGTGGCAGGGCAAGTTAAACTGCTCTTGGAGCTGCTGTAATCTCCTACATGCTGTGGCTGAATGCCTGAAATGGCATGAAATTTTACGGGCCACCGAAAGCATCTCCTGCACCTCACGGTTATTTCGTAGGAAGCTCTGCACCACCAAGTTGATGGTGTGAGCAAAACAGGGAATATGTTGGAAATCACCCAGCTGTAATGCTCGCACTATATTGTTGGCGTTATCTGAAATGACATACCCTGGGGAGAGTCCGAGTGGTATAAGCCATGCATCAATCACATCTCTCAGTTTGCGTAACAAATTGTCAGCCGTATGCCTGTTAGTGAAGCCGGTGATACAAAGAGTGGCCTGCCTGTGACAAATGTTACGTAGTGGTGTACATGCTGCTGCTGTTCCTGCTGGTGAAGGTGAATGACCAACCCAGTGGGCTGTCACAGTCATATAGTCTTTGGTTTGGCCACTTCCACTTGTCCACATATCTGTGGTTAAGTGAACAGTGGGCAGAATGGCATTTTTCAGCGCAATCTCTACATTTTTACACACTTTTTGGTATAGTTGTGGAATAGCTTTACGGGAGAAATGGTGTCGCGATGGAATTCTGTAACGCGGACACAAAACCTCAATTAACTGTGAAAAACCAGCTGCGTTTATTGTGGAGATTGGACGCAGATCTAACACTAACATTGCAGCCATGGTGTCTGTGATTCGCTTGGCGACTGGGTGACTGCTGTCATATTTGCTTCCCCTCGCAAATGATTGTTTCACAGTTAATTGCTGAAATGTAGGACTGCTCATTTTATTAACCTGCCTCTGGGATGACGATTCACCCCCAGCAGCAGCAACAGCAGCAGCAGGAATAACGCTTTCTTCAGAGGAATCAATATTAGTGCCGGAGTCATCCAGCCTTAAGTGGGATGCCGGGCTAACTCCGAGCGCTACTGAGGATATTGATGAGGATGGTGTGGTGGGTGTATTTTATAGCCGTCGGTATGTCGGTGAGCGGAGGGTCTTAGATGATGATGGAGTGCTTGTATTCTTTTGGGAAGAACTTTCAGCTTTTCCCAACACTTTGCCATGAACTCTCGTTAAATGGCGTAACATAGACGAGGTTCCAAGATGGTTAAGGTCCCTCCCTCGACTGACTGTGGCTTGACATACACTACAAATGGCTATACAATTGTTGTCTGGATTTGGGTAGAAATAATTCCACACATAAGAAGTGGATTTTTTTGTTTTATGCCCAGGCATGACAATGGCCTTTTTACTTGTCACGTGCCAGAACTGCTGGCACTGGTGCAGGACTTGTCGCCTACACAAATCTCCCCTTCATCCTCTTCTAATTCCAAAGTGGCATCCTCAATTTGGGTATCACCGGCTACACTCGGGCTATTAAGGCACACATCAGCAGAATGCTCATGATTAGACATCCCACTGTTGGATGGACTCTCCACAGGGATTGTTGTCATTTGTGAATCAGAGCAAATATTCTCCTGTAATGCCTCACTGTTATCTTGCAGCTCGGCTTTGACGCGTAACAGTAGTTGTGCACCAATTGTAGGCTGGGTAAATTTTTGGGATCTGCCACTAATAGCCAAAGGTGAAGGCCTCATTCTCTCTTTGCCACTGTGTGTGTAGAATGGCATGCTTGCATTTTTTTTTTTATCGTCACTTAACTCTTGCTCAGTTACACTTCTTTTTCGCTTCAATACAGTAAATTTTGTTTTTGTTTTTGTTTTTTGCACTAATTTGAAAACACTCTGTTGTTTGACATCGCCTTGGCCAGATGACGTACTGGGAACACTAACATCAGGACTGGTGACAGAACCTGGTTTCTCATTCAGATCATATGTGGACTGCTTTGAATCCATTCTGAGCGCAAACCACTGGGGAGTGCTAAAAATTATTTGGTAGATACTGCTGACAGATATGACTTTTGACAGCCAGAAATATTAATGCACAATAAGGGAGGACACCCCAAAAGCACTGAGGAGTGCTAAAAATTATTTAGTAGATACTGCTGACAGATATGACTTTTGACAGCCAGAAATATTAATGCACAATTAGGGAGGACACCCCAAAAGCACTGAGGAGTGCTAAAAATTATTTGGTAGATACTGCTGACAGATATGACTTTTGACAGCCAGAAATATTTATGCACAATAAGGGAGGACACCCCAAAAGCACTGAGGAGTGCTAAAAATTATTTGGTAGATACTGCTGACAGATATGACTTTTGACAGCCAGAAATATTAATGCACAATAAGGGAGGACACCCCAAAAGCACTGAGGAGTGCTAAAAATTATTTAGTAGATACTGCTGACAGATATGACTTTTGACAGCCAGAAATATTAATGCACAATTAGGGAGGACACCCCAAAAGCACTGAGGAGTGCTAAAAATTATTTAGTAGATACTGCTGACAGATATGACTTTTGACAGGCAGAAATATTAATGCACAATTAGGGAGGACACCCCAAAAGCACTGAGGAGTGCTAAAAATTATTTAGTAGATACTGCTGACAGTTATGACTTTTGACAGCCAGAAATATTAATGCACAATTAGGGAGGACACCCCAAAAGCACTGAGGAGTGCTAAAAATTATTTAGTAGATACTGCTGACAGATATGACTTTTGACAGCCAGAAATATTAATGCACAATTAGGGAGGACACCCCAAAAGCACTGAGGAGTGCTAAAAATTATTTAGTAGATACTGCTGACAGATATGACTTTTGACAGCCAGAAATATTAATGCACAATTAGGGAGGACACCCCAAAAGCACTGAGGAGTGCTAAAAATTATTTAGTAGATACTGCTGACAGTTATGACTTTTGACAGCCAGAAATATTAATGCACAATTAGGGAGGACACCACAAAAGCACTGAGGAGTGCTGAAAATTATTTGGTAGATACTGCTGACAGATATGTCTTTTGACAGCCAGAAATATTTATGCACAATTAGCGCTGGGGAGTGCCAAATATTAAGAAAAAATAATAAACCTCTATCCTCCTCTCTGCACTAGCGATTTTGGTTGGAGCAATTGCAAGAACAATATTGTATTCTCTGTCCCTGCTCTAATCAGTCTATGACTACACCCTGCTCTCTCCCACTGTCAAATGGCGATGGATTGCTGTGGAGGCGTGTATTTATAAAGTTGAAGTATCGCGAGAACCGAGCCCCGAGATCCGACGACGTCACAATGACGTTCGGCCTCGATTTGGATTCGGAACGGGCGGGAGAGTACCAAGATGCTCAGCTCGGTACTCGGATACCCAAAGTTCGGGTGGGTTCGGTTCTCGGAGAACCGGACCCGCCCATCTCTAGTACAATGCATTCTTGATTTCTTTAATTTATACATTTGTGTCCCTATCACAACTGTTGCGAGACTATTCCATGGATCTATCATCCTTTCTTCAAAAATTATCTTCATTATATTATATTACCTTTCAGTCTTCTGCCATTAATTGACAGTGTTTCCTTGTTTTAGAAATCCTCTTATTTTTAAAACTGACACATTCTTGAATTCTATTAATTCTATTATGTCCTGTATGCTGTATATGTTCAGCTATTTCCTGATAACAACATTTATTTAGCCTACATACCATTTTAGTAGACCTTCTCTGAAAGTTTTTCCATTTAATAATAATAATTTTGGATCTCTAAAATTGTACAAAAGAGTACTGAAAGGAGGACTTACCAGTGACCTATAAAGTAGAGATGTTCACTGACCGGCGTGTTTTGATTTTGGATCTGAATTAACTTTGTGTTTTGGTTTTGACTTTGTCAAAACCGCCCTTGTGTGTTCTGGTTTTGGTTTTGGATCCCGCTATAGCTCTTTTTTTTACATTACATTAATATTAACCTCAATAACATTAACTTCCAGTCATTTCCAGTCAATTTTTGTCAAGTGGCAATAACACTGCTACCCCTCCTGTTTCTGTATGAGCAATGGCACTGGAGACTGGGGAGTAACAAGAACACTGCTACCCCTCCTGTTTCTGTGTGAGCAATAGCACTGAGCAATGTTACTGGAGAATGGAGAGTAACAAGAACACTGCTACCCCTGTTTCTGTATGAGCAATAGCACTGAGCAATGTTACTGGAGAATGGAGTGTAACAAGAACACTGCTACCCCTCCTGTTTCTGTATGAGCAATGGCACTGGAGACTGGAGACTGGAGAGTGACAAGAACACTGCTACCCTGTTTCTGTGTGAGCAAAGGCGCTGGATCTCCTGGGGAGGGAGGTACTTATGGAATCCAAAACCCGACAACGCAGCAATGACGTTTTGCCTCGATTCAGATCCAAGGACCCGTGGAGATGCCTACTTGGATCCCCTAAGTTCGGGTGGGCTCGGTTTTCAGAAAGTCGAGCCTGAGCATCTCTACTATAAAGTGGCAATATAAACTTATTCTTCTGCTAAAATACCTTTTCCCACTGCTTGACTACACTGCTTGCTTACTTTCACATTTGAAACTATGACATCAAGGTCCCTTTTTTCTGTTAACTTCCTCTGATATTGTTGTGAGGCTATGTTTTGGGGTAGGGGCTTACTAGAATTGTGTGCAGGCCACCTTTATGACTGTAACGCCCATTGATTATAAAGACAAATAGAGACACACAGACAGATATGAAGTGGTGGCAGACACTCGTACTCGCGTAGAGGAGAATCTGTAGGTTTTATGTTTGGGGAGCTTTATAGAAAGCCATATACAAGTGACTGAGCATGCCAGCCCCACCAATGCTTTAGGATACCCTTCAGGATTATTGGCCTACAGCAGATTAATTGCAGGACATTGGACCGGACATCTAATTTACTAGTACTGTATTTACCATTGTACTTTATTTGTTATTGCTGTATCTACTAAACTTTGTTAGTTTTTCTATGCTGTGTTATGTTCCAATGTTGCTGTTATCATAGTATGTCTGTGCACTGCTGTATTGTTGCACTGAAATTATCAATGCTGGACTAGGCAAAGCAGAACCCACAAGTTAATCCAATTATCGTGACTCATTCTATTCTTGAAAATACTATATTTTCTATATTGCAAATAACAAATAAATGATAATAATAATAATATTGCACATATTTTATACCACAAATACACAATATGATTTTGAAATATCAGAGGGCAATAAAGTAAGTTTTCCTATGACTTCCCAGTGTGAAGCATGATATTAAAGGTCCACAGGGTTATTGTTACTTTACTGGCCAGTGTACGCCTTGTATTACTGTTACGTGTTATTGTGCTGTATTGCTGCATTACTCTTCTGAATTTTTTTAAATCTCTATGTTATATGTACTGTATCTACAGTTCCTGATTCACTGATATTTTGCTAGTAATTTTAAAGAATGGCCCGTATTTAGTAGCTACAGTACCTCATTGTCAGTGTTGGTTATAATGTTGCTATATCTGACTTCTCCGTTGGGATTCTGTCTAGATAAATATAGAAGACATGGGATTGGCGCAATGTTTATAGGCAGTTTAATTGTGTCTGTAGAATACTACATCTAATTTTATAGATGGCTAGAAATGAGGAAATCTCCCTTGGCTTAGTTTGCAGAATGAAATGTGATATTGGGTCAATATAGTTATATTTTTGGTTAAATCTGTTATTATTGATTGCTCAGATGTTTTGAGGGTGTATAAAGTAATTTATAATGGCATATCCCAACACTATTTTGTTCAGAATTCCATTTTGTTCTCCAGCTCAACCTTCCTGAAGGCCACACAACTCTTTGTAGGATATTAAATGTGTCAAATCGTTTTGCTTATCACTACTAATAGACAATATTTAGTTTTACGCATAGTCTGTGGATTTCAGGTTGGCAACCATACCTAGACCTTACAGGTATAAAGAAAGTCACAAGCAAACAATAAACACACACACATCTGGTTGATATGCCTGGCGCAGGGCAAATTTGGCCACATGCATTGTGGCCACATATTTGGTCGTTTGTCAAATGCATCACACGTGCCAACCTGGAACGTCTTTGCTCTTATTTGACAATATAGATGTGTACCATTGGTAGAGCAGATTATGCGTCATGTTGAATCAAAACTTATCTGAGAATATTATCCTCCAACTAGTCATATAAATTCTACGATGTAAGCCTAATTTGGCTCAAATAAACCATATTGGTCAATATTATCTATGAATGAATGGCCAACTTTATTTGTTGAGTAAAATATTTGCACTGGATGGTAATGGGTAGTGATGAAATCAATTATGCGATGAACAACAGTAGATAATTAGTTAAAAATGTTGTACTTTTATTAGCTTACCTGGTTCACGTTTCACTTGTGTGTTAGCAGAAATGTGTGTATGAGGCACAATGAGGTTTGCACAATGTTGGTGTGTTTTGTGGGGTATCAAAATGTAGGGAGTTTAGTTCAGAAGTTATGTTTTGTTGTTGAATGGTTCCGAATTAGTAGTTCAAGCTGAGAGTTTTTCGGCGGGTTTGAAAGGTGGAGATGTTGCCTATAGCAACCAATCACATTCTAGCTATCATTTTGTAGAATGTACTTAATAAATGACAGCTAGAATCTGATTGGATTTTCAAACCCGCCGAAAAACTCTCAGCTTGATACATTTACCCCCAGGAATCACTTCAGGTTACCAAATAGTGTAGGAGCTACTGGAATACGCCTATTCCATCTGTTCACCTGCTGTGGACCACTCTGAGTGAGATTCTAATACAAGGCACATTTCATCACATAGTACTTCATCGTCCTGACTTTATCTTATATAGACTACATGGTAAAACGTATTTGGACAGCCCTTCTAATTAGTGTTTTTGGCCATTGCAGCCACATCTATTTTTAACAGGTGCATAGAAATAAGCATACAGCCATGCAATCTCCACAGTAGCAGAGCAAAATCATTAGCAATAGAATGGTTCACACTGAAACGCTCAGTGGGCCTCAGTCATTAAGGAGATCAAGTCAAAAAAAAAGGAGTACATTTGATCCTGGATAAACCATGTTACAATGCAATTGGTGCAAATTAGTTTATTATTTTGCGTGTAAGGAAAATCTTGGCTACTTTTTCACGTAGCACACACATACTTAATAGCTTTATTTTAACACTAATTTTAAAAATTTAAAGTTGATCTAGGACATGCCCTACCCCAACTATAAATCTATCCCCACAATTTAAATTTACCTCTCCCTCCAATGCAACATGGTTTTGTCGAGGTGCAAAGATACTTTTTTGCTTTGCTCTCCTGAATGACTCAGGCCCAGTGACTTTTAATGTGGCACTGTCATGGGATGCTACCTTTCCATCAAGACAGTTAATAAAATTTGTGCCCATGCTAGAGCTGCCCTTGCGCTCTATGATTGCTGTTATTGGGAAGTGAAAACATCTAGGCCAACAACAGCTTAGCTGTGAAGCGCGCAGCCACACAAGGTCACATAATGGGGCCACTAAGTTCTGCAGTCTGTAGCACATAAAAATCTGTCCTCGGTTGCAGCACTCACTACCAAGTTCAACTGCTTCTGGAAGCAATGACAGCACAAGAACTGTTTGCCGGGAGTTTCATGGACTGGGTTTTCAGGGCTGAGCGGCTGTAAACAAGCCTCAGATCACCCTGCACTATGCCATATGTCAACAGGAGTGGTGCAAAGCACACCAGCACTGAACTCTGGAGCCAAGGAAATATGCTCTAGAGTGATGAATCACGCTTCTCCATCTTGCAAATCTGACTGATGAATCTGGGTTTGGTGGATGCCAGGATTACACTTCCTACCCAAACGCGTACTGACAACTGTAAAGTTTGGTGGAGGAGAAATAATGGTCTGGAGCTGTTTATCAGGGGTTGGCCTGAGCTTCTTAGTTCTAGTAAAATCTTTATGTTACAGCATACAATGTCAATCTAGTGGATTCTGTGCTTCCAACATTTTGACAATAGTTTGGGAAGGCGCTTTTCCTGTTTTCGGCATGACAATACCCGTGCAAACAATGATTTGCTGAGTTTGGTGTTGAAGAACTTGACTGACCTGCATAGAGTCCTGACCTCAATCCCACTGAACATCTTTGGGATGCATTGGAATGCCAACTGTGAGCCAGGCATTATCCCCTGACCTCACTAATGATCTTGTGACTAAATGGATGTAAATCCCCACATTCATGTTTCAAAATCTAGCGGAATTCCTTCTCAGAAGAGTGGAGGCTGTTATAGCAGAAAAGGTTAACCAATTCCATATTTATGCCCATGGCTTTGGAATGATATGTTCAACAGGCACATATGGATGTGATGTTCGGATGCCCAATCCGAACAATGCCAAAGATCCCTACTTCCGACACCAGCCCCAGAGGCCCTTCCAGTAGTACCGGACCAGTTCTGCTGAATTCATAAGGTGCATCCCTAAGCCCCTTTTGGCTCTGACTATGTGTGGACTGGGGAGCAAACACATCCAAATAAATTAAAGGGAAAGTAAAGCACACAGACTGACCCTCATGCTGTTAAGAAGGGCCAGTATGGTTTGGTTAAAGGGGCTGGTTTACTCATCTTTAAGCCCTGTGAATAAAACTGTATAAAATATGGGCTAGTAGCTCATGTGATATGTTGACATCACTACCTTCAATTGTTGTGTAAAAGAACAGTTCTTATAAGAACTATATGTGCAATAATCTTCGTCACAAGTAAGATCCTGCATTGTTCCTGTAAGACGACAGTGTCAGGTACAGGTGCCTGCTGTGCTTATACATTTAACTATTGACTTACACCTTTAAAAATATAATTTAGAGTATAATAGGTTCAACTTTTAAGTCTGCTTTCTTTAGAACATGGAATAAGATGTATTCCCTATTCCAAAAAGTGCTTTCCATAGTGCCGGTAATTACATGTCTTTTTGAAAATGTTGAGTTGATTTTCTTTTAAAGTCTTTACCACCTATGCTGGGATGTTGTTTCATGATTCCACCTCCCTCCCTGTGAAGATCAGCTATGGTTGCCCTGCATCTGCCTCTCACCAGTGTTCCAGCATGAACTATTGCTCCAGCATTACTCCATCTCCGAGATTCATTACAATTTCCTTGTTGAGCTTAGTGCGACAGACCCCGGACTGTATGTGCGTGGGCGAGTATATATATTTAATGCTGTCTCTACGCTTTCCTGCCATGTAAACTGCTGTTTTGAAGAGTATTTTTTTTCTGCTTTCTACAGAAATGCTTAGCAAAGTCTGCTGTTCTACACAGTTGGAGAATGTTATCTATAACGCAATAAGACGATAAGCCTTTTCAAGCCTAGCTGACAGTGTTAATTTTACTGCTCTTATTGCGATTCTTAATCTGTAGAGAACTAGGAAAATAGTCATTTTAATGCGGAAAATATTTAACTCGAACAGAGCAAATTTCACTTACTATCCCCAGCAGGAGAGGTGTGCCGAGTCCTGCACATTTCCCTGGAAGATGAGTGGGTTAATTTTATATTGGTTTTTTTTGTGCATAAGTGTAAAATTAGTATAGGTCAGTTTTATATCTCATTCTATTTTAGCATGTTGTCAAGCATCTGAGATTTACCCCCTTTACTCTACTTGTTTCTTACTCTTTTTTTCTTATGAGTGGCAAAGCAGAGTTTCTTAATTTAAACATATTTTAAGACAATCTCTCATAGAATATTTATATATTTTGCTTCTTTAAAAATCAATTTAAGCACCTTTTAAGCATGCACGTGATATGCATTTTTCTTAGCTATCCAACTACAAATCATTGTTTCCTTTCCAAAAGCCAACAAAAATGGTTGCCAGACCTAGTCAGTCCGCTACACACACACAGGCTCACAGCTCTCAGCAAGTTGAGGGCGTGGGAAGAGGATGTCATAGAGTGGGCAGAGCTCAGAGAGCGAAGATCCAAAACTGCTCACTACATCATCTGCCATGTGACTGTGGTTGCCGTGGTAGTCCAGAGCCATAAATCATTAATAGCAGCCTGAATTAACAAAAACCAAGGGAAAATGTTACATAGCAACAGCCAGCTACAATGATAAAAACAAAAACCTGATTTTGTTTTTGAAGCATCACTGCTTTAATCAACATGTTGTGAAGTGTAATTTGTAAACTATACTCAGGCACCATTTATTCACACTATACATAGGACATCATTGAGCTTCTTTATAGTTGTACAATATGTATACATAAGCGTATCAAGCTGCGTCCGCATACTAGAGGTGCCAGTCATCATTATCAACCCCAATGCGTGACATTTGAGAATATAGTAAATGATAAGAAGAGAACTGTATGAGATTCGTAGTGCTGTGTGACAGCTGACAGAAATGTGCGCACACAGTCTGAAGATTAGTAGGAGATAGTCCTTGTAGATCCACAGACTGAAAGCAGCGCACATTAGGTGTACACATCACAAATCACACTGACAGGCAACTGAGAATGTCACGCTGGGAACCAGGCAGGTCACAAAGACAGGCAGTGGAACAGTGCAACATGTCTGACATAAGAGGAAGAGAGAGCCTATCGCATAAATGTGACAAAAGGCATTGTTACACTCCTGGCATTAAATCAAGCACAATTCCCCTTCCTGATTTGGTAATTAAAATATCTTTTCTCCAATTAGCGACCTTACAGTTAAGGGAATAATCCACCGGCAGTACTCATTTTTTAAACAGCCGTTTACAACTCAAGGCTGTTGCTTAGAATGAACTATGAATTTCTCAGAGGATGGAAAACAGCCAGACTCAATATAACACAGGTTTTTTATTAATACAACTTAGTAGATTGGGCTTTATCTACTAAAAAGTACAGGTAGCAGGTTTGATGTGTATTTGGCCGGAGAAGGCAGCCTGAGCAAGTAAGTAACATCCCGGAAGTCCTAGGGACACCTAGCCGAAGATAAACATTTTTTTTCACATTTATGGAATATTACAGACTGAATGCACTCAAATTAATTATTTTACACCACTAGCATAGTCTGATGGATAAATGTATCAAGCTGAGAGTTTCCGTCAGGTTTGAAAAGTGGAGATGATGCTTATAGCAACCAATCAGAATGTAGTTCTCATTTGTTTAGTACATTCTACAAAATGAAAGCTAGAATCTGATTGGTTGCTATAGGCAGCATCTCCACTTTCAAACCCGTCGGAAACTCTCAGCTTGATACATTTAACCCAAGACTGGTCTGTGTTAATAATATATCCCATGGTGTATTCATGACTGATCATAGTCCAATGGCAAGTAACCAAATCGGAAGAGATCCAGTGTATCTGGACTGTGTAAGTGTGCAAACGCGGGGTCTCATGTGGAGATGGACACATTTTATAGCCAAAAAATGGAGACGTAAAATGTGGCCAAAAAGGATGCAATTATCTGTGTATGCGGAGTTGCATGTAAGATATGTGAGACTCAGCATACTATGATAAATGAGACTGCTGCTTGGAGATAAATTTACATTGTAATTCGCACTGCAGCTCTTTGCGGAACAAGTCAATGTCGTCCAAGTGTTTTGTTTTTTTTAAGTTCCCATTGGATTACAAAATGGAAAATTTATGACTGTATCAATGTACCCCATTGCACCTAAACCTATGTGGGCTGAACTATTGGGGAATTTACAGGTATTGGGGTTACCGCACACTATATGGTCTGCAGCCAATGTCTGTGTGCCTGATTCATTAAGGATCTTAAATGAAGAGGATCCTTATTTCAGTCTCCTGGACAAAACCATGTTACAATGGAAGGGGTGCAAATGTGTGTTCTGTTTTGCACATAAGTTAACTACTGACTGTTTTTTCATGTAGCACACACATATCAACTTTAAATTTCAGTGTACAAATAAGCTATCAAGTTTTTGTGTGTAAAACAGTTAGGGGTATATTTACTAAACGGCAGGTTTGAAAAAGTGGAGGTGTTGCCTATAGCAACCAATCAGATTCTAGTTATCATTTATTTAGTGCATTCTACAGAATGACAGCTAGAATCTGATTGGTTGCTATAGGCAACATCTCCACTTTTTCAAACCCGCAGTATAGTAAATCTAGCCATTAGTGTTTAACCCTTGTGCAAAACAGAACACACATTTGCACCCCTTCCATTGTAACATGGGGCCTGATTCATTAAGGATCCTAACTTGAGGAACTTCTTATTTCAGTCTCCTGGACAAAACCATGTTACAATGCCAGGGGTGCAAATTAGTATTCTGTTTTGCACATAAGTTAAATACTGACTGTTTTTTCATGTAGCACACAAATACTTGATAGCTTATTTGTACACTGAAATTTAAAGTTTATATTTGTGTGCTACATGAAAAAACAGGCAGTATTTAACTTATGTGCAAAACAGAATACTAATTTGCACCCCTGGCATTGTAACATGGTTTTGTCCAGGAGACTGAAATAAGAAGTTTCTCAAGTTAAGATCTTTAATGAATCAGGCCCATGGTTTTGTCCAGGAGACTGAAATAAGGATCCTCTTCATTTAAGATCCTTAATAAATCAGGCCCTGTGTCTTGAGAGGTTCCACCCCAACCCACCAACTAAAAAAAAATTGAACCGTATAGTAAATGGAGAGATATGGACATAATGCACTGTCCCTTTGCACATAAATGTTCTTAATCACTGGACTTAATAGCAATACATAACTAGCAGCAACTATAACCACTAAAATATCTGAATGACAATGTCACAAATGGAACTTATGCTGTTTACCACAGTCCACAGTTCATATCATAACCAGCATAAGATGAATTGGTTTTATTTACTTGAAAGGTATCTGGACATGTGAATCCAAGCTCCAAAGTCCACAGTTTTAAAGCATAGCAAACATTAAAGGGATTGGTTGTCTTCTACTTGATGGATATCTAGAAGGGAAGCAATGTTTCCCCAGCAGGGATGGATTCTCAATGAATAAATTAAAGTTAAATAATTGTTATTGTAGGGGTTCCCTAATTAAGAAAGCCATAAATTGCCACACACTTGTTTGTGGCACACTCAAGTGCTGCTTTGACATTTTGGGGCAATTTATCAATTATTTTTATTGTTGTTTATCGAGGCGAAAAAATATACCTGTTATT
Organism: Mixophyes fleayi; assembly: GCF_038048845.1. NCBI lineage: Eukaryota > Metazoa > Chordata > Amphibia > Anura > Limnodynastidae > Mixophyes > Mixophyes fleayi. The sequence goes on from NC_134405.1 coordinate 66,660,328, forward strand.
GGAAATTTATCAATAAGAGATCACTGGACGATACTTAGCTGCCTTGGCGATACTGCCCACGAGTGCTAAGGGTTCACTTATAACTTTGTCTTGGTCTTAGTCTAACGATGGCGATAACAAAATAGACTTCATTCAAAATATTTTATTATTTAAATAAAGCATTTTTTTTAATGGTCGATAGTGTTTCAATATATTTAATTTTTTACCAATTGATGACAGCCGTAGTCTGTGCCTTTAATTCCATTGCGCATGCGTGAGCCGGCTAAAAGATAATTTGACCCTTACTACTTTGGGCTACTGACACTGATTTTGGGTCGCTGTAAGAAATTTCCTATCACCGCAATAAGCATTGATAAAAAAAAAAAAAATCATTGTTACCACCGCTTGTTAATAAATAGGCCACTATAGGCTTCCCTAAAGCTCTGCGGCAATTATAAATCTGTAGGTACCCATTGAGAGGAATACTACAGCTCAAATAATTTAAGGCTTCCCTTTCCCCAACTAGTTTAACTGCAGGGACGCCCACGGTTAGGAGGCTACAAGGTCAAGTAAAACACCTACCAAAAAAAAAAGGAGCGGAACTGGTGACTACATGAAAAAAGGTGGTTAGTTTGATTAGTTTCCTTTGAATGAAAGAGAAAGGACTGGTACAGATGGTGGTTCAGGAGACTAGAGAATATAAATGGCACTGGAGACTAGCAAGTAGTGAAGAATAGCAAGATGTCTAGATTTAGAAAACTGGAACCGGAATGCAGGACTGCACTGGAACAGGAATGCAGACAGCACTGTCTGAGCAGGTATAACTGAGCAGACTGCAGACTGCTGAGAACCAGGCTGGCACCTGAAGAATCAACATTGCACTACCAACAGGTAAGGGCTCCAGGAAGTCCTTTTATACTGTTATCACCTGATTGGAGGCTGCGGTCAGCTGAGCTGAAGCAGCACTCTGACTGGCTGAGAGGGATCAGGTGACTGTATCCAAGATGATGGCGCCCAGGAACTGGTTTTGGAGGGAACCCTGTAGTGGAGACTGCTATCCCCTGATTGGAAACTGCAGTCTACTGAGTTTAAGCAGTACTCTGATTGGCTGAGGGGGAGCTGGTGACTGAATGCAAGATGGCAGCGCCATGTACTGATGTTGGAGAGATCTCTGTAGTGGAGGCAGTATCTTGCATAGAAATCTAAGACAGCAGAGCCTGTGGATCACAGGGACAGCTTAGAAAGACAGTTAATGGGTAAGACCTGAGAACCTGTTGCATGATAAGGTGGCTATTCCCATTTTTTCCACCCCTTTACGCATATTTGATATTATCCAGCAACACCTTTAAAATGAGTAACCATTTTATTTAGCACTGTGTTTTCCAACATATATTTTTTTAATCAAATGTTCTAAGCTGTTTTAATACTTCATATATATCTGTAATTAGGGATGTACACCGGCGACTTTTAAGGGTCTCGTGTTTTGTGTTTTGGATCCGGATTTTCTCAATGTTTTGGGTTCGGATTTGTTTCGCAAAACACCTGCCAAAAGGGTTTGGTTCGGATTTAAGGTTTTGGATTCAGATTATTTTTGGGCTTATTTTCACTCCTACGCTATTATTAACCTCAATAACATTCAATAACAATAATTTCCACTAATTTAAAGGCTATTCTGAACACCTAACAATATTTTTTTTTTTTTAGTACAAAACGTTGCAACGAGGTATCTTTCTGGACTGCGTAGAGGAGTGTTCCCCACAATATAATTAAAAACCCATCGACTAGTCTGAATTACACCCAAAAATAGTATCTGGACTGCGTAGAGGACTGGCCACTGGCCACCACAATATAATATATATAAAACCTTCAACAGGTCTGCATTAAACCCAAAAATAGTATCTGGACTGCGTAGAGTAGTGGGCACTGGGCACCACAATAAAAAATATATAGAAAACCTTCAACAGGTCTGAATTACACCCAAAAATAGTATCTGGACTGCGTAGAGGACTGGCCACTGGCCACCACAATATAATATATAGAAAACCTTCAACAGGTCTGAATTACACCCAAAAATAGTATCTGGACTGCGTAGAGTAGTGGGCACTGGGCACCACAATAAAATATATAGAAAACCTTCAACAGGTCTGCATTACACCCAAAAATAGTATCTGGACTGCGTAGAGGACTGGCCACCACAATATAATATATAGAAAACCTTCAACAGGTCTGAATTACACCCAAAAATAGTATCTGGACTGCGTAGAGTAGTGGGCACTGGGCACCACAATAAAATATATAGAAAACCTTCAACAGGTCTGAATTACACCCAAAAATAGTATCTGGAATGCATAGAGGACTGGCCACTGGCCACCACAATATAATATATAGAAAACCTTCAACAGGTCTGAATTACACCGAAAAATAGTATCTGGACTGCGTAGAGGACTGGCCACTGGCCAGCACAATATAATATATAGAAAACCTTCAACAGGTCTGAATTACACCCAAAAATAGTATCTGGACTGCGTAGAGTAGTGGGCACTGGGCACCACAATAAAAAATATATAGAAAACCTTCAACAGGTCTGAATTACACCCAAAAATAAGTATCTGGACTGCATAGAGGACTGGCCACTGGCCACCACAATATAATATATAGAAAACCTTCAACAGGTCTGCATTACACCCAAAAATAGTATCTGGACTGCGTAGAGGACTGGCCACTGGCCACCACAATGTAATATATAGAAAACCTTCAACAGGTCTGAATTACACCCAAAAATAGTATCTGGACTGCGTAGAGTAGTGGGCACTGGGCACCACAATAACAAATATATAGAAAACCTTCAACAGGTCTGAATTACACCCAAAAATAGTATCTGGACTGCGTAGAGTAGTGGGCACTGGGCACCACAATAAAAAATATATAGAAAACCTTCAACAGGTCTGCATTACACCCAAAAATAGTATCTGGACTGCGTAGAGGACTGGCCACTGGCCACCACAATATAATATATAGAAAACCTTCAACAGGTCTGAATTACACCCAAAAATAGTATCTGGACTGCGTAGAGTAGTAGGCACTGGGCACCACAATAAAATATATAGAAAACCTTCAACAGGTCTGCATTACACCCAAAAATAGTATCTGGACTGCGTAGAGGACTGGCCACTGGCCACCACAATATAATATATAGAAAACTTTCAACAGGTCTGCATTACACCCAAAAATAGTATCTGGACTGCGTAGAGGACTGACCACTGGCCACCACAATATAATATATAGAAAACCTTCAACAGGTCTGAATTACACCCAAAAATAGTATCTGGACTGCGTAGAGTAGTGGGCACTGGGCACCACAATAAAAAATATATAGAAAACCTTCAACAGGTCTGAATTACAGCCAAAAATAGTATCTGGACTGCGTAGAGTAGTGGGCACTGGGCACCACAATAAAATATATAGAAAACCTTCAACAGGTCTGCATTACACCCAAAAATAGTATCTGGACTGCGTAGAGGACTGGCCACCACAATATAATATATAGAAAACCTTCAACAGGTCTGAATTACACCCAAAAATAGTATCTGGACTGCGTAGAGTAGTGGGCACTGGGCACCACAATAAAATATATAGAAAACCTTCAACAGGTCTGCATTACACCCAAAAATAGTATCTGGACTGCGTAGAGGACTGGCCACTGGCCACCACAATATAATATATAGAAAACTTTCAACAGCTCTGAATTACACCCAAAAATAGTAACTGGACTGCGTAGAGTAGTGGGCACTGGGCACCACAATAAAAAATATATAGAAAACCTTCAACAGGTCTGAATTACACCCAAAAATAGTATCTGGACTGCGTAGAGGACTGGCCACTGGCCACCACAATATAATATATAGAAAACCTTCAACAGGTCTGAATTACACCCAAAAATAGTATCTGGACTGCGTAGAGTAGTGGGCACTGGGCACCACAATAAAAAATATATAGAAAACCTTCAACAGGTCTGAATTACACCCAAAAATAGTATATGGACTGCATAGAGGACTGGCCACTGGCCACCACAATATAATATATAGAAAACCTTCAACATGTCTGCATTACACCCAAAAATAGTATCTGGACTGCGTAGAGGACTGGCCACTGGCCAGCACAATATAATATATAGAAAACCTTCAACAGGTCTGAATTACACCCAAAAATAGTATCTGGACTGCGTAGAGTAGTGGGCACTGGGCACCACAATAAAAAATATATAGAAAACCTTCAACAGGTCTGAATTACACCCAAAAATAGTATCTGGACTGCATAGAGGACTGGCCACTGGCCACCACAATATAATATATAGAAAACCTTCAACAGATCTGCATTACACCCAAAAATAGTATCTGGACTGCGTAGAGTAGTGGGCACTGGGCACCACAATAAAAAATATATAGAAAACCTTCAACAGGTCTGCATTACACCCAAAAATAGTATCTGGACTGCGTAGAGGACTGACCACTGGCCACCACAATATAATATATAGAAAACCTTCAACAGGTCTGAATTACACCCAAAAATAGTATCTGGACTGCGTAGAGGACTTACCACTGGCCACCACAATATAATATATAGAAAACCTTCAACAGGTCTGCATTACACCCAAAAATAGTATCTGGACTGCGTAGAGGACTGGCCACTGGCCACCACAATATAATATATAGAAAACCTTCAACAGGTCTGCATTACACCCAAAAATAGTATCTGGACTGCGTAGAGGACTGACCACTGGCCACCACAATATAATATATAGAAAACCTTCAACAGGTCTGAATTACACCCAAAAATAGTATCTGGACTGCGTAGAGGACTTACCACTGGCCACCACAATATAATATATAGAAAACCTTCAACAGGTCTGCATTACACCCAAAAATAGTATCTGGACTGCGTAGAGGACTGGCCACTGGCCACCACAATATAATATATAGAAAACCTTCAACAGGTCTGAATTACACCCAAAAATAGTATCTGGACTGCGTAGAGTAGTGGGCACTGGGCACCACAATAAAAAATATATAGAAAACCTTTAACAGGTCTGCATTACACCCAAAAATAGTATCTGGACTGCGTAGAGTAGTGGGCACTGGGCACCACAATATAATATATAGAAAACCTTCAACAGGTCTGAATTACACCCAAAAATAGTATCTGGACTGCGTAGAGTAGTGGACACTGGGCACCACAATAAAAAATATATAGAAAACCTTCAACAGGTCTGCATTACACTGCACATACGACTGCTCATCCATCCTCTCCATCATATACATGTTGAAGTTTCAGCGTGTGAAAACCTCTTGTTTTTGATAATGTCAGTGCATTTTGAATATTTTTCAATTTGCCCCACAACACTGAATGTACTTTATCTATGATACGCATCTATCTTTCTTGACTGCGTAGTGTGGTGGCTCCGGTACACAATTTGGTACCGAGGCCACAATATAATTAAAAAACCCTCCATGGGTCAGAATTCCACCAAAAAAGGGTATGGACTGCGTAGTGTGGTGTGCCCGGAACACAATTTTTTACAGCGCCAACAATATAATTAAAAAATTGGGCATCAACTGTCACCGTTGTTTAATATCTGATACACCTAAATATGGACCGCACAGTGGAGTGGTCCTGGTAGTAAATTTGGTGCCGGGGCCACAATACCTCCTCCAACTTCCAAGTGTAGTGTTTATAAAGACAGACAGCGTCGAAGTGTTATTAGTTGACTTTCTTAACCCTAAAATTGTCCCTGTTGCAAATATTCGTGCAATGGAGAGTTACTTTTCATTGAAAGACTCAAGCTTTCAAGTGTAGTGTTTATAAAATATAAACAACAATACAGTAGTTCTAGAGCACGTCAATCCCTCTTGTTTTAAATTATGACAGGGCATTTTACTTTTGGTTTAATTTCCTGAATTTGTTTAAATTTGGTTTTACTTTTTGAACATGGCAAACGACTGTTGATTGGTCATATAATGCAAAAAAAAAAATTCCAAGATGGAATTGTCCTTGGGCCCTCACACCCACCCTTATGTTGTTGAAATAGGACATGCACACTTTAACAAACCAATCATTTCAGCGACAGGGCCTACCAAACAACTTTGGCTGAAATGATTGGTTTGTTTGGGCCCCCACACCAAAAAAGCTATTCATCTCTCCCTGTACAGACTAAACAGGCTCTACTGAGGCAAGATGTCGTCCTCATCCTCAACCTCTGATTCCTCTCCCCCTACAGTGTGTACTTCCTCCTCATCACACATTATCAATTCGTCCCCGCTGGACTCCACAACCACAGGTCCCTCTGTACTGTCTGGAGGGCAGTGCTGTACTTCATTGAGGAATTGATTATTCATTTTTATAAACATCATTTTTTCAACGTTATGAGGAAGCAACCTCCTTCGCCGCTCACTGACCAGGGTACCCGCTGCACTAAAAACTCTTTCCGAGTACACACTGGAGGGGGGGCAGCTCAGGTAAAATAGAGCCAGTTTGTACAGGGGCTTCCAAACTGCCTTTTTTATCTGCCAGTAACAATATGGACTGTCTGACATGTCTACTTGGATGGTGTCAGCAAAGTAATCATCCACAATTTTTTCTATTGTGACAGCATCCAATGCAGCGAGAGTAGACATGTCTGCAATGGTTGGCAGGTCCTTCAGTCCGGACCAGATGTTATCAGCATCCCCACCAGCGCCTATTTTAGGAAAACTGAGCTTTTTCCTCGCAGCCATAGATGTAGAAGAAAATGAGGGTGGAGCTGTTGGCATGTCACGGTCCTCTTCAGAGGACAATCTCCTGACCAGCAGGTCTTTGCACCGCTGTAGGCTTGTGTCCGCCGGAAACAGAGACACAACATACGCTTTAAACCGAGGATCGAGCACGGTGGCCAGAATGTATTCCTCTGACTTTAAAAGAGTGACCACCCTCGGATCCTGGCAAAGCGTACGAAGGGCTACATCCACAAGAGCTACATGCTTGGTGTAATCGCAATGGCTTACCAGCTCCTCCCTCACTTTCTCCAGCTGCTTCTGCAACAGCCTGATCAGGGGATTGACCTGACTCAAGCTGGCAGTGTCGGAACTGACTTCTCGTGTGGCAAGTTCAAATGGCTGCAGAACCTTGCACAACACGGAAATCAGTCTCCACTGCGCTTGACTCAGGCGCATCCCCACTCCTTTGCCTATGTCATAGGTGGCTGTGTAGGCCTGAATGGCCTTTTGCTGCTCCTCCATCCTCTGCAGCATATAGAGGGTGGAGTTCCAGCGCGTCACAACCTCTTGTTTGAGGTGATGGCAGGGCAGGTTCATGCTTTTTTGATGTGCCTCTAGTCTGCGGTAGGCACTGGCTGAATGCCGAAAGTGTCCAGCAATTTTGTGCGCCACCGCAAGCATCTCCTGCACACCCCTGTCACTCTTGAGGTAATGCTGCACCACCAAATTAATGGTGTGGGCAAAACATGGGACGTGCTGGAAATTGCCCATATTTAATGCCCGCACAATGTTACTGGCATTGTCTGACACCACAAATCCCCAAGAGAGTCTAAGTGGGGTAAGCCACTGGGAAATAATTTCCCTCAGTTTCTCTAATATGTTGTCAGCATTGTGCCTCTGTTAGGTTTCAAGGTTACCTTAGTCAGTATTTACGCCGGCCTTCCTAGGGCGCGGAGTCTAACGGCCTCCCGGTCTTCTCCAAGAACCGCCGCAAGGCAGGGTGGGTTTTGCTGCCGGAGAACCGCAGGTCGCGGCCCCCAGGTTAGCCTACTGACGTAAGGAGAGAGTTCTATGAGATGGACATGTAGCGGCACGGTCAGATCCACAGAAGAATAGATAACTGAAGTCACTAACCGTATATTCAGAAGGTAGTAGTCTGGAGTAGAGACTGGTGGAATGCAGGAGTCAATCCACGGTACAGCCCCAGGAGCAGAAGCGTAGTCCAGAATAGCCGGTTCGGTACACAGAGATCCGTCCGTTAATGCAGTACCAGGGATAAGGCGGAAGAATGGTCTGGAGAATAGCTGGTTCGGTACACAGAGATCTGTCCGTTAATGCAGTGCCAGGGATAAGGCAGAAGAATAGTCTGGAGGGTAGCTGGTTCGGTACACAGAGATCTGTCCGTTATGCAGTACCAGGGTTTAGGCAGTAGAATGGTCTGGAGGGTAGCTGGTTCGGTACACAAAGATCTGTCCGTTATGCAGTACCAGGGTTTAGGCAGCAGAATGGTCTGGAGGATAGCTGGTTCGGTACACAGAGGTCTGTCCGTTATGCAGTACCAGGGGTTAGGCAGTAGAATGGTCTGAAGGAGCGCTGGTTCGGTACACAGAGATCAACAGTCACAAAGGAGAACACCAGGGAAGCCAAAGCACAGGAAGTGCAGCCAGATACAGGTAACACGTTGCTCTGACACCTACAGTGTGTCAGAGCAGTCCTGAAGTAGGAGTTTGAATTCCCCGCCCAGATCAGCTGACCTGCCGCCGGGACCTACCCGGAAGTGCGGCAGTACAGAACGAAGGAGCGGCGCTGACACAGGTAAGCGCCGTGACAGTACCCCCCCCATTAGGGATGGCCACCGGACAGCCTATAAGGTTTCTGAGGGAATTTGTCATGGAATTTTCTTAACAGTACTGGAGCATGTAGATCACGTGCCGGAATCCATGAACGCTCCTCTGGTCCGTAGCCTTTCCAATCAACCAAGAATTGTAGAGAACCTCTGGAAATGCGAGAATTTAGAATTTCCTTGACCTCGAATTCATGATCTTGCGTAGAGACAGCGGCAGGAGGTCTCTTGGAAGAGGAAAATTTATTAATGACCAGTGGCTTGAGGAGGGAAATGTGAAAAATGTTGGGAATCCTTAAAGTAGGAGGCAACTTTAATCTGAAAGCTACTGGATTAATAACTTCCAAGATCTTGAAGGGTCCAATGAAACGGGGAGCGAATTTCCTAGAAGGAACTAACAGGCGAAGGTTCCGCGTAGATAGCCATACCTTATCGCCAGGAGAAAGTAATGGGGAAGGTCTTCTTTTCTTATCAAACGCCTTTTTGCTGGTGGCAGTGGCTTGAAGTAGGTTACGTTTGATTATACCCCACCTGGACGAGAAGTCTGACCACATGGAATCTACAGCAGGAATTCCGGATGTAGGCAAATCATTAAAAGGAGGAACTCTAGGATGAAAGCCTTGGAGAGCAAAAAAAGGGGAAACCAATGTAGAGTCATGAGAATTATTATTGTGAGCAAATTCTGCCCAAGGTAACAAATCAACCCAGTCGTCATGTTTAGCTGAAATGAAGCACCTGAGGAATTTTTCGAGCTCTTGATTAGTCCTCTCCGTTAGACCATTGCTTTGGGGGTGGTATGCAGAGGAAAAATTCAGTTTGATTCCACAAACACGAGAAAAGGCTCTCCAAAATCTTGCAACAAACTGTGTTCCACGGTCTGAAACGATGACCTCTGGGCAACCATGGAGACGGAATATTTCCTTTATAAAAAGTTGTGCCAGCACCGGAGCAGATGGAAGGCCTTTTAGAGGTACGAAATGAGCAGCCCGTGAGAAACGGTCTGTGACTACCCAAACCACGGAAAAGCCTCTTGAAGAGGGTAAATCAGTGATAAAGTCCATGGAGAGATGACTCCATGGACGATCCGGAATGGGTAAAGGCTGTAACAATCCATAGGAGGCTTGCCGAGGTACTTTGTTCTGAGCGCAGATGGAACAAGCCGTAACGAACTCCCGAACATCAGAGTGAATCGATGGCCACCAGTAATTACGGGAGACAAAATCTAGAGTCTTCTTGATCCCAGCATGACCAGAGAACCGAGAGGCGTGAGCCCACTTGAGGAGTCTTGATCGAAGATGAGAAGAAACAAAGGTCTTCCCGGGAGGAATCACTAGATGAGCAGGGGTGGTGGCCAGTATACATTTGGAACCCAGGATGGGTCTAGGAGTATCCTCTATAGTATCAGTGGCATCAAAGGATCGGGAAAGAGCATCCGCTTTCTTGTTCTTAGATCCTGGTCTAAAGGTGATGACCATATCAAACCGGGAGAAAAACAGGGACCATCTGGCTTGCCGAGGGTTTAAACAAGAAGCTGTTTGTAAATATAGAAGGTTCTTGTGATCTGTAAAAATCGTGATAGGAAACCTAGCTCCTTCCAAATGATGTCTCCATGCTTCTAAGGCTAATTTGATGGCCAGGAGTTCCCTATCTCCGATGCCATAATTCTTCTCGGCAACAGAAAGTTTACGGGAAAAGAAACCACAAGGAGATAATCTTCCACCAGAGTCCTTCTGTGACAAGATAGCCCCCACTCCCACAGAGGAGGCATCGACCTCCAGAAAGAAAGGAAAGGTAGGATCTGGTTGATGGAGGATAGGAGCTGTCGTGAATGCTTTCTTTAGGGAAGAGAAGGCCTTTTCTGCCTCAGGAGGCCAAAGTTTAGTATTGATAGCTTTCTTAGTTAGTGCAGTAATGGGTGCGATCACTGAAGAAAAGCCTTTAATAAAATGCCGATAGTAATTGGCAAAGCCTATGAAACGTTGGATTGCTTTCAGGCCTATCGGCTGAGGCCATTCAGAAACTGCCTTTACTTTCTCGGAATCCATGCATAGCCCAGATCCAGAGATCACGTGTCCAAGAAAGGGAATATGACTTTTTTCAAAGATGCATTTATCCAAATTACAAAACAGTTGATGTACCCGAAGGCGTTCAAGCACCAAGGAAACATGATGGCGATGCAACACGATGTCCGGAGAGAATATCAGGATATCATCCAGGTAAATCACCACAAACTGGTAGAGAAAATCTTGAAAAATTTCGTTGATGAAGTTTTGAAACACTGCGGGGGCATTACATAACCCGAAGGGCATAACTAAATATTCAAAGTGTCCATCATGGGTATTGAACGCAGTCTTCCATTCATCCCCTTATTTAATACGGATCAAATTGTAGGCACCCTTCAAGTCTAATTTGGAAAAAATAACTGCGCCTTTTATTCTATCAAATAGCTCTGAAATCAATGGTAACGGGTACTTGTTCTTCACCGTAATGGCATTCAGCCCACGATAATCTATACATGGACGTAGACCCCCGTCTTTCTTTTTAACGAAGAAAAAGCCGGCCCCTGCAGGGGAGGATGATTTCCGAATAAAGCCTCTTTCTAGGTTCTCTTCTATGTATTTAGACATGGAGTTTGACTCTGGTAGTGATAGCGAAAAAACGCGTCCTCTGGGTGGTATTTTGTCGGGTAAAAGCTCAATAGAACAATCCCACGGTCTATGGGGAGGTAATTTGGAGGCCTCCTTTTCGCAAAACACATCCGAGAATGAACGGTATTGGAGAGGAATACCAGTGGACTTAAATGATGATGCAGCTTCATTCTTGGTGAACTTATTGATTCTGGGAAGGCAACGAGAATGACAGGCCGGACCCCAGGCAAGAACTTCTGGCTTATGCCAATCTAATGTAGGGGAATGAAGTTGGAGCCACGGAAGACCAAGAATGAGGGGATTGATAGCCTCTGGAATGACCAACAAGGAAATAGATTCAGTATGCAGGGCTTCTATACGAAGAGAGAGCTTGATGGTACGTTTCTTGAGTGATCCTCCACTAATACGTTTTCCATCAATGGCTGTGATGGCAATCGGGGGATCCAGGGGAAGGGTAGGTAAGGACAACTTCTCCACTATGTCAGCTCTTATGAAATTCCCTGCTGCTCCGGAGTCAATGAGTGCTGGAAGAGAAAGCTGTTTGTCAAAGGATTGTAACAGAACCAGAATAGAAAAACTAGAATTAACAGGAGAGGAAATACGTACACCTAACTTGGCCTCCCCATCGTTAGTTAGGTTCGGTCGTTTCCCGGACGCTTAAAACAATTGTTTAGCAAATGACCAGGTTCTCCGCAGTAGAGACATAAGCGATTTTTGAACCGTCTTTCCCTCTCTTCTTGAGAAAGGCGAGCTCTTCCCAACTGCATGGGCTCTTCCTCAGACATAACCGGACTCTGAAAACGTGGGACCAGACGAAAAGGAGAACGACGAGAACTCTCTTTCTCCTGAGAGCGCTCACGGAATCTAATGTCAATCTGGTTACATAGAGAGACCAAAGCATCCAGAGAAGTTGGAAGTTCACGACCTGCCAATTCGTCTTTAATGCGGTCGGTCAAACCCTGCCAGAAGGTTGCTACCAGGGCCTCATTATTCCAACGTAACTCAGCCGCCATAGTACGAAATTGAAGAGCATACTGGCCTATGGTCATAGAGCCTTGACGCAGACGAAGGATGCCAGAGGCAGCGCTGGAAACTCTTCCTGGTTCATCAAAGACATGTCTGAAAGCCTCCAGGAAGGTGGAACAGTTATGTAGTGAAGGATCATTGTGTTCCCATAGGGGAGATGCCCAGGCAAGAGCTTGACCAGTAAGTAACGAGATAATATACGCTACTTTAGCTTTTTCAGTAGGGAAGTTCCCTGGCTGGAGTTCGAACTGGATATCACACTGATTTAAAAATCCACGGCAGGCCTTGGGGTCCCCATCGAATTTCGGAGGATTAGGGATGCGAAGTTGGGAATTCACCGGGAGAGGAGCGGCGCCACCCCCCTGGGCAGGAGCAGGTTGAGGGGGAATCGGTGGTGGATCAGGTACCGCTGCCTGGACTGCCTGAGCTGACACCGCCCCCTGCAGTGTGTCCAGGCGAGCAGACATGCTCTGAAGAAACTGAAGTAACTGTGCCTGGTTCTTGTCCTGTTCCTCTACCCGGGTAGCTAAATGTTCCAATAACTCCCTGGTTGAGGGGTTCCCGGATCCGTCCATCAGATAGATATATGGGTCAGAGCAAACTGTTAGGTTTCAAGGTTACCTTAGTCAGTATTTACGCCGGCCTTCCTAGGGCGCGGAGTCTAACGGCCTCCCGGTCTTCTCCAAGAACCGCCGCAAGGCAGGGTGGGTTTTGCTGCCGGAGAACCGCAGGTCGCGGCCCCCAGGTTAGCCTACTGACGTAAGGAGAGAGTTCTATGAGATGGACATGTAGCGGCACGGTCAGATCCACAGAAGAATAGATAACTGAAGTCACTAACCGTATATTCAGAAGGTAGTAGTCTGGAGTAGAGACTGGTGGAATGCAGGAGGCAATCCACTGTACAGCCCCAGGAGCAGAAGCGTAGTCCAGAATAGCCGGTTCAGTACACAGAGATCCGTCCGTTAATGCAGTACCAGGGATAAGGCGGAAGAATGGTCTGGAGAATAGCTGGTTCGGTACACAGAGATCTGTCCGTTAATGCAGTGCCAGGGATAAGGCAGAAGAATAGTCTGGAGGGTAGCTGGTTCGGTACACAGAGATCTGTCCGTTATGCAGTACCAGGGTTTAGGCAGTAGAATGGTCTGGAGGGTAGCTGGTTCGGTACACAGAGATCTGTCCGTTATGCAGTACCAGGGTTTAGGCAGCAGAATGGTCTGGAGGATAGCTGGTTCGGTACACAGAGGTCTGTCCGTTATGCAGTACCAGGGGTTAGGCAGTAGAATGGTCTGAAGGAGCGCTGGTTCGGTACACAGAGATCAACAGTCACAAAGGAGAACACCAGGGAAGCCAAAGCACAGGAAGTGCAGCCAGATACAGGTAACACGTTGCTCTGACACCTACAGTGTGTCAGAGCAGTCCTGAAGTAGGAGTTTGAATTCCCCGCCCAGATCAGCTGACCTGCCGCCGGGACCTACCCGGAAGTGCGGCAGTACAGAACGAAGGAGCGGCGCTGACACAGGTAAGCGCCGTGACAGCCTCTTATTAAAGCCTGTAATACACAATGTTGCCTGCCTTTGCACGAGCAGCCATTTTGTAGATGCTGCTACTGATGCAGCTGTTGCTGTTGCTGCGGAAGAGGATGCATCTACCCAGTGGGCTGTCACAGTCATATAGTCCTTCGTTTGCCCAGAACCACTTGTCCACATGTCCGTGGTTAAGTGGACAGTGGGTACAACCGCATTTTTTAGAGCACTGAGGACACTTGATCGTACTTCTCTGTACATTTTTGGTATCGCCTGCCTAGTGAAGTGGAATCTCGACGGGATTTGGTACCGGGGACACAATACCTCCATCAACCCTCTAAATCCCACTCCACTGATGGCGGACACCGGGCGCATGACTAACACCAACATTGCAGTTACAGCCGCACTTATACGCTTTGCAATAGGGTGACTACTATCGTATTTTGTGGTCATGGCAAACGACTGTTGGACGGTCAATTGTTTTGTGAAAGACTTAGCGGTCTTACGACTTCCCCTCTGGGAAGATGACCGACTAACAGCAGCAACAGCAGCAGTGGCAGTAGTAGGCGTACCACTGCAGGATTTCTCGGATGAATCCCGTATTGAGGAGGACTCAGTCTAGCTGCTGACTTGGGCTGCAGGACTGAATCTGATGGAGATTGTGGAGGAAGTTGACGAGGAGGGTGTTGCTGGTGTGTATCCAACTGGACCACGGGATTTAGGTGTCCCTGTACCGATGAGGGTCCTAGCCCTAGTTCCTTAACTAACCACTGAACTATGTAGGTTATTCAGGTGACGTATAAGGGAGGATGTCCCTAGGTGAGCAAGATCCTTACCCCTGCTTATTTGAGCTTTACATAAGCTACATATGGCCATACATTGGTTGTCTGGATTTGGATAAAAATAACTCCAGACCGAAGAGGTGCATTTTTTGGTCTTCTGACCAGGCATGACGATGGGCTTTTTCATCCCATGGACATCAGCTGTTACCCCCCCTGGTGCCTCATTTACAATAACCACATCACCATCCTCATCATCAAGTTCCTCCACAGCACCAGCTACATCAAAAATAGGCTCCTCCCGAGCCACCTCTTCCCGTACAGTGATGGGAAGGTCAGGCTTGACAACCACCAACACCCTTGGACTCGTCTTGGGGATTTGTGATAATTTCTCTTTAGAAGGCAGAGTTGTTTGCCTGTTTTGTTGCTGACAGCATAACTCTCTTCAATTTTTTGTAGGGGGGGAGGGCTAAGATCCGTGGGTGAAGCTGAACCACTAGTCATGAACACGGGCCAGGGCCTAAGCCGTTCCTTGCCACTCCGTGTTGTAAATGGCATATTGACAACTTTACGTTTCTCCTCAGATGATTTTAAGTTTCTCTTTTTGCTACTTTTTCTTAACTTGGGCTTTTTGGATTTTACATGCCCGGTACTACGAGATTGGGCATCGGGCTTGGAAGACAACGTTGATGGCATTTCATCGTCTATGTCATGACTAGTGGCAGCAGCTTCAGCATTAGGAGGAAGTGGGTCTTGATCTTTCCCTACTTTATCCTCCAAATTTTTGGTCTCCATTATATGTAGCACAAGACACTGCAGAATGTGTGAACTTGGTAATATTGCAATACCAATGGACTTATACTGCTGAATGTGTGAACTTGGTAATGTTGCAGTACCAATGGGCTTATACTGCTGGAGTGGCTTTGCAAATTTGGTTATAATTATTAATTTTTTTTTATTTTTTTTTTATAAGTTTTTTTTTTTTTAAAAAAAACTTGGGAATAATGGGGAAATAACTATGCCCTTAGAAGCACAGAGCACAGGACACAGCACCACTGGACTGAACAGGACACAGCACAGGACCCAGCAGCACTACTGAACTCAGCAGGACAGAGCACAGGATACAGCACCACTGGACTGATACTGCAGAATGTGTGAACTTTGTAATATTGCAGTACCACTGGACTTTTACTGCTGAATGTGTGAACTTGGTAATATTGCAGTACCAATGGGCTTATACTGCAGGATTTGTTGTGCAAATTTTGTTGTAATTAAAAAAAAAAAAAAATTAGTTTTTTGTATTTTTTTAAATAACTTTTTTTTATTTTTTTAAACACTTGGGAATATTGGGGAAATAACTATGCCCTTAGAAGCACAGAGCACAGGACACAGCACCACTGGACTGAACAGGACACAGCACAGGACCCAGCAGCACCACTGACCTCAGAAGGACAGAGCACAGGACACAGCACCACTGGACTGAGCACAGCACAGCACAGCACAGCACCGCACTGAACTAAACTGAACAGAACTGAACAGCTCGAGATATAGCAGGACAGAGGACCACCTAACACACCCTCCCTCTACCCTGATCAATGCCCGAGTGAAGATGGCGGCGACTAGCGGGGAATTTATAGGATCCGAGTATCGCGAGATCCGACAACGGGATTATGAGTCAGAGCCTCAGTTTCAGATTTGAATTTGGCGCCAATACCCGGATCTGTCTCGGATCCGACTCGGATCGACAACGTTCGGGTGGGCTCGGATTTCATAAATCCGAGTGCGCTCATCTCTATCTGTAATGTTGTTGGCCACATTTATTTCATGTTGCTTATGTAGCTCTGCATTTCCTTATCCGTTGACAAAACAATAGATCATGTACTGAACTTGGTGGTGCACTGACAAGGAGCGAAAGGGTGCACGGCATCTTGTATATCATGCCCTCTACAACTCTCTCATCTGGCTCTTTTCACCGCTAATGCAAATATATAACTCATTTTAGAGCGTTACCTGATGTTGATTACTTTCAAAATGTTAATTTGCATTATAAAACATTGTCTGTTCTGATTAGAAATAACATTTCATTTTTTTCCCTCTCGTTCCATGAATATTAATATTAATTAAATCCATAAAAAGAATTTTTATATATCAGACAACCCAGTGAATTACAATTCTCGCTCTTTTTATTCCTAGCTCATGTGTCTGAAATAATGCGACTCCTGATATGACTAATTAGCTCAGTGCGGAGAAGGGGAGGGATGTAGTGCACATGTCGGGTCAGGTGGGATATCAGACACATTATTAGCTCCGGAGGCATGTACAGCACTATATTTATAAGAGTAGAGAAAGGACAAAGCAGAGATTAAACATAAGAGGTTATCAGTGATATAAGGATGAGTTGCAAAATGTGTCCTTCCTAGCATGTGCAGCTATCACAACTGGCTACACATTTACTATTGTTGTTTATTAGCATGCATAGTTTATAGCTTTCTAGAACTAAACTGCATCTGGAGGTTGTCAAATGCCACATCGCCGGATACTGGAGAGAGCTTACTGTATAAATATATACCAATTAAAAGGATTTTTTGACACTAAACAAACAGATAGGGTGAACAGGTCAGTTCCGTGGGTACACTATAATTGAAGCCTACTGTGAATATATATATATAGCATCAAAAATGTGTCACTCACTAGAAAATGTAGTAGCTTTGAGGCTGAAAGTGGCCTTTGGCCCATGCTTTCTCAGGACATGATTCTTGTCACTTGGTACTTGTAGCTGTGGTGTATAAACCTGGTATTACATGAGTCTCCATTTAACACTAACGCTGCAGTTCATCCAGAGAGACTTTGATTAACTGGCATACTAAGATTGCTTGAGAACCTATTCCTGTCTAGTTGTAGACTAAGTTCTGGGATCACCATGGGGTAGCAGAAGCCGTATGACTTAGTCCTGCAACCGTCATTCTGCCTTTGTGCTTTCATCACCCCCACCTTGCCAAAGTAAGGGAAGCCCCGCTTTGCCCTTTCAGAGAGGTAATGGAGTCACTGGGTGCAGTCAGTAACTGCTATTAGCATGCTATAACTATTTATTAGCTCTAACGCTGCCTCTCATTCGCTGCTCTGGCAGCCACGTTCTCCAAGGGAGATCCTGCTGGAGTACTAATAACCATGCACTGTTTATGTTGCTAGCAGTTGCTCTCTGCATCTAGTGACTCCTCACCTACTCCACAGCAGTGCTGAGGTGAGATTATGGGGTAATATGGTGGCACTTTGAACCTGTATAGAGGTTTTAAGGTGACATAACAGGATCATGGTGACAGGATGATCATGCAAAAAATTATCTTCTTTTTCACAGTTTATCACTATACTGTGAGTTATGCTATAACCTTTTAGTATAGCTAATTAAACTATTTTGCTGCCATTCCACCCAATATAAGGTTGACAAGCATCCGATGAGTGATTTAAAAGGAGGTTAGTGTTTATGACTCAATGCATATCCTAAAATCCCGTTCACCCTTTCATTCCTGCATTATTCTTGTTCTGTACAATTTTGATGATCTTGACTTGTATCAAGGACTGTTCACAGCTTCAGTCTTTATTTCTTTCACTCTCATTAACTTACTCCTAACTCCATAACATCTGCCAAATGTGTGATCTTGGCTAGCTATCCTTCTCAGCTGAGTGAGCTGGCCCATAGTCGGCACCTATCCTTCACAGCTGAGTGACCTGGCCCATAGTCGGCACCTACCCTTCTCAGCTGAGTGAGCTGGCCCATAGTCGGCAAGCTACCCTTCTCAGCTGAGTGACCTGGCCCATAGTCGGCACCTACCCTTCTCAGCTGAGTGAGCTGGCCCATAGTCGGCAAGCTACCCTTCTCAGCTGAGTGACCTGGCCCATAGTCGGCACCTACCCTTCTCAGCTGAGTGAGCTGGCCCATAGTCGGCAAGCTACCCTTCTCAGCTGAGTGACCTGGCCCATAGTCGGCACCTACCCTTCTCAGCTGAGTGAGCTGGCCCATAGTCGGCAAGCTACCCTTCTCAGCTGAGTGACCTGGCCCATAGTCGGCACCTACCCTTCTCAGCTGAGTGACCTGGCCCATAGTCGGCACCTACTCTTCTCAGCTGAGTGAGCTGGCCCATAGTCGGCACCTACTTTTCTCAGCTGAGTGACCTGGCCTAGCTTATTTCTGTGGAGGTGTCTCTCAAAATTAGTGCCTCACTTTGCTTCAGCTCAAAAACAAGTGAGAAAGTGATGATGATAAGTTCTATATGACTTAAGCATAAGGAAACATTGCACCAACAGCATGGAGTGAAATCTCAGCCTGGATTTCTCTATCTCTTTCCTGTGCCTTTTTTTCCTCTTGCCGCTTTCAGGTGAGATAACCACCAATCCTGGCTCTATCCATATCCATACCCATTCCCTGCCTAAACATTCACTTCTCCACATGACTGCTAACCTCATTCATCCCTCTCATTCACAAGTATGACCCACATTGTTTTGTGCCCTTCGGAACATCCAGTCACTCTGCAATAACAGAGGTCTCTCAATCTCATGGCCCTTATTGCTAATCGACTGTTACCTTCAGACATGGCTTCTGCTGTACCACTCTCCTATGGAGGTCTACACCTCATGCATACTCCAAAACCCAGTGACATATCAGGCAATGTTATAGGTCCTCTGCTGTCATCCCATGTCCTCGCTTCTCCTCTGTCCCTTTCCTTTTCCATTTGTGAATCTGTGCAATTCTGCCATACTGTCCATTCCCACAGAATATTTGCAGTCCTTTACAAAGCCACACACCCTACCTCACAATTCCTTTATCATTTTGATTTCTGGCTTCCAAATATCTTCACCTCTGACTTGCCTACTCTAATCTAATACTTCCACATTGCCACTAATGACCCACAAATGCCCCGGCTTGTAGGCATCAATCACTTACCACCACATTTAGACTTTCATAAAGCACTACCATATGCGGTCACTATGCTGGACAGACCGTCAGCCTCATTTTTTCAAGACTCGGGGGCATCACTGGCCTATCTAGCACAGTCTTATTCCTTGCAATACAGAAGTATCAATTAGAAGCAAAACAAACTGCGTCCATAGCTGTAGCATGTGTGCCAGATTTATGTCAGTTATACACATACACCCACATACACATACACCCAACAAGGTCATAAGCACAAGAATAATTTAACATTTGATTTGATAGCGAAAAAACATTCACTGTTAGACTTGATATAAAATTCCTTCTCATGTACTTATGAAATTAGCAATAACTTATTTTTAAAATACACTCAAACAATTCTATAATATATGCTCGTTCAATAATGAAAACACCTATCAGCTTCAGAGGTGAAATTGCAATCAGCCAATCAGAGGTGGCTAGCTGGTGCTGGCAACCTTCATCATTATCATCATCAACTTATATTTGCACCAACCATCACACACCTGCAATAGTAGGACACAAATACTTGATGACTTTATTTTTAGATTGACATTTGAAGTTGACCTACGACATGCCCTACCCCAATTATAAATCTGTCCTCACATTTTAAATTTATCTCCCCCTCCATTGCAACATGGTTTTGCCCATGTGAAAAGCTACTAATTTTTTTGCTTTACTTTCCCAAATGAATCAGGCCCCATATGTTTTAACACCTTTTCCAATATGATGTTCAATATGTTATCCTATGGTGTATTTAAGGAGGCAATTATATGCTCAGCCGTGATAACTAGAAGTAAAAGGCTTATTTAACTGATATAAACATGTACAGGTATTGGGCATAGAAATGGAAACAACTGGATAAATGAGAGATATTGAAAACAAAGGCACACAGATGTGGCTCATTTGTTAATTAAGGAAATAACACATACTTGTCCACTCTCTCGGAATGTCTGGGAGACTCCTGAATTCCAGGTAGGTCTCTCGGACTCCTGGGAGAGCAGGTAATTATCATGCAACACGCCCAATTCCTTCCTAGTGAAGTGGGCAGGATGGGAGCATCAATGTCGTGATGCGCTGTGAATTGCGTAATTTTGGCCCCGCGTCAAAACGTCAATTTCATCATGGGTGGGGCCAAAATTATGCATTTGACCACGCCTCAGCCCCCACCTCTTCCACTCTCCCGGAGCTCAAAAGTTGAAAGCTGGCGAGTATGAAATAACATTTCAGCAAAACTATGGCTTGTATAGCTGCAAGTGCAGATCTCCATGGATGCGGAAGAGGGGTGATTGTTAGGGCGCATTTGTCAGGAGCTTTAGTGATCAAGACAGCTTAGCTTGCTAATTTTTTATGAGCCAATGTGTTTGATGATATCAGCATGGAATCTGTGGGGAAAAGCAACATCAAGGGCATCAGTGACAGAAGCACATACTCCAGGATCATCTCCAGTCAAAACAGGAGAGCAACTCTGCACATCAACTGACTGCCACTGGTATGATGAGAACGCCAAGGAGCAGGATTACATAGTTGGGTTGTTTAAACGGTTCATCATAACTGGCAATGCACATTTGTGAGTTCAGTGGTGCAAAGAGCACATGCAAAGTATTACAAACTAGTGGCAGAAGGTTAAATGGTCAGATGAATCATCCTTCACCCTGTTTTATTTAGGTAACACAGAACATGTATATATGGGGACTTCTAGCTATAGGAACACAAAAATGTATTCTTCAAAAAGGACTACACTTCTCTTGGGAGATTCCATTAATAAAGGCATTTATCTGGGAAAAGCTACTGAAGTACAGAAACAAGTAAGGTAGGTTAAGGGCACAAAACTTTTTTTTAGGTATATAAGTGAAAGGAGAAAAACAAAAGGAGAAATAATAATACTAAGACAGAGAGTGAGAGTCTTGTTCAGGGAGACAAGGAAATAGCAGATCATCTTAATAATTATTTTTGCTCAGTGTTCAGTAGAGAGAGCACGGGGAAAGGGCCACAGTTAAGTTGCAAGTATATTCATTAAAATGAGGTAGATACAAGAAAATTTACAGAGGAGAAGGTCCTAACAGAGGTCTCAAAACTGAAAGTGGATAAATCAATGGGGTTAGATGGGATACATCCAAGGATACTGAAAGAGCTTAAAGGGGTGCTGATAACACCACTACCAGAATTATTCACCAGTCACTAGCTACATTAGAAATCCCAGAGGACTGGGAAGGAGTGAATGTAGTCCCTCTGCACAAAAGTAGAAGTAAGGAAGAGATGAGCAACTACAGACCAGTGAGCCTTACACCAGTAGTAGGGAAATTGATGGAAACACTCTTAAATGAAAGAGTTGTAGAATATTTCAAATCTAGTAACTTACAGAATCCCAAACAGCATGGATTTACTGGGGAGTGATCATGTCAAACAAATTTTATTGACTTTTTTGACTAGGTGGAGACTAAAGTAATAGATCAGAGGGGGGGGGGGGTATAGATGTAGCTTATCTAGATGTTAGTAAGGCTTTTTACACTGTCCCACATCGCAGACTGTTAAATAAACTTGAAATCTTGGGTTGGAATCCATGATGGTTTACTGGATAAGATATTGGTTGCAGGATAGGAGACAGAAAGTTATAGTAAATGGAGTACATTCACAGGAGGGAAAGGTTACCATTGGAGTACCCCGAGGTTCTGTACCTGGGTCAGTGCTTTTTATTATCTTTATTGGTGATACTGCAAATGTTATTGAAGGGAAAGTATGCCTTTTTGCAGATGACACAGATATGCAACAGGGTAGACACACAAGGAGGGGTAAAACAAATGGTTGACGATCTAGGTAGACTAGAGGAATGGTCAAGAGAGTGGTAACTACAGTTTAATGCCAAAAAATGCTAAATCATGCACTTGGGTCTCAAAAACCCAAAGGCTAAATATAGTATTAATTTAAACTAATGAGGAGGAAAAGGATCTAAGGGTCACTATTTCAGGTGACTTAAAGGCAGGTAAGCAATGTAATAAAGCAAAGAGGAAGGCAAGTCAGATGCTTGGTTGCTTAGAGAGAGGAATCAGTAGCAGAATGAAATATGTAATAATGCCACTGTATACAGTAGGTGATTGGTACGGCCTCATCTAGAATACTGTGTTCAGTTCTGAAGGCCATATCTCCAGAAGGATATAAATACATTGGAAACTGTACAAAGAAGGGCAACTAAAATGGTGCATGGCCTACAGCACAAAACTTACTCGGAAAGACTTAACTATGTATAAAATGCAGCAGAGAAGGGAACGGGGAAAACATGATAGAAACTTTCAAATATATCAAGGTTTTTAATAAGGTACCGGAAAGAAACATTCTTCAAAGGAAGAGAAATAAGAGAACATTTAGAGGAAACATTACTTCACAGAAAGGGTAGTGGATTAGCCTCTCATCAGAGGTGGTAGTGGCTAGTACATGCTTGGAATAGACATAAGGATATTCTTACAAAGAATAATGGACCAAATAGGGTTTGAGGGAACCATAGGTTAATAAAAAATGGGCAAACTAGATAGGCCAAGCGGTTCTTATCTGCCGTCAAATTCTATGTTATTTAGCAAGAGACACTTCTTCAGATCTGCTTGTAGTTGAATACAGATGTACGTATACCTGATTTATGTGCGTTTTTAAAAAAAATCTATATTTCTTCTGCGTACCTTTATGAATCAGGCCCACAATGTTCAAAGTTCCCACAAAATTTTTTTATTCACAATTTTGTAGAAGAATTCTAGCTTTCAAGGAAAAAAATCCTGCTTCAATATGTGAGTAATCTTTTGCAACATCAAGTGATCTCTCCATTAACACAGGATGAAAAGTTTCAAAGATTCTATTCACCAATATTCCCAGTGAAAAATCCATCTATCCTAAGAGGGCTCAGACCTGTTTTGGTCCTAAAACAGCTGAACTAAGCCTTTCAAGTAAGGGAAATTCAAGATGGATTCTTTGAGAACTATAATCAGAGTGATGCAGAAATTCAACTGGATGGTCTCCGTAGACCTGTCAGATGCTAAGCTTCATGTGCAAATTTATCACCCTCAACAAAGATTTCTCTGTTTGCTGTACTGGAGTTTCATTTCCGATTCATATGTCTTTCATTGGGTCTATCAACAGCCCAGAGGACATTTTCAAAGGGTCTCCTGAGTTTAGTGAGCCTGAGAGAGGAAGGAATAAAAAAATCAGACAGACCAAAACAACTTCAAGTACACAGAGATAAAGTCATAGAGAGTCCATCAATTTATGTGGTTATCTAATCATAGACCTTATTATTTTTTATTGTGCACTCTTTCAATACTCATTATGGGACATAACTGTGCACTCACACAATGACATACCTCTTACTCAATAAGAACACTTGTGTGGATGCAAGTAGGTCACAGCATTAATTGATTGTACAAATTAAAAAAGTGATAGATATAATTATGTAATGCTATCTGTGGCTTAAGGATTTGGCATGAGCTGGTCAGCTTAACATATGCTGCAATATGTTTAACTAACATTCCCTGTTTTTTGTATATTTGGTGAATGCAGAGGATCAATGTCCTTTTGTTTATTCAATGTTGGCACACCCCTCTTGCACCCCCATGTTTGAGGTTTCCATGCTATGAGTACAGTGGATCAATGTCTTTATTTTTTATATGCAAAATCAAAGAAAAGTGGGTGCTCTCAATCCAAAAATAATTCAGCACTGATCATAGTCCATATAGAGAAAATAAATTAAAAAAAAAACATAAAAAAAATGAATGAAAACAATGAAAATATTTTCAATTTTTTAATGTTTTTTTCATGACTGGTGCTGGTGTTCTAGTTTTTGGAACAAATGTAGATTTATTTTCTCTATTTTGGATATACAGTATGTATATATGTGTGTATATATTTATATATATTATGATAAAGATGAATAAGCCCAACGGCACTTAGTGACACTCAATAAAACAACATTAAGTGTGAATACAAAGATTGTAACATACAGTAGGCTGCTTCACATCCAACGGCACCTATTTGTAGATATAAGACCTACAAGAACATTTAAAAGACAGAAGACGCCACACATAGTGTAAATCAGACTTCAAATGATGCAATATCATAAGGTGGGTTATAACCGCGTACCAAAGAGAAATATATATGAGGCTTATCTGTTGCTAATACTGCTGAGAGCAAGAACCTTCTTCAAGGATGTTTCACAATAAAACGGTAATTCCACAGGAGGGCTACAACTCAAAAGGAAACTGCCATAGTGTATTATGAGGTTAACAAAACCCCTTATGGAGTCAAATACATCTTGGGTTTTCAGCATAAAAAAGTAATTTAATAGCAAGTTTAAAAACAATTAAATAAGGCATCCTGTACATTAAATAAGAATAGTATAGACTTATCTGGAAACCACAGTAGCATGCCAAGGATGACAAAAGGATACAGCTTTCAGGCCTCAAAACAGTCCTCATGGTACGCTGCTGTAATTGGCAGTTCCAGGTAGTACCAATGCAGTAGTAATGCTCCATTGACACGTTTCATCATTATGACTTTATCAAAAGGGTTAACTCTTTGGGAATAATTTTAAAGTGCCTCCTATCCACTTACTCACTTCTACTTTCTTCCCTTCCAACACGGACAATCAAGATGTTCCATTGGGGTAAAGAAAATAAATTAACCTTCTCAGTGGCATGCAGGGCTGGGGGGCATCTGCCCCCCTGGTCGATCCCATAGCGGGCTACCTTAGGCTGGGTCACTGGGCCACCTGTATTTTTTTTCCTTGAAAAATATTCCTAATAGCCAGCCCTCTAGCACCTACAAGAGATACACTTCCTGACAGGTGTATCTGTGTCTGCATCCATATCTCTGGATTCACAAGTACATGAAAATGCCCTCCCGTTATGTGAACTCATACAAATGTATGCATACCTTTATTTGGTGCACATGTGCAGAATGGAAGTGCATATTTTACGCATATAAGAGTACATTCAACTTTACATAAGCCCCACATACAGAAAACCAGAATATTTAATGTCGTCAACTACAAAGCCCAACATTATGACTTTGATTCTACCTTTCAGTTAGCTAAAGAAAAATAATCAAAAATTCATGTCCTCCCAAGCCTGAAATCCTTGCCACTTGTTTTCTACATTTGATTCCTTATTTAATCAAACTCTACCTGTCCCAAGAACATTGTTTAGGTCCCAAGAACATTGTTTAGGGCCCAAGACACTGCAAACTACTTTCAAACAACCACTGCAAAATCAGGCAGCATTGTATTGCATCAAACATCCCACACAGATCGCCACCCTACAATTATCTGCAACTGCTTCATTGGTCTTTCAACCCAGTACCTGAAGATGAAGTTGCTTCACTCCTTCAATCTGTCCCCCCTCCACAGGTATTTCCTGCCTTCGAACACACAATCATCATTCCTATTTTCAGGAAACACTGTGTTCACCCATCCCTGCCCTCTAGTTACTGTCCAGCTTTTTAACTCCCATTTGTCTCAAGTCCTTGTTGTATTATGATCATTGTAATGTATAATTCTGTGTTATATCTTTGCACATAATAAATAGATAATAATATCAATGTACTTACAATCCATTAAGCAATTCAGTGTCTGTAACAGTCATTGAGCTCAACCTTCCCCTGAATCTATAAGTATTTAAAGGGCAGCTGTGACTTTTAAATTCCAGAACATACTGTTGGTTGTTTCCACTTTTTCCTCTGTCATTTCAGTGGTCCTGATACTCAGCAATTACAGCTTATGCCATTATCTAAACTATTTTTACATTTAAAAAAGGACATAAGTGAAGCTAATTTATTATCATGTAAGG
Source organism: Mixophyes fleayi (assembly GCF_038048845.1). Classification (NCBI taxonomy): domain Eukaryota; kingdom Metazoa; phylum Chordata; class Amphibia; order Anura; family Limnodynastidae; genus Mixophyes; species Mixophyes fleayi. The sequence continues at coordinate 66,686,644 of NC_134405.1, forward strand.
TGCACAGAATGTAGTCTGGTTATCAGACATCGGCTAATACAACATGCCTTCAAATCCCTTTGTAGGGCACAGAGTGTTTTATTCATGTCAGCTGGAGTGAAGGTGTGCTTTTCATTGAAGAGCAGTATCACAATGTTAATAGGGTCATCTAAAGTGACAGGTGTTTAAACATCTCATGTAAATTAGGGAGCAGACATGGAGTGCTCCATTACAGCCTCACACCGCACTGTGTGGAGATTAATATGCCTGTTCTACAGTGGTAGTTTTACCCAGGCACAACATGAAAGAAACAGTCTTTCCTAAAAGAACAGATCGAAACTTTCACATTGACAACAGATAGGAGTCATTTGTACCAGAATACAAAGAATTACAAAGAAATGTACTAATTAAAGGATATTTCAGACAGCATTCCCTTTTGACTCCATTGGTTTTATTCAGTTGATTTTCATTGTTCTGCCTCAAGCCCAACATGTCTTTCAGAAATAGAGGAATTTCTATGGTGCTAGCACTGTTTGAAGCAGAACTTCAGCCATTGTTGTCGGCTCGCTAGTAATGAACATTTTATGAGAAGTGTGATCCAAAATCTCCAAAGCAAATAATTACCAGTAGAAAGTGTGTCTTCCCCGATCGTAGAGGGCTATAGGGCTTTGTACTTTATTGTGGACTGGATTTTAATATTCCCGGCCTGTGGGCATACAACCTTCTGCACCATAAGTACCGCTATGTCCGCTAACCACAGCTTTTTACATTAACCATAGGTGAATATACCTATATAAGGTATACTTTTTAGTGTTTTTTTTATTTTTGGGGGGGGGGGAGGATTTGGTGTTTATGATTTATTTTTATTTTTTTCACATGCACATAATCAGTGTTGATTAGTGTTGATGAACAAGTATAGAAAAAAAACTTCCATATAGTTTGGTGTTATCTTGTTTTTATATTAAACATGGCAGAGGGGAGATTATCAGGGAATTGGATCATTAAGGACAGGGGACACAGGGGGGGGGGGGGGGGTGGCTGCCAGGGGAGGGTGTTAGGGGAGAGAAGTGCCAGGGAAATTATCACAATTGAGGGGACAATGTGCCAGGAGAGATGGGAGGGTTCCAGGGGAGATGATCCCAGGGGACAGGGATAAGGATCCCAATGAAAGGTTCCTAGGGGACAAGGTGCTAGGAGAGAGAGAGAAGAAGGTGTTGCCAGAAGAAAGGATCCCAGTGGAGGGAACAGGGTCCCAGAAGAGAGGGAAGGGTCCCTTGGAGAAGCTCCATGGGACAGAATTTCTGGGGAGGGGCAGGGGAAAGAGAGATGGGGAAAATGTCAGGGTACAGATTCCCAGTTCAGAGGGTGTCAAAGAGAGGGCAGAAAGGAGAGAGTGCCAGGGAACAAGTTCCCAGGGGAGAGGACATGGTGACAAGAGAGTATATCACAACACTGGGGTCATGAGTTCAATTCCTGACCATGGCTAGAGCTGTGTGGAGTTTGTATGTTTTCCCCGTATTTGCGTGGGTTTCCTCCGGATGCTCCGGTTTCCTCCCACAATCCAAAAACATACTAGAAGGTTAATTGGCTGCTATGAAAATTTACCTTAGTCTCTCTCTCTCTCTGTATGTTAGGGATTTAGATTGTAAGCTCCAATGGGGCAGAGACTGATGTGAATAAGTTCTCTGTACAGCTCTGCGGAGTTTGTAGCACTATATAAATAAATGGTGAAGATGATTATGATAGGACCTGTCCCAAGGGACTGTTTGCAGCACTGCAATCAGGGAGACAGGACTGTGTAGACAGAGAATATGGAGGAGGCAGTATAGTTGAAGCAAGGGACAGGTGAGTGCTACTCTTCTTAGTACTTGTCATAACATTTTCTGGGCATCTTACTGGGCTTTACTGATACTCAAGGATATCTTATTGGGCATCACTACTACAAACTAACCATTACTGGGCATTCATGATACTGATTGCCATTTTAATAAGCAACACTACTAAAATTGGACATTGTACAGAAGATTAATGGAACTAATGGGCATCCATCTTCTTATAAATCATTACTATGACTGCTTATAAATGGCTGTTATTACTATTGGGCATCTTACGTTACATTAAAGCTATTGATGAACATCTTGGCAGGAGCCAATACACTAATGTGCATTATAAATACTGGGCTTTACTGATACTGCTGGGCATTTTTCTTAATGAGCAACACTTCTACTGACATTTGCGTAGCTAGGTATTACTAGTAATGGTCTGCTTACTTAAATATTTATTTTTGCATCTTAAGTTATGGATTTTTAGCCCTCTTTGTCCTTAAATTGTCTCTTAATAGAATGGTGATTTAGTGAAAGTGCAACAAACGATTTTGGGGAACATAAGTAATACTGATATATGTAACAATGGGAAATGCTACTATATATGCTACCTGTCACGGTCGTCTGAATTTCTTGATCCGATTCGGGACCCTTGGGACTAGCTGGAGCAGGAGTGAAACAGAACTTAGCAGCCTGGATGAACTTCTTGCTCATGTTCTTGCTGATTGTAGAATATAGCAGGGGAATTAGCAGTCTGGAAATGTAGACAGGAACAGTGCACTAGTAATGGAGACAGGAACACTGCACTTTTAATGCAGTCAGGATTACTGCACTTGTAATGCAGTCAGGATTACTGCACTTGTAATGCAGTCAGGATTACTGCACTTGTAATGCAGTCCGGAACACTGCACTTAGGAATGCAGACAGGAACACTGGAGCCAAGAACTATCCTCTGGAGAGAAGTGTGTTGTTCTGGCAATGAACAGATCACAGAAGCAGGTTTAAATAGGGTGTCCCAAACAACTATTGGCTGATCAGTTCATGTGATCACAGCTGCAGAATCTGGTTGGTCTGGAATGATCACCTGACTGCATCCAAGATGGCCGCGCCCATGCAGCAGAACAAACAGTATGTGTTTGTTTACAAATGGAGGTGTGGATGATGGGAATGTTGCAGACGGCCAGAAGGGACCCAGGTAGCCGTGATATGACAGCGGCGGATGTGGTAAGTGCGGCTAAGATCCCGATTTGTGACAGTACCCCCTCCCTTACGAGTGGCCACTGGACACTTAGATTGGGGTTTAGTTGGAAACTTGCGGTGAAATTTTCTGATGAGAGATGGAGCATGGACATCAGAAGCTTTGATCCAGGCTCTCTCTTCTGGACCATAGCCCTTCCAGTCGACTAGATATTGTAAGGTCTTATGTCGAAACCGAGAGTCCAAGATCTCTTTAATTTCATATTCATCACCATGTTCAGTCTGCATTTCAGGAGAAACCAGTTTGGGTGTATAAAACCTATTTAGCACCAATGGTTTTAAGAGAGAAATATGGAAGGAGTTGGGTACCTTGAGGTAAGATGGTAAATGTAATTTGTAGGACACTGGATTGATGACCCGGGAGATGTTAAACGGTCCAATAAAGCGGGGAGCGAATTTCATAGATGGAACTCTGAGGCGTAGATTGCGAGTTGACAGCCATACTCTGTCTCCCGGTTTCAAACTTGGAATGGCTCGTCGCTTTTTGTCGGCCTGAATTTTGTAGCGTTGGGACGCTTTAAGTAGAGATTCCCGTACTTGGCGCCAGTGGCCTGCAAAATTCTTTAGAAAAACTTCAGAGGCAGGTACTGAGGCTGTAGGAAGTGGAGTAAACAAGGGTACCCTGGGGTGTAGGCCATAGACCGTATGAAATGGAGTGGAAGCAGAAGATTCGTGATAATGATTATTATGAGCAAATTCTGCCCAAGGAAGCAGATCTACCCAGTCGTCTTGTGAAGAAGATATGTACAAACGGAGAAATGTTTCTAGGTCCTGATTGACTCTTTCCGTTTGCCCGTTGGACTGTGGATGATAGGCCGAAGAGAAGTTTAGTTTGATCTGTAGTGCTTGGCATAAGGATCTCCAGAATTTCGCCACAAACTGAACTCCTCTATCTGAGACGATTTCTTCAGGACACCCATGCAAACGGAAGATCTCCTTTATAAATTGCTGAGCCAGTATAGGTGCTGATGGGAGGCCACGGAGAGGAACAAAATGCGCCATTTTAGAGAATCGGTCAACAATGACCCAGATGGTATTGAAATTATTAGAATTTGGCAAATCAGAAACAAAGTCCATAGAAATATGGGTCCAGGGTTTGGTGGGAATAGGCAGAGGCAAAAGTTGACCAGCTGAAGATTGTCTTGAACTTTTATGTTGGGCACAGCTGCCACATGCGGAAACAAATTGCTGAACATCCTGATGAAGAGTAGGCCACCAGTAGCTTCTCGATATGAAAGATTGAGTTTTGCGGATGCCCGCATGACCGGCAAATCTAGAACAATGTGCCCATTGGAGCAATTTTTTACGCAGATTCTCAGAAACAAAAGTTTTTCACTGGGGAGGTGTATTGTCGGGTCTACTGACTGCGATGCTGAGTGGGTTGATAATAGGCCGTGGATCCACAGTGATGGAATCTTCCTCTTTCACCATAGAACGTGACAGAGCATCGGCCTTGCGATTTTTGGAACCGGGACGGAAGGTGACATGGATATCAAATCGAGAAAAGAATAGTGCCCATCGGGCCTGTCGTGGATTCATGCACTGTGCAGTTTTAAGGTAGAGCAGATTCTTGTGATCCGTGTATATTGTGACAGGATAACGAGCTCCCTCAAGTAAATGCCTCCACTCTTCAAGCGCCAATTTGATGGCAAGCAGTTCTTTGTCCCCTATGGCATAATTTCGTTCAGCTGGTAAAAATTTCCTGGAGAAGAACCCGCAGGGATGCCATTGCTCATCAGCTGGTTTTTGGGAAAGAACTGCCCCTACTCCGACAGATGAGGCATCAACTTCCAAGTAGAATGGACAGGTTAAATCTGGTTGCCTGAGTATGGGAGCAGAAATAAATGCTTGTTTCAGAAGTTGAAAAGCTGTTTGGGCTTCTTCAGACCACTTGGCAGGATTAGCTCCTTTTCTGGTGAGAGCAGTGAGTGGTGCTACTACAGTAGAGTAGCCACGAATAAATTTTCGATAATAGTTCGCGAATCCCAGAAATCGCTGTACTGCCTTTAGTGTAGATGGTTGAGGCCAGTTAAGAATAGCTTGCACCTTCTCTGGGTCCATACGGAGACCAGTACCTGAGATGATATACCCCAAGAATGGGATGGATTCAACTACGAAGGTGCATTTTTCAAGCTTGCAATACAGTTTATTCCTTCTGAGACGGCTGAGGGCCTCTTTAACATGTCTGCGATGGGACTGGATATCAGAGGAGAAAACGAGGATATCGTCCAAATATACCACAATAGTATGGTACAGTAAGTCCCGAAAGATTTCATTTACGAAATTCTGAAAAACTGCTGGGGCATTGCTCAGACCGAATGGCATGACTAGATATTCGTAGTGCCCATCCCTGGTGTTAAAGGCGGTTTTCCATTCGTCGCCACGCCTAATGCGAATCAAATTGTAGGCCCCGCGGAGATCCAACTTTGTGAATATTTGGGCACCTTTGACTCTGTCAAATAACTCTGTGATTAGGGGCAGAGGATACCGGTTCTTGATGGTAATGTCATTGAGACCTCTGTAATCGATGCAGGGACGTAATCCACCATCCTTTTTCTTTACAAAAAAGAACCCGGCTCCTGCTGGTGAAGAGGATGGACGAATGAAACCCCTTTTCAAGTTCTCTTTTATATATTCAGACATAGAGTTTGTCTCAGGGATAGAAAGAGGGTAGACTCTGCCACGTGGTGCGGTTTTACCTGGAACTAGATCAATGGGACAGTCCCAATCCCGATGAGGTGGTAGAGTTTCAGCAGCCTGCTTACTGAAAACGTCTGTGAACTCTTGGTAGGCAGAAGGAACTGTCAAAACTTCTTTATCAGAGGTGGCGCAATGTGGAAGAACACGTTGTAAACAGGACTCGAAACAAGTTGGAGCCCACGCCAAGATTTGTGGAGTCGACCAGTCGATATGGGGGTTATGCAATTGAAGCCATGGAAACCCGAGAACCACAGGACTAGTGGCTTCTGGGATGACCAAAAAGGTAAGGGATTCAGAATGCAGAACTCCTATTTGGAGAGTCACTGGAGAAGTCTGATGCGTAATGGTACCCCCTGGAATACGGCTACCATCAACCGCAGAGAGAAAGATGGTCACTGGAATTTTCACTAGTGGAATGGCTAGTTCAGCAGCTAATTTGGCAGACATGAAATTCCCAGCTGCTCCTGAATCCAGCAGGGCTGAAATGTATTGGGAGTCTTGAGCGTGTTTCAGGGTGACTGGGATAATACAGTCCTTGCCTTGTGGGGAGCGAAGGGCCACTCCTAGGCTCACCTCCTCATAGTCAGCTAGGAGGTTATGTTTACCCGGTTTGCGAGGACAATAATGTAGCAGATGTCCGGAACTGGCACAGTATAAGCAAAGTTTCTCTCTAACTCGCCGTTGTCGCTCGGTGGGTGAAAGACGTGCTTTGCCTAGTTGCATGGGTCCTTCAGGGAAAGGAGACAATGCGCAGACCCGTTGAATAGGGAGGAACTTGGGGTGTTTCAGCCTCCTCTTTTCTAGAGCTCTCTCTCTGAACCGAATATCAACCCGATTGCAGATGGTAATCAATTGGTCTAGCGTTGTAGGTAAATCCTGAGATGCTAATACATCTTTAATGTGGTCAGACAGGCCCTGCCAGAAGACCGCAACAAGAGCATCGTTATTCCAAGACAGCTCAGAGCAAAGTGTTTGAAATTGAACAGCATACTGGCCCACGGTCTGCTGTCCTTGCCGAAGCCGCAGAATATCTAAAGCGGCTGACGCTGTTCTTCCAGGCTCGTCGAATATTCTGCGGAAGGTAGACAGGAAGCTATCAATATCAGATAAAATTGGGTCAGATTTTTCCCAGAGCGGTGATGCCCATGCCAGAGCTTGCCCTGATAGTAGCGAAACAATATAAGCAGTTTTGGTACGTGCAGTAGGGAAATTCCCGGGTTGTAATTCAAAGTGTATACTACACTGGTTGAGAAACCCGCGGCAATTCTTCGGATCGCCATTGTATTTAGCTGGCGTGGGAAGATGGAGTCCGGATGAAGTGGGTAGTGAGGCAGGTATTACTGGCTCAGGCGGAGTATGGGATGGTTGACTGCGGAATAACTGCAAGGTATCCATACGTGTAGAAACATCCTGCAGCAATCTCAAAATTTGCCCCTGGTTAGTTTCTTGTCTCTCAATGCGTCCAGCTAATATTTGGACAGAGTCCTCCCTCGGGGTATGTTCCCCTGGCGGATCCATTGGGCCAGAACAAACTGTCACGGTCGTCTGAATTTCTTGATCCGATTCGGGACCCTTGGGACTAGCTGGAGCAGGAGTGAAACAGAACTTAGCAGCCTGGATGAACTTCTTGCTCATGTTCTTGCTGATTGTAGAATATAGCAGGGGAATTAGCAGTCTGGAAATGTAGACAGGAACAGTGCACTAGTAATGGAGACAGGAACACTGCACTTTTAATGCAGTCAGGATTACTGCACTTGTAATGCAGTCAGGATTACTGCACTTGTAATGCAGTCAGGATTACTGCACTTGTAATGCAGTCCGGAACACTGCACTTAGGAATGCAGACAGGAACACTGGAGCCAAGAACTATCCTCTGGAGAGAAGTGTGTTGTTCTGGCAATGAACAGATCACAGAAGCAGGTTTAAATAGGGTGTCCCAAACAACTATTGGCTGATCAGTTCATGTGATCACAGCTGCAGAATCTGGTTGGTCTGGAATGATCACCTGACTGCATCCAAGATGGCCGCGCCCATGCAGCAGAACAAACAGTATGTGTTTGTTTACAAATGGAGGTGTGGATGATGGGAATGTTGCAGACGGCCAGAAGGGACCCAGGTAGCCGTGATATGACAGCGGCGGATGTGGTAAGTGCGGCTAAGATCCCGATTTGTGACACTACCTCTGTAAATTTGGGACTGGATTGCCTTCTATCTGTGTTTCCCGTAACTGTTCTGGACCTATGAGCCTCTCTGTAGATTCTAATACTGTTTTTAATCAACAATGTAGTTTTTGTTGAATGACAATTTTACACGCAGGCCGGTTTTGGGTATTACGGTTGCAAACACATAATGCTTTTTGCAGTTTTAATTAAAAAATGCTGTTAATGGGAAAATAGCGTACTTAGAAAGTGTGAAATATGAATCCGCGAGCTGGAGGGAGCCTTGCAACATCGATTCTGCCTCTTTATGACTTTATGTTCTAATTATTTTACTGCTAATGAGAGCAGGGCAACATCTGGGACATTTTGAAAAGTCGCCTTAAGTTGAAAACTAGAAAAGATGTTGTTGAGTATATGCTGCAAAATTTAAAAATCTTGATGGATACATAATAATAATAATAATAATAATAATAAAAATAATTTATTATTTTTTTATATATTTTAATATTTTTATGACATTACCACATAATATTGCTGAATAATGAAAAATACTGGAAATTTTGCATAATTTTTGACCACTAAATGACTGACATGATTTTGTGTTCGTGTAGATGGTAAGGGTTATACCCCCTTATTAAATCATATCATCAATAAAGTTAACATTTGTAAAATAAATTGTGTTTTATGTATTATTATTGTGATCCCAGAAATAACTTTTGTAGAAGCTTCTGTAAAACCCAAAAGCTATTTTCTAATAGTGTATCTTTTCACATAGCAGTCCTGAAGTAGGGAAGGGAATCCAAAGTTACATCACAACTCCACAGTGTGGAATGATTGTTGCATTAAACTACACTTCTCATGAATCATTGCATCTTTGTTAAAATTACAGCAGCATTAAACATTGTTCAATTCCTGATTCAAGTCCAAACACAAATTGCACTTAAATTGCGTTGTACAAGTTTCTGATCATATTGAAATTGTAATGCTTTTTTATTTAAATCTGAGTGTAAGTGCACTCTGCCTTACGTAGACAGGCAGAACAGACTGCATTATCTGCACAAGCATATGAGCAATATAAGGTCATATAAGAAGAACACATACAAAAAAATGATATTATAAAATAAATGGACAACTCTTAACAGTATAATCATTAATAAAAAAAATAATACAAATATGTATTTAAAAGACATATGATTTTTTTTCAGATATAAAATACATAAATAAAGATGATTTTAATGAGTACTATACATACAATGCCTTTTTATAGTCTGATACCCCTTTTATCCTGCAGCCTGGACCCGGGTCGAGGCTGCAGTATGACTGACTCCAGGTCTAATTCCCGGGTCGGCTGACCCGGGAATTAGACCCGGGTCTTTTGGAGAGGTAATTCCTGTGTTCGACCTACTATGAACATTGAGACCTGTTTTTTTTCAACCCAGGTCTCACCGACTAGTGTAAAAAAAGTAAAAAAAAAAAAAAAAAATGTATTAAAAAAAAGTTAGACTTCATATAATATAGCAACTACAGTAATGATTTAAGTACTATCATCTAGCAGGGAAGAAATGCAATCAGCCAATCCGAACTGACTAGCTAGTGCTGCTGATAGTAATCATCATAATTGCTTATCACTGCACCAGCCCTCTAGCACCTACAAGAGATACACTTCCTGAATGGTGTGTCTGTCTCTGCATTCATCTCTACTTGATTCACAAGTACAATAAAATGCCCTTTATGTGAACTCATACAAATGTATGCATAGCTTTATTTGGTGCACATGTGCAGAATGGAAGTGCATATTTTACGCATATAAAACGTACGTTCAACTTTACACGAGCCCCACATACAGAAAACCAGAATATTTAATGTCGTCAACTACAAATCCCAACATTATGACTTTGATTCTACCTTTCAGTTAGCTAAAAAATGTTTTTCAGAAATTCATGTCCTCCCAACCCTGAAATCCTTACCACCTGTTTTCTACATTTGATTCTTTATTTAATCAAACTCTACCTGTCCCAAGAACATTGTTTAGGGCCCAAGACACTGCAGACTACGTTCAAACAACCACTGCAAAATCAGGCAGCATTGTATTGCATCAAACATCCCACACACACATCACCACCCTACACCTATCTGCAACTACATCATTGGGTCTTTCAACCCAGTACCTGAAGATGAAGTTGCCTCACTCCTTGTACCCATCTCATTACCTGTCCACTTGATTATCTGTCCTCCCTCCACAAGTATATTCTGTCTTCAAACACACAATCATCATTCCCATTTTCAGGAAACACTTCTTCACCCATCCCTGCCCTCTAGTTACTGTCCAGTTATTTAACTCTCATTTGTCTCACCGACTAGTGTAAAAAAGTAAAAAAAAGTTAAAAAAAATGTATTAAAAAAAGTTGAATTTTAAGAAAAAGAATGATAAAGTCCCGTTAATACCTTAGTATTTCCTCTGTGCTGACTGTCCGGCAGGTTATATGAAGAAATTATGTCATTCCTATTAGCCAGGGAGAAAATTATGCATTTAAAGCGGCAATAGCAGAGGTATCGCCTGGATTACATTATACAGGCATAGGGTCCGCCATTGCAGCTTTAAATGCATAATTTTCTCCCTGGCCAATAGAAATGGCGTAATTTCTTTATGTAACGTGCCGGACAGTCAGCATGGAGGAAATACTAAGATATTAAGAGGACTTTTTTATTTGTTTTTTTTTTAAATTTATCTTTTTTTTTCGTCAGACCCAGGTCTGACTGAACCCGGTAGACCTGGGAATTTGCCTGTCTGGGAGCCTTGTCCCCCAGCAATATCTGGGGTTTATATACCCAGGATATTACCGGAGCAGCGCTATGAAAGCGGTGTGACTATGCCGTGACAGTCATCACCTGCCCTGTAGTTGGTGCAAATGATACGGCTGAAACCAAGAGCACTTGGATCAGCTGTGGAATGCCCTTGCTAAACATGGCTGATGTTAGCCACCCCTTCCCTCCCCGTTTCTCTCCTCAAGTTGTAAGTGTCATTTGCATTCAGACATGAATTGCATAAAATTGCATTCATTGGTGAAAGTTCCATTTCTGAGCATACACAGAGCTATTTCATGCAAGATACGCTATGGGCTATCAGCAGCATGGTTGCATCAGTTTGTGTTTTAATCTTGAGAGCTAAAACCTATAGATAAGTTAACATAAAATGTAGTTTGCTACCTATTAGACAGCATGGTGGCTTACAGCACTGAGGTCATGAGTTTGGGTGTTAGAGAGCCGTTTGAGTATAGAAAGTTGACACATGTAAGTTTTGTATGAGGGGTGGTAATTGAGTAGAGTAGCCTAGGGAGGTTATGACTTTAATTTAAAAATCTGATAGGAGGTGAGTTTTCAGGGAGCATTTGAGGGTTTGGACGCTAGGGGAAAGTCTTGTTTGTGTGAGGGAAGCCATCCTACAGACTCATGTAACCAGGGGTGGGAGCAGGTGACGAGTATGTCCAAAGCAGAGTGGTCCAGTTAGGAGAGATTTATTTATTCATCATTATTATTATAATTATTATTATTGTTATCGTAGATTCGTAAGGCACCACAGTATTTGAAACAAGTCATGAGCTGTATGTTGGTGCAGCGTTGTCTATGGCCTTGTATGTGTTTTTACATTGGATCCTGTAAAATACAGGCAACCAAAGTAGGGGCTGTCAGAGCGGAGCAGCAGTAGAAGATCATTTTAAGAGGAATATAAGTCTTGCTGCTGCATTCAAAATAGATTGTAAAGGTGAAAATCTGGCTAGAGGAAGACCATTAAGGATGGAATTACAATACTCAACGCAGGAGATTATGGGACCTTACGCCAGAGAATGCAGTTGCATCCAATTCATGTTTAAACGCATTTGACTACCTACAACTTGAAGGGCAGAACAGGGTTGACTAGGATCGAATGAATGTAGGCAATGTACAGTAAGGGTGTAGTGCTAGATCAAGGTCCAACAGGCTAAACCATGTCCTGTTGCTGGAGACCCATTGGTTGCAAAGGTCACCTGTTTAAAGACAGAAGGAAACATTAAATCCTATTTAACAAGTGCCATATCTGATGCTGCTGTCTCCTGGCATCCATAAATGTAACAGTGGTTTGAGTTAACTATGATATTTTAATATTACACCTAACCTCTCAAGTTTAATATGTTAAATGTAGAGATGAGCGCACTCGGATTTATGAAATCCGAGCCCACCCGAACGTTGCCGATCCGAGTCGGATCCGAGACAGATCCGGGTATTGGCGCCAAATTCAAATCTGAAACTGAGACTCTGACTCATAATCCCGTTGTCAGATCTCGCGATAGTCGGATCCTATAAATTCCCCGCTAGTCGCCGCCATCTTCACTTGGGCATTGATCAGGGTAGAGGGAGGGTGTGTTAGGTGGTCCTCTGTCCTGCTATATCTTGTGCTGTTCAGTTAAGTTCTGTGCTGTTCAGTTAAGTTCTGTGCTGTGCTGTGCTGTGCTCAGTCCAGTGGTGCTGTGTCCTGTGCTCTGTCCTTCTGAGGTCAGTGGTGCTGCTGGGTCCTGTGCTGTGTCCTGTTCAGTCCAGTGGTGCTGTGTCCTGTGCCTTGTGCTTCTAAGGGCATAGTTATTTCCCCAATATTCCCAAGTGCTTAAAAAAATAAAAAAAAGTTATTTAAAAAAAATACAAAAAACTAATTACATTTTTTTTTAATTACAACAAAATTTGCACAACCAATCCTGCAGTATAAGCCTATTGGTACTGCAATATTACCAAGTTCACACATTCTGCAGTATCAGTCCAGTGGTGCTGTGTCCTGTGCTCTGTCCTGCTGAGTTCAGTAGTGCTGCTGGGTCCTGTGCTGTGTCCTGTTCAGCCCAGTGGTGCTGTGTCCTGTGCTCTGTGCTTCTAAGGGCATAGTTATTTCCCCATTATTCCCAAGTTTTTAAAAAATAAAAAAAAAGTTATAAAAAAAATTAAAATAATTTTTTTTTTTAAAAAAATAATTATAACCAAATTTGCAAAACCAATCCAGCAGTATATAAGCCCATTGGTACTGCAATATTACCAAGTTCACACATTCAGCAGTAAAAGTCCAGTGGTACTGCTATTACAAAATTCACTGATTCAGCAGTGTATAAGTCCAGTGGTACTGCTATTACAAAGTTCACTGATTCAGCAGTGTATAAGTCCAGTGGTACTGCTATTACAAAGTTCACTGATTCAGCAGTGTATAAGTCCAGTGGTACTGCTATTACAAAGTTCACTGATTCAGCAGTATAAGTCCCGTGGTAATGCTATTACAAAGTTCACTGATTCAGCAGTGTATAAGTCCAGTGTGTCAGCAACAACAACAAAACAGCAAAGAACTCTGCCTTCTAAACAGATGACATCACAAATCCCCAAGGCGAGTCCAAGGGTGTTGTTGGTTGTGAACCCTGACCTTCCCATCACTGTACGGGAAGAGGTGACTCCATCCAGCATTTGCAGCACGCACTCTGCATATGCTGGAAGGATCACCCACAGTCCAGTTACAGATTTGGCTAATGAAGGTGTGAATGTTGTACACCGGGAGGAAGATATTGATGTAGCTGGCGCTGAGGAGGATGTTGATGATTATGATGCAGACAGATACCAAATTGCCTTTCTCAATTTCTATTTATATTCTAGATTATATAACGGCTGAAAAGTTTTCTGTTTTACTCCTAGGGGAGAGGGGATCTGATGCAGACAGATACCAAACTGCCTTTGTCAATTTCTTTGTATATTTGAATTTCTAGTTCTACAGTCTATGCAGGCTGCTTTATTTATATTCAACTACAAGTGTAGGGCGGGCGGGGGCAAAGATAGCCACCAAAGTAACGTGGTCCATTTAATTTCACTTTCTAGCTCCACAGTCTGTGCAGCCTGCTTTTTTTATCTTCAAAGTATTTATATTTACAAGCCTTGCAATCTAAATTGACTAGAGGTAGTGACGTGATAGAACTCCAAAAGGCAGTTTGGAAGCCCCTGTACAAACTGGCTCTATTTTTTACCTGAGTTGTCCCACCTCCAGTGTGTACTCGGAAAGAGTTTTTAGTGCAGCGGGGAACCTGGTCAGTGAGCGGCGAAGGAGGTTGCTTCCTCACAACGTTGAAAAAATGATGTTTATAAAAATGAATAATCAATTCCTCAATAAAGTACAGCACTGCCCTCCAGACAGTACAGAGGGACCTGTGGTTGTGGAGTCCAGCGGGGACGAATTGATAATGTGTGAGGAGGAGGAAGTACACACTGTAGGGGGAGAGGAATCAGAGGTTGAGGATGAGGATGACATCTTTCCTCAGTAGAGCCTGCTTAGTTTGTACAGGGAGAGATGAATTGTTTTATTGGTGTGGGGGCCCAAACAAACCAATCATTTCAGCCACAGTTGTTTGGTAGGCCCTGTCGCTGAAATGATTGGTTTGTTAAAGTGTGCATGTCCTATTTCAACAACATAAGGGTGGGTGGGAGGGCCCAAGGATAATTCCATCTTGCAACTATTTTTTTGGCATTATGTGACCATTCAACAGTCGTTTGCCATGTTCAAAAAGTAAAAGAAAATGCCTACAAATTCAATAAATTAAATCAAAAGTTAAATGCCCTGTCATTATTTAAAACAAGAGGTTTTGACGTGCTAGAATTAGTGTAGTGTTAAGATGTTATAATATAAACACTACACTTGGAACTTGGAGGAGGTATTGTGGCCCCGGTATCAAATTGGGTACCGGGGCCACCCCACTACGCAGTCCAGATACTTGTTTGGTGGAATTCAGACCAGTTAAGGGTGTATTTAATTTATTGTGGTCCCGGTATCAAATTGGGTACCGGGGCCACCCCACTACGCAGTCCAGATACTTGTTTGGTGGAATTCAGACCAGTTGAAGGTGTATTTATTTTATTGTGGTCCCGGTATCAAATTGGGTACCGGGGCCACCCCACTACGCAGTCCAGATACTTGTTTGGTGGAATTCAGACCAGTTGAGGGTGTATTTATTTTATTGCGGCCCCGGTATCAAATTGGGTACCGGGGCCACCCCACTACGCAGTCCAGATACTTGTTTGGTGGAATTCAGACCAGTTGAGGGTTTTATTATTATATTGTGGGGACCACTCTATACCACACTACCACTCTATACCACTCTATACCACTCTATTTAATACTTTAATTCTATTTAATACTTTAATTCTATTACTTATTCCCATAAAGAGGAACTGCCGCTTCTATTTAATACTTTAATTCTATTAGTAGTTACCATAAAGAGGAACAAAATAAACAAATTTTACCAAAAGTACAATATGACTTACAAACACTACACTTGAAAGATGGTGCCTTTAAATGAAAAAGTCAGTCTTTATTGCACGACTATGTGCAACAGGTACAGTTTTTTGGTTTACAAAGTCAACCAATAACACTTCGACCCTGTCTGTCTTTAACATACTTGATGGGATCTCAATGACGAATGGTCTGTACCATGGTTGGAGGAGGTATTGTGGCCCCGGTACCAAATTGGGTACCGGGGCCACTCCACTATGCAGTCCAGATAGAGGTGTATCAGATATTAAACAACGTTGACTGTTGCTGCAAAATTTTTAAATAATATTGTGGGGAACACTACACTACGCAGTCCATAAACTTTTTGGGTGGAATTCAGACCCGTGTAGGGTTTTTTAATAATATTGTGGTGACCCACTCCTCTACGCAGTCCAGGTACATTATTGGTGCGAATCATACAAGTTCAGGGTTTTTAATTTATATTGTGGTGACCCACTCCTCTACGCAGTCCAGGTACATTATTGGTGCGAATCATACAAGTTCAAGGTTTTTAATTTATATTGTGGTGACCCACTCCTCTACGCAGTCCAGGTACATTATTGGTGCGAATCATACAAGTTCAGGGTTTTTAATTTATATTGTGGTGACCCACTCCTCTACGCAGTCTAGGTACATTATTGGGTGCGATTCATACCAGTTGATGTTTTTTTTATTATATATATTGTGGTGACCCACTCCTCTACGCAGTCTAGGTACATTATTCGGTGCGATTCATACCAGTTGATGGTTTTCTTATTATATATATTGTGGTGACCCACTCCTCTACGCAGTCCAGGTACATTATTTGGTGTGATTCATACCAGTTGATGGTTTCCTTATTATATATATTGTGGTGACCCACTCCTCTACGCAGTCCAGGTACATTATTCGGTGCGATTCATACCAGTTGATGGTTTTCTTATAATATATATTGTGGTGACCCACTCCTCTACGCAGTCCAGGTACATTATTCGGTGCGATTCATACCAGTTGATGGTTTTCTTATTATATACATTGTAGTGACCCACTCCTTTACGCAGTCCAGGTACATTATTGGTGCGAATCATACAAGTTAAGGGTTTTTAATTTATATTGTGGTGACCCACTCCTCTACGCAGTCCAGGTACATGTTTTGGTGCGATTAAGACCAGTTGATGGTTTTCTTATTATATTGTGGGGACCACTCCACTACGCAGTCCAGAAAGATACCTCGTTGCAACGTTTTGGACTAATAACTATATTGTGAGGTGTTCAGAATACACGGTAAATTAGTGGAAATGCTTGTTATTTAATGTTATTGAGGTCAATAATAGCGTAGGAGTGAAAATAAGCCCAAAAACTTGATTTTTTAACTTTTTATGCTTTTTTCAAAAAAAATCCAAATCCAAAACCTTAAATCCGAACCAAAACCTTTCGGCAGGTGTTTTGCGAAACAAATCCGAACCCAAAACATCGAGAAAATCCGGATCCAAAACACAAAACACGAGACCTCAAAAGTCGCCGGTGCACATCCCTAGTTAAATGTAATATTTTCTGCTGAAGAACAAATAGGTTTCCTGATAAATGTAATTGCAACCCTTTAAACACCTATAGAAAAGTGTCTTTGTACATCCCTGGCCAGGAAGTTGGCTTTCCAATATAAAAACACATATACAGTAAATGTACACCAAAAAAGGATAGTGATGCCCACCCATAAGAGCTTACAATCTAATGGGGTAACATTACACATAGTATACAATGTTCACCAGCTACATCGCTGAGGGATTTTTTAATCCTTCTTCTGGATTAACATAACTAGTATTTAAAATGCTGACCTGGATAGACTTGTGTCTTTTTGCTACTGCAATAGCTATATAACTATGTAATAGTCAAATATATTTATTCCGCACTTCAGTTTATTTACTATTAGCAATCCAACCGCTTCTTTAAGTAGGCAAGTTAAAAGCTTGTTAGCAGTAAACCTATCTGTGTTTTCAATGAATAAGGTCTGAAATATATATGGTGCATTAAGCCTATTGAAGTGGCACTGAAGTACAATGTTCCGGAGCTAAATGGCATGTACTTTATACTTCTATGATGGATGCTTTTAGGATAAGTCACAAAACTGGCTGGTGTAGGAGAACTATGTGCGAGTCTTTTCATTTTCAGGTTACACAGAAATCCTGCTTTTTGTTTTTTACTTTTCTGAGTTTTCACTGATTTTCAATGAAAAACACATTACAAATGGTTCAGGCTTTCTAAACATAAAAGCAGTCAATTTGAATGTCTGCATTGTTAAAAAAAGAATGGTTCCATTTTTCCATTTTCATTAGAATAATATTATAATGTACATATTTTTATTTGACCACATTTAACCGGAACGCTGCAGGTCTGTGCGTCAGTGTGTACCCTCCCAAAAGCGGTTTACAATAAGCAGGACCATTGCCTTGCTGGCATTTACAAGGTGGATAATCGGTACCTATCTGAGCATACCGCTTCAACTGACTTTTGGAATATGCATTTGTATTGTGTGTTTTTAATTTTACGTTACACGTGTCTTTCATTTTATGTTACACGATTTAATGTGATGATGTAATTGTTATTAAAACAATTATTGCACTTCTAGGGTATATGGGTGTGTAAGAAGCTGAAAGCTAGCCTGATAAGAGCTGTCTTGGTGTAGTCCAGTCAACGTGGGTTAACAAATTGCCAAAGTATCATGATGGTCCTAATAAACCGGTTCAATCTACAATGAATTATATACATGAAACTTGTTAACCTCACTATTTGCAGAGCAGAGAGAGACAGCATATACAACGTATTATAAATTTGTGTTACTTATGTTAATATTGAGGCTGAAATGCAATCTGTTTTCTTGGCAAACAATTTTATTAGCCTCTTTTCTCCTTTGATTTTAATAGGTACAATAATTGCTTTGGTAGCAAACATGTTACAAATGTAAAACCACTTATTTTATTAATTATTGAAAATCTATGTTTTCCACTAGACGGGGCAATGAATGCTTCAGTAAAGATGGCAACAGGAGTGAAATGAATGCCAGACTGGTGCTGTTGGTAGTTTATTCAATTGTTAGGAGTATAGATAGGTTGTCACAACAATGAATGCCAAACAGTTTGCTGTCTCAAAGTTTCTTGGGGTTGGTGCAGGGCCGTTACTAGGGTTTTGCGATAGGGGCGACCGCTTAATTAATATTTTAGGTTCATTTGGTCAAAATAGAGAGCTAGGGGGGGCAACATCTTTCTTTCTCGCCCCAGGCGCTAACATTTTAAGCTACAACTCTGGCTTGGTGTCTAGTGGATTGGTATTTGGGGGTGCAAAACAGTCATGGTTCATATTGGTTCCAATGCAAAGTTAGAAGTAGCTGGATAGTTTTAAGGAATTTTAAGGAATTAGACTGTAAATTAAAGGAAGACCTTAAAAGGTATTTTCTGAAATACCACACATGTTACATGCTAAACCTGGAAAACAGTGGGTGCAGTTTTGGGCACCATAAGAAAACACAAGAGGTTGTAGAAGTGGGTAACTAAATTATTAGGGGGAATGGAGAGCTAAATTATAGAAATAGAAAAAAGGGCACAGTGAGTATGTTATGACTCATACAATGTGGGTGAACAACATAACTTAATCGGTGTCATCAGCTTATAATAGACAAGCAGGTATAAATAGATATGAAAATAATGAAGCATAAAAAAAAATGGCAAAAAAATAAATAAAGTAGAATATAAAAGGGATAAAATGTAATAAGCTATTTGTCAAAGATATATTTCTATATAAGGATAGTAATGTTCAACATAATCCTTACTTTGGGACAACCAAAAGCTATAAAGTATGCGGCATAAGAGATGGTTGAATCTTCAGTGATGATGAATGTCAAAAAATGTAAGGGAATCAATAGTGAGAAGAAGGTATCAACAGAATAATGCATTAAAAATAGAAGAAAAAAATCCCATAGAATCTTACAAAATCATTTTAGAATATAATAGTTTTGTGATAGTAGCATTTCAGTTAAGGCTGTGGGAATGGGTGAGGATATGAAGGAGAGGCACAAAGAATCCGGGAATCAACCTGCCCTTGCTCATGAGTAGTGTTCAGCCGTAAACCAAGTTATATTCGGCAAGTGTCGACGCATTGATAGATACAGTCACAACAGTTTAGCGCATAAGCTTGTGACTTATAGCAAGGCAAGCAAAGCAACATTCTCAATGTAGATATAAAAATAAATAAATAAAACAATAAATCAAATTAAATCAAATAAATTGGTAGGAAATTTACCCCGGTGAATAAAAAAACAAGGATGATGTAAAATAGCCTACTATTTGTTAAAAATTAAACTATTAATCACTTCAAAATATATTCAGTCTAGTTGGTACCAGTGTTTTTAGCTTGTATATCAATTGGGATTTATTAAAGTTTTCATGCATAATCACTGCCCCTTAGGCTTGGCTATCTGCATTTCTAAAAACATAACTAGAGGGATCTCAGTTTTGTTGGGTCTTGCAATAGTGTGAAAGCCTATGTGTTTCTAAAATCTAATTTAATATTCCTGATGTGTTATTAAATACATATTTTAGATTTTTGGATTGTCCTTCCAATATATTGCATCCCACAACTACTGTCAGGCATGTTAATGGCACTTTTTGTGTTATTTCAATAATTCCTTATTGACATTTGATGTGAACTGAAGTATGCTTATCATGGTTCTGTGAGCAGTTGTTTTGCAGCTTTGCAGTGGTTGAAATTATACACGTCATTGTGTTGTAGTAGTAATAGTTCAGGCTAGGGGAAGGAAAGCTAACCAGTATATTGAGTTACCTTCATGTGTATTACTTAAGGAAAAATATAAGAAACACAGGAAGTGCTTCATCGTTTAGATGCCTAGTGTTTTTGAATGATGGACTTTATTTGCCTTGATTAATTTGGATTTTATTATGAATAGAATGAACAAGGTTGCTTATGCTGGTGTTTTTTTTATTGCAGGATATATTCTCTGGTTGCTAGTTTGGTCTTAGTAAATCATTAATTTGGTTGATGAATCCAAGGGAGCATTTTCAAATAAAAATAACATCATCTATATATTGTTGCCATAGACCTAGGTCTTTACCAGTCAGAGTTGGTCCAGATAATATGTCCGTCCAACCTCTCATAAAGAGATAGCTTGATGCAAATAAATTTCCCATGACGGTGTCCTGTATTTGGAGACAAAATTTGTCCTCAAACCAAAATAAATTATGTGTTTTATATATTTTAAAAAAGAAAATCAATAAAAGAAGCACAAAATCCCATCTAATTATTAATAATAAATCTTTCTTTAAATACCAATATTTTACCACAGTACCTTGAATTCTCACAAACTTTTATTCAACACGTAATTACAATAAAATACATCTAAATAAGAAGACAAAGTAAAGAATCATCTGACACTTATTTTTTTGAATACTTATCAACAGTAAAGCTAAGATCCAAATTACACTCAAATTAAAGTTATCATTGTGTCCGAGGGCAAATATAACCTTTTATATTATAGTATATATATTTGTTTTAGTATACTTTTAGTCACAATTGTGACAAAGTGGTTCAATTTCAAACATGTTAATTGAAAACATTTTATATTTATTGTACAGATTTTCACATGCTGCTTCTAATAAAGGTGTAAAAATTACACTCCATATTGGGCTATATTAAATACATATCTCAAAGTATGATATTAATTTCTTAAAGGCAACCCTCCCAGTGAGCAAAATACAAAACCAAACAGGTCCATCTTAGGGGGGTTTCAGTGTCCCACACAAATCTTTTCGGAAGAGATCAAAGTTCATATAGTTGACATTTTAAGCCCGTTTCTTTCTTGGAAGTAATTCTGTTTCATAGTAATTGTGGTCCCTGTTACATTTATCACCCATTAGTGGAATAGTCCACACTTTGTTGCAACACCTCCAAATAAAGTATTTGGAGACCGCTACTGCCTTGGGGTATCACTAAGGTCAAGACAAGCTGCTACAATGTCTGGCTGGACTGAGGTAATAGGCCTGCTATATCAACAGTGAACCCTTGAAAAGATTCCGATGATGGGCATGGGTTGTCTGTTTTATGCTGTTCTTTAAAAGTAGCTCAGAAGCACTTCACATCTTGAGTGTTATGTCTGGCAAGATGAAGCTACACTGAAGCTGAGTCCCAATTTTCTTCAATCTGAGATGGACAGTTGATGGAGCTTCATGGGCAGGTACTTATTCTTGGAACCTGTAAGACAAGGGCACTATTAGATGGACAAAGCCTGTCCAGGGCTCACTCAGTGATTGCATATGAGTCACCCTCAGCACTTCACATAGAATATGAGTACCTAATCCTGGAGGGGCTAGTTAGTCAGCAGTGAAGAACAGGCCTCCTTCTGCACCTTCCTGAATTGCTCTCTGTCAGGCACTCTCTTCCTTTGCTGAGGGGATGGATGCCATCAGCTCTCATAGGTGTGCTCCTATTGCCTGGCAATGGGACATGACTTCCAGAGTCTTCAGTCAGCCAGAGAAAGCAGAGCACCCATTGCTAGGCAAAGCATATATTGCTAGGCAAAGATGCCACCTTTTAAAGATATATCGTCAGACACTGACTGCAGAAAGTACCTTAAAGCTACATATAGTCGGCTGGATTTGTACTGATCCACTGCCAGAGTATTGGATTGCATCTGAGGTTTGTTTCTGGTTATTGTTAATTTCTACACCTCTGTTTCCCTTCTATATTGGACTTCCTGCTACTGACTATGCTTGTTCCTGACCAATCCTTTGCCTCATGTTCTGGTTCCACTTGGATCTCCTGGTTTGACCACAGCTACTGTGATAATTCCTCTGCAGCCCATTCTCATTCTGTTTTTATCCCCTGTTTTGACCTTGAGTACCCTGATAATTCTTGTGCTTCACAGGTATCATTTGAATCTCTTGGTTCTGATTTGGCTTGTCCACTACTCTCTGTATTTGATTCTAGCTACTTCACTAGCGACTAACAGTGTCCTGCTTGTCCCAGGCAGAAATTATCAAATCTGCTCGCTGGAGTCCCTGGTGAACATTGGGGGGTGTTAGACTCCATGCCTCATGTTCAATAGCATCAACTACTAGCAGGTAAATGTCCTATATCCCTATTGTGAGTTGTGACAGAATACTCAGGCCAACATGGACTGTGCTGAAAATCCATTGCTTTGTGATTCTGCATCTTGTTAAACAGGTAGATCAGCAGGAATCATGCCAGTCCCACCTTTTTCAATGTCTACAAGGGCTGGTGACTTGCCTAGATACTATTCAAGCTTCTCTTAACCCACTTGTAAATGTCCCCTCCGTCAGCACCAGTCGTGGTGGTTCCTACCGCCTCCATTTTCCACCTCATAAACCCTGACACATTTGTTGGAAGTCCCCAAAAAATGTTTGGGATTCCTTAACCAATGCACAATCCAGTTCAAGTTTTCCCTAGAAAAATTTAACTTCTAAAAGAGCTAATGTTGTCTATATGATTTTCTTGCTATCCTCACTATGGGAGAATTCCATGATGTTCATTGAAGTCTTTAGGAAAATCTTTGATGAGCCTGGCAGAGTTTCTTCAGCGGCTTAAAGTCTGCTTAAGCTCCATCAGTGCTCCCTCACTTCTGAGATTGGATGGAGAAATGAGACCTTTGTGGTTACTTTTTGCTAAGGTTTAAGTCATCAAATCAAGGATGAACTGGTCTTCTGAAAACGTCCTTCAGACCTAGATTAATTTCCTTATGTGTCAGGATTGACATGCGCTTCAGGGAGAGCACCCAGCAAAAGGAAAACTCCCTTTGGCCTCTAGTATAACTGGCCCATAGGCTCCATAATCCTCATGTAATCTCTGAAGAGCCCATGCAAATGGGTCAATTCCACTCTATACCACTACTTCATTGAGCCTGGACACATTCAAGTGATTTGCCTAAAGAGACTGGTAGACACCAAATCCTAACTTGTACTAGGGAGTTAGGAGGCATTAAACCGTCTCCCATAAGTAAAAATAGTTTGGAAAATCTCATGCTGGTCACGATCCACAATTCAAGAGGTCTCATTTCTCTTTCTGACTTTTTTAGATTTCTATTCGGCTGGTAATATTATTTCTGCCTCAATGGCAGTGGAACTTCAAATATCCACTGAACCCTTGAAGCATTCCCTACATTTGACTCCGGTCAACAGTAAACAAGTCCTTAATGGAACAATCTTCAAATGTTCCCTCCCTATATGTCTTCAAGAGGGGTTGCTCCACTTGAAAATGATCAACCTAGTTGTTCTACTTCAGATTTTAACCCCATCATCTTGGGTTTACCTTGGCTCTGGAAACATTCTCCCCAGTTTGAGTGTAAGATGTTACGAGTTACCTACTAGGGTTCTTCTTGTTCCAAGAACTGCCTTCAATCAGACATTCAGGGTCATATCAGATGTGTCTGCCATACACAGTTCTTCAGTTCCTCTCTGACAACTCTTCAGGGTGCCTTCAATAAGGCTGCGGCTGAGAAGCTTCAGCCTCATCGGATTTGGATTTGTCCATACAATATACAATTAGGTACCCTTGATGCCGAGATGGAGGTTTAAATGTTATGATCAAAATATGAAACCTATACTTCCTGTTTTCATTTTGCTAGATATACACACATATGCAGTCTAAAGGACAAGCGCTGACAATAATTGTCTTTTTGGGTTTTTGTTTTTAACAGATTGGCCTGATAGTAAAGGTTTTAACACTGTCAGGCTAACGATTGGCACCTTTTTCAAAATGTTACTTTGTTTCACCTAAAGGACTACCTTCCACACCAATCTTTATTAAAGAGATCTTCTGTCTTAATGGCTGTCCTCACGGAATAATTTCTGACTGGAGTGTTCAGTTCATTTCCCATTTTTGGAGGGCTTTTTGTAAATTGGGGATTAAATTTATACTTCGGATATCATCCCCAGACAAACTGACAGACAAAGTGAATCAAGACCTAAAACTCTTCTTGAGACTTTACACTTTCAAGAATCAGGATAATTAGAGTGACCTACTTGCATGGGCTGAAGTCCCACAACAATTATCTTCAGGATCTGCTGTAGAAATTGTTCCAGCACAATGATGTTGTATATCCTCTCTGAGCTGATAACTTTCATTTACTCCAAGCAGCGTGAGAAGGGTATCTGGAGGGTAGCTGCACACTTAATGTGGGCATGAGAGGCAGCTTTGCTGTACTCCAGAACTTTGTCAGGTATTTTTTAGAAGTCACAGCAAAACGGGCCAAAAGAGCCTGTCACATGCCACAGGTCTCAAGGCATTGTAAGCTTCCAACGCCCTACCTGTGTTGCAGGGTCTCAAGTACCGATGCCACATTACTTCTGGTGTTCTGTGTGCCTCGCACATTAGGTAGATGATATGCAGGTGGGTATCAATATCAGTGGTATCCTCGAGGAACATGGGAATGTCCCAATATTCCAATCTTGGGGAGATTTGCTATGAAGATGACATGTTGGCTGTAATCAATGGTGATGTGTTTTGTCATTTCAAGCTTTCTGTTTCAAACAGACTTCTATAGTTTGATGAAACTCTGTCTATACAATGAGCCAAAAGCAGGATGACATTGTAAGCATGGGGACATGGATTCAGTGTGCCTCTTCTCCACATCCTCAGTCATTCCCCATAGCCTGGACAGCAGTGATATCATCATACATATAGAGTACATTTATATCCCAAAACTGTTATGGAAGGTTTTATGGATTATTTTTATCTTTTGGAAAAAATCATTTTACTGATACTTTCCTCTCACTTTTGATTCATCACCCCAGAGGGTCGGATTCTTTAGAAATATTGATTTCAACCACTCGCCTGGACCAATGGTGACCTACCTACCCACCTACATTGGAAGCAAAGATTATAGTGAATATTACTATGCCTATGTGAGATTGTCTCTTTGACAAACAGTTTATTACTATATACCAGCTTTTATTTTATTTTGATTCTTATTTTTTGTTTTCATAGTTTATTTTTTTTTGTATCTATTTATCCCTATTAATATTATATTTTTAATATATGCCTTATATGCACCGACAACAACAACAACTTATGTTCACCCACTTTGCATGAGTCACTGCTTGAAACACACTCACTAAGAATAATACTAAGAATAATACTACTTTATTTGTTCTGTTAAAACAAATGGATCATACATCCTTTTTAGAATCATGGTTTTATTAATGTTGATTATCCTCGCCCATTCCCTTATTCATCTTGAGTGCTGGTCATTCATCTATTGTATTAAATTATAGAGAGATTAGGAAAACTAGGTCTATTTTCCGTGGACAAAAAGGAACAACCTAATTAATATGTAATAAAAGAATCTCTACTGCGCTTCATAGTCTTATTACTTAAAAAAAAGTCCAGTGACAAAATATGAGACATGTACAATATATAAAATATCTAAAAGTCTATCAATATTCAGCAAGCCAGCCTGTAGTAAAACACTCAAATATTAAGGTGTTAATGATACTTATTCCCTAGAGTTCAAATAGACGTTCCACCAAAGATACGTTATAGCCTCCGGAAGTTAGTAGCTGCCCCTGCAATAACCAATGTTATTTTTATTTACCAAATATATATTTTTTAAATAATAAACCCCATTTAATCACTTTTATCAAAACGTTTGCAAGATATTAAAATAATTGAGCAATGCAATACGAATGATATAATATGACAATGTACAATACAGTTCTGTATAATTAATTATATTAGAAAATGTTGTGAGGTATGAAATTCATAAAGTTTATCTCTGTTATCCCAAGGTGATTTAATATATTGGAGATGTGTCCCTACCTGTAGTTAAAGGCTGTGTATCCCGGCAACATAGCTAACCTATGCACCCAGATAAAATTCAGTAGAATTTAGTTCCTTGTACTAATTTTGCTTAAATGTTATCCTTTTCAAGACACTGTTAATGATGCCTAGTGTGAGTATTATTGAGCAGAATGCCCCTTCTGATTAGGTAACATTTGTGGTTAGTCTTTTAATCCTGCTTTGACAATAAAGTTATGGTTGAGAGCACATGGTGCCTAGGACAAGTCAATAATGTCCAAGCCCACTTCAGACACCCTACACACAAGACATGAAGACAGAAATTGGTTCCCATGTTGTTTTCACTGGAATATACACACAGTTTTTATTCCTATTACAGTTTTCTAATGTGTGCCAACCAATGTATCCATCAAATTCGCAATTTTTATGTTTTCCCCTCGGTAGGATGTCAAGGCAACAGTTGGACCAATACACAAAATTCACCAGGGGGTTAAATACACTTGTGCAAGCATTCACATAATTCCACTATCTTATCCTAGGCATTTGTCTCTGCATCAGCTGTCTTGCTGTCTCCAAGTCTCCAAGTCTCCATACCGACCACATGCGAACCACTCAGTGTGGTGCCCAGAGAGGAATCACTTCTCCATGCACCTGTCTTATCCAGCCCATCCAATAGCAGGCCAGCACCCACACTGCCCAACTGAGTTTACCTTAACTCGGAGTGTAGAAATTTCTGGGGGATAAAAGATAATGTCTGAGGAAGGCTCACAATATTTTTTGCTAAGCCAAGGCTAGTTATTGAAATTCACATCTGGCTGAATCATGTAAGAAGAATTGTGGACAGCTGCACAACAAGTGACAGTCACCACAGCACATTTATACCAGATTTGAAAGAAAAGATAGTGGGCAAAAATCTGGCTAGGGCGGTTAGGGCAGCTGTGTATGTGAGAGATAAGCTGGTGGGCTGGGGGACATGTGAGCAAAGCTGGTGCTATGCAGCTAGCATGATGGGCAAGGGGTGGCATATGTGAGAATAGCTAGTGGGCACATGGGCATGTGTGAGAAAAGTTGTTGGGCAGCCGGGTATGTCTGTGTGTAACAGGTGAGTAATGTAAAGTTTTTTTTGTTTTGTTTTGTTCTAAACTCTAACATTTGAAGCCTCCTCTCCAGATATACTGCGTTTGCTCCGGGCCAGCAGTGAAGCCTGGACAGCATTCTGCGTCAGACATCAGTACATCTGGGCAGCAGCCTAGTGAGCCAGCCAGGAGGAGGTAAGAGTTATTATTTTTATTTTAGAAATGTCAAGTGTGTGAGAGGTTGGGGATTGAGATTTTTGGGGGGAGGATGGGCGGTAAGCTTAAGCTTTGCCTAGGGCACCAAGCAGTCATGCACCGGCCCTGTGCATTGCCACAAGTTTCAAATAGATAATAGAGGAAGCAGTAAAGTAGAAATGTGAATGTCTACATTACCAGTACAATACCCCAGGATCATGCACACACAAAACAGAGAGATAGAGGGCCTGATTCATTAAGGAAACTTTGCAAATTGGCAAAACCATGTTGTGATGGAAGTGAGTGTAAATTTAAAATGTGATGGCAGATTTATATTTGGGGTAGGGCATGTCCTAGATCAACTTTAAATTTCAGTGTACAAATAAGCTATCAAATATCTCTGTGCTACATGGAAAAACAGACAGGGCCTGATTCTTATCTGCCGGTTTTTACGGATCTTACAAAAATCTTCTCTGAGCATGCCCAGAAAAGGGAGATAAGAAGGAAAATCTGTTGCATAAGTTAAGAATTTCTTAAAATAAGATGAAATCCTTCTTAACTGCACTTAAGAAATTCTCCCTACTCTGAAGAAAAAAGGGTTGGGAAAGGGTGGGGAATGGGCAGATATTGGGCAGAGATCGTACTGACTTAAGAAGAGTAGGTGTTTACCTCCAGATCCGTCGGATAGATAAGAAGAAATGTTCAGAGATTTTCTTAACTTCTTGCTTAAACTTAAGGAAGCTCAGGGTCATGTTTAAGTCCAAAGCAGCTATTAGCAGCTGGGCTGAATAACACCACTAAACTGTTCAAAAAGCATTGGGAGGATATATAAACTCCAGAGAGATATGGCGTGAGTGAGGATTCAAACTCAGATCCCCACTGTTGAAAGTAGAGATGTTCACTGACCCCCGTGTTCTAGTTTTGGTTTTGGATCTGGATTAACTTTGTGTTTTTCTAAAATCCCTATGCAATTTCCCCCCCCCCCTCTCTTTCACATTATTATTAACCTCAATGACACTAATTTCAAGTCATTTGCAGTCAATTTTGACCATCTCACAGGTCATAATATTATATTCATGCACTTTCAAATAAAGACTGCAGCGACCTGCCTGGATGCTAAGCGACAGAGCAATAACACAAACGCATGCAGTTCATAGCACATCTGGGAAACATTGCCACATGGCAGTGGCAGAAAAGAAAAGTGGTGTAAGATGGAATTGTCCTTGCATTATAAAATCAGTTATTGTTCATTTGATCGCTCCACCCATTCCTTGGATAACTGGATAACTGTGGTAATTCTACAGCTAATACATGGCGACCAGCGCTGACCCCCTCTTCCCTCGGGATGCGTGCTCTTATCAGACCCAGACCAATCCAGGGTGCCAGACACTAAAAGAGCCATTGTAATTCACAGCAAAAAGCAAGTTCATCACTGAGCTTCGAATCAGCCCCAATTCCCAAAATTATAATATAGTTAAGTACTGTGAGGAAACGGGGTGCTACTGGACTGAGAACTTTGTATTCATCACCTGTTTCTCACAGCTCAATGTACTTTTTAATCCTTGGCCCAGTCTAAGTATATACACCAGAGCATCGGTGTATTATGTGTATTATTATTTCATGTTATTAGGTACATTTTGCCCTTGCTATTACCTGCAATATTGTATGCAGTATAAATATAAAGAATATTGCCATACTGTGTGAAAATAACAGGACAGCAGCAGTCATTTTGCTTGTGTAAGCTAATGTAATTACCATTTGTCTCAAATGTCCATTGTTATGTGCAGTTTGGATTTGGTTTGTAATCAGAACAATGTCTGCGTTAGTTAGCTGGCAGCCCATGTTAATTAGCTAGGTCAACAGGTAATCTGAGAGGTAATTAGTTTAGAACTTCTAAATGATATACAATGTGCCTCCACAGTAATATATTGACTGAAATAGCATTGGGAAATGTATCAATATGTATAAATATAAATGTTATTGTATCAAAATGTATCAGAGCTTCAGATGGTGTAACACTGCTGATACAATGTGTCAAAAGTCTTATTGTTTCATGTAAGCATGCAGTGTCATTCCCTGCAGTAATATTGTAACCCCATGTTTAGTGTATCCAGCCATTCCATTGTATAATCAAGGGAACAGTGACAGTATGTCTATCAGCTAAAGTGTTGACTGAGAGAGCCCTGCTGTAAATGAGAGGTTTGAGGTCCCTACAGGGAAGAATAAAGGGAGAGGACTTACACAAACAACATCAACCTCATCAACATCCTCATTAGCGCTCTCGTCAGCTACACAAATATCCCCTTCACCCTATTGCAATTCAAAGTGGCATCCGGCTACACATGGGCTGTTCATGCAGAAATGCTAAAAGGGGCCTTCTTAATGGATACACTATCAGACAGGTTAGGATTACACATAGCACTCGTGGATAGACTCTCCTCAGGAATTTGTGTCATTTCTGAATCTGAACATACATTTTCCTCTAATGCCTTACTGTTTTCTTCCAGCTTGGCTTTTACACGTAAAAGTATTTGTACACCACTTTTGGAGTACGAATGACAAGGTCTTGCTTGATCATGATTGACCTTACAAGAAAATGCCTCAGTGACAGTTGCAGAACTTGCACTCATAGAAAAAGGCGGGGGCCTCATTCTTTCCTTGCCACTGCGTGTGTACAATGGTATGTTGCCAATTGAATTTTTTTCTGCAGATAACTTTGCCTGGATTACAGGTCTTTTTTTCTTGACTAAGGTAAAAGGTGTTTTTTTACATTTTTGTTTCCCTGACTTAAAAACACTATGCACTTTAACATGGGCTTTAGCAGATGACGTAGAGGGATTACTTTCAACATGACTGGTACCAGCAGCTGCTTGCTGCTCCTGGTCTTCTGTGTACTGCTGTGAATCCATTTTGATAACACAGTACAATGTGACTGCAGATTAAGAACAACACTGCCAGCCCTGTTATTTGTATTTCAGCAATGACAATTAGCAATGGAGCAATGGAGCTCTACTCTTTCTGTGTTACCTATATAACACAGCACAATTTGACTGCAGATTTAGACCAAGCCTGTCAGCCCTATTATTTCTATTTCAGCAATTACAATTAGCAATGGAGCAATGGAGCTCTCCTCTTTGTGTTTTACCTATATAATACAGTACAATGTGACTGCAGATTTAAAAGACCAAGCCTGCCATCCCTATTATTTCTATTTCAGCAATGACAATTAGCAATGGAGCAATAGTTCTCTCATGAAAGTCACTGGAGTCTTTGAAGAACACCGCTACCCCACCTCTTTCTTTTCTACCTTTGACGCTGTCCAACTGCCAAACTGAGACTGCCAAAAAACGGTGCCACTCCTTCTGTGGCCCTCTGTAAAATGGCGCTGCATCACTGTGGAGGGCGGTACTAATAGAATCCAAAACTCCTGAGAGCCGACAACGTAACAATGACACTTTGCCGCAATTTCAATTCGAAGGGCGTGCGAAAGTACCGAGCCAGCTCGGCTCGGTACTTGGATCTGCTAAGTTCGGGTGTGTTCGGTTCTCGGGTAACCGAGCCTGAGCATCTCTAGTTGAAAGGTGGATTGTCTAACCACTAAGCCAATGTGCAAGTGGAAACAATATGTACATGATATAGAGTAGAACGAAAAGCTGAACATGAACTTCTCTCATAACAAACATTTTTACTTTTATAATTTATATTAATGTCAATAATTATGCAATGAAATATTATACCCCTAAATCTTTGGTAGATGCATAATTTAAATAATTTGATATGAAATTTCATTGATGTATAATATAATAATAATAATAATAATAATAATAATAATAATAATAATAATTGGACTTAAAATTGTCATTTTTTTGCATTCTGTTTTTTTTTGGGGGGGGGGGGGGGAGCTGGGCACTTAGTTTTTTTTCCTTTTCTCTGCTGTTGGCTGATCATTTCTCTAACCAGTAAGGCGTACTTCAGATTGAAACACACGTACAACACAGCACAGGCACTAGCAGCAACCTAGAGTCTTAATGAGCATAATTAAATGAATTATTGCACACACCTTCTTAGTAACAGACATAAAGATCATGTTTTGTTTTATAAAAATTAAAATATGAAAATCTATGCTAATGCATAGCAGAATAATTCACAATCAGAAATAAACGCAAACATTGTTTAATCAGTATAAAAGTAGATTTCCGTAACCAGCGTTGCATAGACCCAGCATCAGATCTCGTCATCTGATACCACAGTGGGCCATACACCTGCATATACTTGTCTCATTACAATCCAATATAAAAGACTGCTTTATGCACACTTGAAGTTGTTTAGGACTCTATAGTGTATTTTTCTGTTGTGGATTTGTATAATGGTCTTTTATTTGTATTGAGAGTAATATTTTAGTTTACTCTTTTATAAACACTTTAAATGTTTGTGTTTTTAAGATATTTTATGTTCCACAATAACAGTGCATCTCTATTTTCATATGTAATGTGCGTGTCGTTTGTCTTATAAGTTTTAACCCAATATTTTTAATTTTTTAATTGGGGTGTTGTGAAGCTTTTCAATCTAATATCTATTACGATGATTCTTGTGTGTTTTGGCACTTTCCCATGTTGCATGTTTATCCAACAGATCCCCAGCCCTAATGAAGCTGTGGAGGCAGGACACTTCAGGTTCCAGACTGATTTGCAAG
The DNA here is from genome assembly GCF_038048845.1 of Mixophyes fleayi. Taxonomy (NCBI): domain Eukaryota; kingdom Metazoa; phylum Chordata; class Amphibia; order Anura; family Limnodynastidae; genus Mixophyes; species Mixophyes fleayi. The sequence continues at coordinate 66,718,644 of NC_134405.1, forward strand.
GTAAAATCTTTTTCTAATATGGTTTATATCACACTTTTACATCCTAAAAATAGAATTGTTGTTTGGTGATGAAAGTATTGCCTGTTTCATTTTATTAAACCTATATAAATGCATGCACCAGACTGTTTGGACTTAAAAAAATGTTTACCTTTGAAATCTGCAAATTTGAAAATGGCCTGTAAGGGCTTCCTCTGCCCCTGCTGAGATTATCAGATGTGACTTTTATAGCTATAGCACTTAGAAAAATAATGATGAAGCTTGATTGTTAGAGTTTAGGTTAAAAAAGACCAAACTAAAGGTTTTTATTGATATACTACCAGGCCTTATCTGGTACATGTCTGTCTCACCTGAATAATATTCAGTAATTAAGCATAGTCTGTGTTAATCATATATCTGACTCACTATGTGAATTTTCTTTTCTGCCCAGGTAAAGTACATGAACTAAGTGTTGTGTATTTATTGATTTTAAGACACTGATTTGTCAATGTTTTCTAATGGAGATACCTTGCATTATCTTTCATTTTGAAGAAAAGCGACACCTTTTTAGTAAATAGCTAAATGTTTAACATTTATTCCAACAGACCTTATGACCCAGCTGTCAGTTGGAGCACAAAGGAGGTATAGCAAGGATTATTTCATGGAGGAAGATCAAGACATGAAGGAGTTGCTGTTTGCAGCATGTAAGTATCTATAGTTAACAATGTTATTCCTTTTAGGTTATTAAGGACTTGTGTTATAGTTAAGGCAACAAATTGTAGATTTTACAGCTTGAAAGTATAGGTGTGTACAAAGTACACACAGTCAAGTAATAATTTGATTCAAAATGGCATATGGTTGATCTCTTTTTATATAATATTTTAAACAGATAAAGAAGAAAGCCATTATGGGTTCCAGCATGACCTGCCTTGCAACAACTCTAACCAATGGGATAAAACATCTATGTGTTTGGGTTTTTTGTTTACAAAGGAGTTTGTATTTTCAGTTTGTTTTTATCTTGTTTTTCATTTGATTACTGAAATTGTGTTTATAAATATATATATATATATATATATATATATATATATATATATATATATATATATATTTTATGCAATACTCATTCTCCTGTAACTCTCTGCTGCTTTGGACACTGTTGAACACCCTCTTCTTCTACACATCCTTGACTCCATTGTCCATCCATGCACAGTTCTCTCCTGGGTGACTTCCTACCTCTCTAACCGCTCCTGTAGTACCCAACTCTGGTACATTCTCCCTTCCACTCTCACTCTCTATTGAGGTCTCACAAGGCTCCTTTTTTTCTAAAGGTTGTACTTTAACATTGTACATCTCTTATCTTGGGGTGCTAATTTGCTCATTTGGCCTCCAATACCACCTCTACACTGAGGACACCCAAATGAACATTGCTTTCCCCTGACCTATTTCTTTCAGCACTATCTGTTTAAAACCACTGTATTTCTGCATCCCCCCCAGGGATGTCACAACAATAGCTAAAGCAAATCATGTCCTATACAGAGCTCATTATTGTCCATCATGCCAGAGTCACCAACTGGCCTCCAATCTCACTCACTGTCAATAACACCACTATACCCTCAGTTTGTGATGAGGATAGGAGGAGCAGATTCATGAGGCAAATAAGGGCCCAACAAATGTGTTACTTTGAACTTTATCAAAACTTATAAATCTAGTGCCTTTTACAAAAAGTCTGTATTTGCGAATTGCGGAGTACAATTTCCATCGGGCCGCCCCCGTTTGCTAGGATATGAGGAATTAATGGCAAGCATACATTTGCAAAGAGATCCGTAAGTGACATAAGCACGCCCACACGTGCTCTGAGAACCAATCACAGAGTTGAATACTGGAAAATATTGAGAGCCTGTAGAGCCTCTGCCTGTAGAGAGCTCTGTGTAGTTGTGAAGGGCATGGATAGCATGCCCAGTGGGCGCTACTTTCAGGGCCGCCATCAGGGGGGTACGGGGGGTACTGTTGTACCGGGCCCAGGCTCACCAGGGGGCCCGATACAACAGCTTAGCACAGACTTACCTGGGGCCCGCCGCTGGTCTCCGCTATTCTGTCTTCAGCCTGACTGTCACCGTGACAGCCAAGCACCAGGACCCGATCGCAGCGGTGGAGGATTCATTCCCCCTGCAATCATGTGCTCTGCTTGTGACAGATCACATGATCGCAGGGGGAATGATTCCTCCACCCCTGCGATCGGATCCTGGTGCCTGGCTGTCACGGTGACAGCCAGGCTGAAGACAGAATAGCGGAGACCAGCGGCGGGCCCCAGGTAAGTATGTGTTGCTCATGGGGGGGGGCCCGGGCGGCACGGGGGCCCGTACTGGGCCCGATTTTTTCTGAAGGCGGCCCTGGCTACTTTAGCAATGAAATGAAGCTCCGGGCCTACCACATGGTTCGCGATTTTATCGCCACAGGACTGTAGTCCAGCTCCAGCGGCGGTGGAGTGATTAAGCCGGCCTCAACCGCAGCTCTTGGAGGAGCTCAGGGAAGAGATCAGGAGACGTGAGTTCTCTATTAAATCTGTAGTAATTGGGAAAAAAAAAGCTATAATACAAATAGTTGTTTAATTTTTACAATGACTTTCAAAGTTGATCGAGGACATGCCCTACTCCAAATATAAATCTGTCCCCATATTACAAATGTAACTCCCCCTTCAATGCAACATGCTTTTGGGCCTGGTTTTTTTTTATTATTTTATTTTGGGTTAACAGTTTATTTAATATCATTACTGATGGAGGCCCAATCTCCAGACCGATAAGGCATGTTTGGGATTCAAACTCACAATCCTAGTGCTGTGCAGAAGTGCTAACCACTGTGGCATTGTGGTGATGTTCACTTATGTGGTGATGTTCTAATTGTGGCAGATAAGGTATATTGCAAATATTTGTGCAGGTGATTTTTGGGGACAACACTCACAGTTTCCCTTATCTGATTAAAGCATATTACAAATCCTTACCCAAATACCTCCTGTAATATGTCTCCATGTTGTGTCACTATTTAGAATCTATAATTATTTCGCCTGAAAAATACAATATTAATGTAGTACTTGTTATTTACTTGACATTTTAAAATGTCACATAAGCCAAATCCAAGATTTGTTACAGGCCATCTGAAAGTATTGTGTGTCCCAATTTTTGATGTTTTTGTTTAAAGACACTCAATTATCTCTCTTCCTAAATGCATGTTCCACAATGTCAGCTCACATTATTATATGACTACATGTAGGTAACTGTGAAACAGGGAGAAATTTTATAAAGAAACTAATGTGTTATAATTATTCCAACAGGCCATCAGAGATGTGCCGAACCAGAGGCCAGGGTTGAGACTGAGGAGGAGGAGCAGTAGCCGGCCAGGGTTGAGGCTGAGCAGAAGGAGCAGGAGCAGGAGATGGCCAGGGTTGAGGTTGTGGAGGAGGAGGAGCAGGAGCTGGCCAAGGTTAAGGCTGAGGAGGAGGAGGAGGAGCAGGAGCCAGCCAGGGATGAGGTGGATGAGGAGGAGCAGGAGTAGGAGCCGGCCAGGGTTGAGGCTGAGGAGGAGCAGGAGCTGGCCAAGATTGAGGCTAAGCTGGAGGAGCAGGAGCTGGCCAGGGTTGAGGCTGAGGAGGAGCAGGAGCCAGCCACAGCTGAGGTGGAGGAGGAGGAGGAGCAGGAGCCAGCCAGTGTTGAGGCGGAGAAGGAGGAGGAGCAGGAGGTGGCCCTTGTGGAGGAGGTGGCCCTGGAGGATGAGGTGGCTATGGGTGAATGTAAGTATTGAAAGAAACTCATTTTCATAACTGTATTCATTTTGAGGCACATTGTAGCTGAGGAAAAACCATGATTTTCCCAATTGCTACTTATCCATTCCACAGTTTTCAACCATGATGGCCATAAGAATAATTTTTGGTGATTGAAGTAAACCCCACCCCACAGCCACCACACCAGTGTGTTTATATAGATATATTTGCCACCCCAAAGTATTAATCCTCTGCCTAGTACTGTGTTTAGCATACCATTAACCTTTTCCGACAATGTAAAGTTAGGTAACACTTCATGCCTCTGCTGATCCTGTCAAATGGGTTAAACAAAGTACCCCCTTTTGAAGTAATATATGTTTGAGCAATTAGATAAGCATGTTTTGTTTTCTTTTTTTTCTACAGCTCAAAAAGACACCCATTTACCTGATTAACACTTCAAAGTCATTTGAACCAGGTTATAGAAACATGTAAGTGTTAAAACAAATAATTAGATTACAACAGTCCTGCATAGTACACTTCGATTGTGTTTTACATGTGTAAACAAACCCTTCGCACCTCCCACATTTGCCATTACGTAAGACTTTCTTATCTTTAAATAAGAAGCGTATCTTAGGAAGTGGATCTTAAAATGAACTAATTGCTTAAGTTCCGTTGCATCTTATTTTCAGTTGCGTAAGAGTCTTAAGGTGGGCGTGTCTTTGAACTTTACGCTCCTTGTTGAATTGCGAATTTCTTATCTCCCCATTTGTTCTTAAAATACTTATCTCAACCTCCGCACAAGATTAAACCAGTAATGAATCAGGCCCATAGTATTTATCTTATATTAAAGTAATTTTATCGTTTTAAAATAAGCATTGCCCAATCAATTGTATGTGTTTCCAAAGCACAAAGTGATTTATTTTAGCAGATGTAAATAGTCAACAATTCAATACATTATTATATTATGATACAGTACAGTACAGCCAATACCAAAAGATAAATACATACCAATGCTATCGCATGCGCTCGCTGCGTACCCATGGGACCCGGTGGACAGTATATCTGTTAGAATACTGTGTCAGAGTTGACTGAGGGCCAGGGGGTGTGCAGCTATGATTATATACAGTACAGTGTTACACAGTGAACAAAAGAGATGATGTAGATTGTTTCTATAGGTCCAGACGTTGGGTGGGTCCATGGTAAACAGGTCATAGGCTGATTCAATCTAAAGGTGGGGGTCGTCTCTCCAGGTGGTCTGCTCCTTTCATAGCCAGCATCATACAATGGGTTTATTCCCTAATATCAATAACTAAAGTATGCAATGTGCGATCTCTTCGCCGACTGCACAGCTGCTGATGAATAGGGTTTCAGTATGATACCAGACATGCCACCTTTCCTACAACCTGAACCATATATATCACTGAAGTGTACGTATAATCATTATATATATATTTAAATATATACTACTAATAAACCAAATATTATCTGCTCATAATTTACAGTGTAACGAAACCAATATGAATATGAATTATAAAAATAACTAAATGTTGTAATGCGAGTGTGTGCGTGCGTATTTTACCGTGCGATCGCACCACGCCACGTGTTACGTGGCGTACGGATCGCAATTGCACAGCAAAACAATATTAAACCAATATACTTTCGTTCATCCAATTATACGACTTTGACACTTATGTGCAAAATTAAAAACTAATTTGCATCCTTTACATTGTAACATGGTTTGTCCAGGAAAAAACTAATTTTATTGCCTTACTTTCCTTAATTAATCAGACCCAGAGTGTCTCTAGGAAGGGTGAAATGATGTTCCTTAGACAGTTCCTTGCAGAGCATATCGGTTTACCTTAAAGATAGTGAGCCTGATTCATTAGTGATCTTATCTGCTGTTTTTTGTTTATCTTAAGCAAATCCACTCTGTGCATGCCCAGAAAAGGGAGATAAACAGCAAAATCCACTCTAGGTGAAGACTTTCTTAAGTTAAGATGAAAATCCATCTTAACTTGACTCTTATCTCCCCGTTTCTTCCTAAAATAAGCATCGTAACTTTTACACAAGATAAGATCACTAATGAATCAGGCCCATTATTAATAGTAGTAGTTGTAGTAGTAATAGTATTAATGCTTGCCTTGAGATATAGAAATTACCTTATATTACGTGACTCCTTTTACAAAAGCATTTGTTCCACTTTCAAAAAATTGTATTTGGTCAAATCTAGGAACCCTTCTGCAAACCTCACAGACCTATAAGTTTGGGCTCCAAATTAAGAAATGTTTGCAAAGAAGAATGTAGCACCATAGGGAATTAAAATTGTACCATGTTAATGGGTATGTAGCCTGTGAGTATTTCCCCTGTGGCCTGTTGTATTCTATCATTCTTAGACCCTTTCAAGAATGTGTGCATGATGGTTTTTCTGCTTTTGTTTCAGCTACAGAACCAATCACTGGATGGACATGTGCAACACTGACTTATGTATGTGGCATGGTGGATGCAACTGGACAGTCTCTAAGGGTTTTTCACAGACTTCTGGAGATTGGGCACTGTCACTATCTCACATTCCCTTTCACTGATTGCAGCCACTAATGGTTTAAGATAAAATACCAGATGCTAGAGTGGTGAGCACTTCATTATACATGACATTAAATATAATATATGGTGCAAATCTGCACCAAAAATTAAGCACCTGGTCTAAATGTATGTCAGTACATAGGCTCATTTATGATGATTTACCAATTTTGTATGAAATTGCATGTTTGTTCAGATGGTTCTGTTTGGCTTTTGCACTGCTGACCATGTCAGCACAAAGAGACAAAGGAACAAAGTAAGGTGAAAGAGCCGTCTGTTTGGGGGCATGGCATAGTGAGGAAGACCCGCTTTCCAGAAGCGTCCTGATAATCTGTCAAATCTACCCACTTCACAGAAATCCTCCAATATAAACACTTTAAATCAAAAGATATTCCTGGCACTCAACCACTGTACCTACCATCACTCTATTGTACTGGCCTGTGCGATTTAATTATGTTGAGGCCTATTTAAAGTCTTTAATTTAACAAGTCGCGACTCTCTGCTCTCAATAACTCTGAACTTATTTCAGCTAGTGCTCTAAATATATTATGATCAGGCAACACTAATGGCGCATCTAGGTCCGATTCCAGTGGTCGAGATGGCTCCTGCCATGCCGCCACATTCATATTGCCGTAATTGGATACAACAAATGCCTGTTAAACTGCATCAACCTATTACATGATTGGAACCACTTGCTGTGCTAAATATCTCCCTGGGTCTAGATCCACAGTTGCCTGAATAGGTCATTAATTACATTTCCTCCATACTCAAGTGCCCCCTTCCAGTTTTGAACCTATCTAATATATGCCTATACAGCAACCCTCATCCCAAGACTGGGACCACATTCAAACTCAACCTAAATCCCAAGTCCCTTTCCTAGTCCATATTCATCATTGCTATCCTCCTGGCCTTTCTCTGCTAGTGCAGAGTTCAACATGATTGCAGGACTGACAAGTGCTCAGAAAAAGCGAAATCAGAACGATATATTCATCAACCCATGTCCTCTGTGGCTCACCAGTTTTTTCCCTGCACCCAAGTTGAGTAGAATATTTGGGGCTCAATGTTCATATATGAGTCCCTGGTTTGGGCCAGAAATAGAGAAGGCTGATTTTCAGAAGTCCTCTTATTGTTGTGACCCACCAGTCCAGGCTTCCCAAACATGGGAAACCCGGGCTGCAGAACTGCAATAATTTTAATCATAAAGGAAATCTGACATCACTGACTTTAAGTCTGATATGTTGTATATAGGTAATCGAACCAATGCCCTAGAAACCAAACTGGATAAATTCTGCTAATTTAATGATGTTAATCAAGAAATAACTGCACTCAGACTGAACATGGACTGGATGAAGGACAAACTGGATGACCTACAACACAGGGCTTGCCATAGTTATATTCATATTAAATACATTGCCAAGTTGATATCTGGCAGCTTTCCACTTCTAAAGAATTATCACTAGACTGGGCTCATCACACCCTCAAACTCAGAGTTCTGATGGAAAAGCATCCTAGAGGTCTAATTGTCCTCTTTCATTATTATACCATCAAAGAATGCATCATGCTTTCCATTAAAAAAGATGTAACTATTACTGTTCCAAGGTGTTAAATAAAGACAGGAGAGAAGTTCAAACAGCTGTGAGGTTATTTGAATATGTTGAAAACATCCAGAGTAACCGATGATCATATACAGAGGAAACACAGCTTGCTACTGTTTAATAATCACAGAACACAGTCTCTAGTAATGGCAGTCTCTGACAGCTGTAGTGAAAAAAGATCTCCAGAGGCACTGGCAGTCTGTAATACTTCACACAGAATAATTAAAGTTCAGATTTGTAGAAGCAGACACATTACAGACAAGAAGCAATCTTGGTAACGGGCAAAATTCCTGATCACTTGAAGGCAGCAAAACTCCAAGCGCAACTGAGATGAGCCCAGAACCTCTCAGTCCAGTATCAGCAGGCAGAGTTATATAGAAAGATTATCTTTCTAGCCAGCAGACAAACGTTCAATATACACTATGTGGTCAAAAGTATTTGGCCACACCTGTTAATTAGTAAATTGAGGTGGTTTTAATCAGACCCATTGCCAGAGGTGTATAAAATCAAGCACCTAGCCATGCAGTCTCCATTTGCAAACATTTGTGATACAAAATGGGTTGTTTTGAAGAGCCCAGTGACTTCCAGCATGTGGTACTGTGATAGGATGCCACCTTTGCAATAAGGCGGTTTGTGGCATGTCATCCCTGCTGGATATTCCACGGTCAACAGTAAGAGATATTATTATAAAGGTACAAAAAAGTTTACAATGGTATAACAATCACAATGAACTGGTGAAACACTGCGGAACTTCAACAAACATAATTTATTAACATATGAATATAAATATAAAACAAAGCAGCTAAAAGAAACAGTCTCTTACCAGATTTTTTGATATTGCGGCTTACTGTTAACAGCAGATGGTGTCCCGCAGTGATGAATGGTTATAGCGGGTCCCGCTTCTGGTTAGATGACGAGTACTGTATTAGCCCAAAAGCTCTGGTAAGAGACTGTTTTTTTTAGCTGTTGAAGCGTGTTTATCATTTCACTGACCTTGCTACAAGCATTTGGTCACTGCACTCTGTGGACTCATCAGCTTTATCCAAGTTTTCACTTGGTCATTGGCACTTTTACACACTTAATAGTCCCACTGCTGTCCATCCAAATGGATTGAGTACTATTCTTTGATTCTGCCGTTATATTATTGACTCTTGGCCAATATATATACATGTCATTATAGGTGCACCTATATATTTGATGTTTTAATGACCAGCTATTGCAGTCAATTTGTTTGATATCAAGTGGCGCTACCACTGGTTATGTTTTATATTTATATTCATATGTTAATAAATTATATTTGTTGAAATTCCGCAGTGTTTCACCAGTTCATTGTGATTGTTATACCATTGTAAACTTTTTTGTGCTTTTTTATATATTTTTTGAGGCTGCAGACCTTATACATTGGTATTAACAGTTCACCGCCATATCTTTAGCACCAAGGTATTTTTGTTTGTTTGTTTATATTGATATTATTATAAAGGTGAAGCGTTTAGGAGCCACTGCATGGTAAGACCAAGTAAAATCACAGAACTAAGTTGCATGGCGCGTGAAAATCGGCAACGCTCTGCTGAGTCCATAGCTGAAGAGTTCCAAACTTCCACTGGCATTAATGTAAGCACAAAAACTGTGCGGGGGAGCTTAATGGAATTAGTTTCCATGGCCGAGCATTTGCATGCAAGCCTCACATCACCAAGACCAATGCCAAGCGTCGGATGGAGTGGTGTAAAGCACACTGACACTGGACTGTAGAGCATTTGGAACGTTTTCTGTGGAGTGACGAATCACGCTTGTCTGTTTGGCAGTCAGAAGGGCGAGTCTGGGTTTGGTGACTGCTGGGAGAACGTTACCTGCCTGACTGCATTATGCCAACTGTAAAGTTTGGTGGAGGAGAGATATATGGTATGGGGTTGTTTTTCAGGGTTTGGGCTAGGGTCCTTATCTCCAGTGAAGAGCAATCTTAATGCTTTAGCATACCAAGTCATTTTGGACAATGCTATGCTTCCAACATTCTGGCAACAGTTTGGGGAAGGCCCTTTTCTATTCCAACATGACTGTGCCCCAGTGCACAAAGTGAGGACTACACAGACATGGTTTGATGAGTTTGGTGTGGAAGAACTTGACTGGCATGCACAGAGCACCGGCCTCAACCCCATAGAAAACCTTTGGGATGAACTGGAATGGAGTTTGTGAGCCAGGCCTTCTCATCCAACATCGGTGCCTGGCCTCATAAATGCTCTACAGAGTGGATGGGCACAAATTCCCATAGATACACTCCTTGTGAAAAGCCTTCCAAGAAGAGTGGAAGCTGTTATCACTGCAAAAAGGGGACCAACTTCATATTAAAGTACTAAATGGTCACGTGTCCAAATACTTTGTCCATATAGTGTGTGTGTGACTCATGGACTTATAAAGCAGCTGAAGTAGTTAGTTCTTGGGAGAATGGCTCTTTCAGCTAAATGAAAGAATGACTATTGTTTAACTACCGAAAGACCTATGGAAAACTTTAGTGTCGCCACATATGGTTTTCCAATTAGAAAAGCAAATTGAGACACTCGATGTCTGTGTTACCTCTGCTGATAAATATTTCTTGTTATTATCATAAACAAAACCATATATTTTTAATGCATCACCATACTGGGCCTGATTCATTAAGGAATGTAAATGCTGATACGTGCTGTATTTTGCACAAAATCACTCTGTGCATGCCCAGAACTGGACGATACGCTAGTGCACGTAGCAACATCCAATTAATCTTCGAGCACAAAGAACCCTTACTACAGCCTACGATTTCAGGACAGAATGAGGGAGGAACTGGCCGTTTGCACGCATGTAGTCAATGTACTGGAAATGTTTTCCAAACTCCAGTGCACATAGCAGTGTCCGATTCATGCTTTGACCATCTCAAATGTACTCTCCCCCCATATCAATTGACTCCTCTGCAGGAGGGGGGTATATGTGCCGATTACTAGAGATGATGGGTCACGTATGCATGCTAGAACATATGTTTGCAATCAGGAATTACTATTAAAAGACATATTATGTGCAATAGACGTTTATAGCATCCTAATAAAAGTGTTTTATGGGGGTGTGGAAAAAAAATGACAAAAAAAATACACATATTCCACATACTGTATGTGTTGGATGTATCCTGCAGTGTATTGTCTGTTAGAGTAAAGCACATTTAGTGGCATATGTATCAAGCTGCGATTTTGCATTTCCAGTGATTATCTCGGGCAAGTTTGGAAGTGTTTCTTTCAATAGCGCCATTCTCAAAATCGCTACAAATCGCAGTCCTGGCTTTTTCCCACTCTAGCTATACAAATCGCCAAATGTATGAAGTTGCGATTTTGCAAACTTGTCCGAGTTCGGTTTCAAATCGCCAGAAACAACATGCTACTTTATATTGGCAGGATTGCCAAACACATCACTGTTATATAGCTGGGCAATGTTAATATCACAGGCGGTACAATAAGAGTTTCTATAAAGCGTGATTTATGTTTTACAGGGGCAAAAATGTTTATAAATTAGCTGCCAGGCAACAAATTATTTTACAAATTAGTTAGTTGTGCACATTTACGTAATATTTTTTAATCAGTCTACAGTATTATCTTTTAGTTATAAAACACCAACATATTACATATTAATGTACATTGAGGGGATCATGACACAAAAAAAATTATTGCAATGAAATGGTACAGACGGTAAAGATGTCCCGGCCATTTTTTATAATTAAAAAGAGGTAAGGGGAACAGTTGACACTTAAGGTAGCAGAAAAACTACTATAGCTGCTGGTGAGTAAAGTGCTTGTGGCTATTCTTAGTCATCTGCATTATCACTTAGTTGTCTACTCTCCCGGAATGTCCCGGAGACTCTTGAATTTCTGGGAGTCCTCCTGGATTCCCGGAAGAGCAGGACAACCTCCCGGATCCTGGCCAGTTTGCTCAGTTAAATGGAGGTGGCGGGACTCAGTGACGCAATTTACGCATCATCGTGGCCCCGCCCCCTGCTGGTATAGGGCAAAATGGTGATGACAGCTTAGGGGGCTGGGCTTAGTTACACTATTTTCTGAGGCTTGCCCCCACATGCCCACCTACCCCCGAACCTACTGGAAGATCAATTGACAGAGTAGGCAAGTATGCAATATCATCATCTGACAAAAACAGGCGTCGATGGCTGGCATTTCTGTGCAACATCTGTGTGCTTCTACCTATTTGCATTTGTTTCATTTAGAGTTGGATGTAAATGATTTGGAATGCTGCAATTTTGTACATTTTACAAAATGTGTTGCACTGCCCATATGCCCAAATTGCACCATTATTTTAAGATGCATGTATTTAACACCTGCAGCCTCTTGCACTTCAAGAGGCAGATAAGGGGCATTCAGGTGCAAGTACATTATAGTATAGTAAGAGGCATTAGATGTATGTTAAGCAACCCTTCCCCTTGAGATGCATCTTATTTTGACATACACTTATCTTTGATATATGTCCCTTACCAAGAGCAAATTCAACATCTACACATGATGGATTCAAATTTCTGTAATGAATATATGTATTTTCTTTTGATTTTACTATATTGGCTTACTATCTAATTACCAATGGGGCAATGATTTATTTTCTCATGATGTTAATATTTCCTGATGGGGACACCATTTAAACTACATACTTGAGATACTACAAGTGCTCATGTGCATGCGGACACTTGTAGTGTCACAAGCATGTATTTTTAATGGTGTCCCCATCAGGTAATATATTGCCACAACATAAAACTAGAAATATTGCCCCACTCGTGATGAAATATTAAATCACTGTAATATAATAAAAATAAAAAAATCCCTTGCATATAATCATTAATTAAATATGGCCCACTAAATTATTCATAAAATATTTGGTCCCCTGTAAGAAAATTAATATTCATTTTTGCCCATCTACAGCAAAAACATGCATTAACTATGTAGCTCAAACAACATGCTTTTATTTCTGTTCAATCTCGGGTAAGTTTCAGATCCTGTTGAAACTCGGGCGAGTTTGTATTTAATCTCAGGCGAGTTTGACTATAACATGGGAAAGAGAGGTTTTTTAAAATCGACACAAATCACCAGAAATTGGATTTTGCAAATTCAAAATCACTGGTTGATACATATGGCGATTTTGCACTTAGAATCGCCAGTTATCTCTCGCTTTTTGCGCCGATTTGAAGTCGCTGAAAAAAATCACAGCTAGATTTTTAACAGCAGGCGTATCTTTAGATCCACTCCTTGTTTAATACACATATGCATATGCCCGATTTATATGCGTTTTAAATAAAACGCCATTTGCATGCCCTATTGAATCAGGACCCTGGAGAGCACAACTCTGCTAAAGATTTCATTCCTTTTCCAGGCCCTCACAATGTTGTGAGATCATATGCGCTCACCGGTGATATGCTAAATAGCTGCGCATGGCAATGCCAGGGTGAGTGAGCCATAATGAAGCACTAAGCACACCAACAACCTGACCCCTATGCAAAAATGCAAATGTACTTGCTGCAAAACTCTGTTAGAGGTGTCTACATTATTCGTAGATTTAATAATGATTAGAGAGACAATATTTGTCTTCAGGGCTGCCAAGAGGAATCCAGGGCCCCGGTACAAAAAATTAATGGGGCCCCCGCCTAACGGCGATGCAAAATTATTCGGATATGTGGTCATGCATTTGGGGGCATGACAATTGCGCCATTGGGGCGTGGCTAACACAACAAAATCAATAGGCTCTTTTTTAACCCCTCTATGACAGACACCCTCTCGTTTTTTAACCCCTCTGTGCCAGCCCCCCCTCATTTTTAACCCCTCTATGACAGGACCCCCCTTGTTTTTTAACCCCTCTATGACAGCCCCCCCCTCCCCCGTTTTCCTCCCTTTACTTACCTTTTCCTCTCTCTTGGTCTTCCCTGCTACTCTGTGCTCCATTGCTCCAGACTGACTGAATGCTGGGCGTGACATGGTGACATCACACCCGGCATTCAGACAGTCTGAATGGAGCACAGAGCAGCAGAGAGGAGGGACGCTGGCGCCGCGATCACGTGAGTATGAATTATTTTTTTTACTACCCTGCTACCCCCACCAATGACGAGCCCCCCCCCCTCCCCGCAGCAAAAAAACCCCAAAAACAACAGAAAAAAATAGTTTTGAAAAAAAAAACAAATAAAAAAAAACAAAACGTCGGCGCGAGGGCCCGGGCCGGGCCCCCTGGCATGCCCGAACCTGGGTAATTAGTACCCGCTCCCTCTTCCCTCTCGGCGGCCCTGTTTGTCTTTTCAATGTACAAAACTCTAATGAAATTTATTGTGTTCTGTGTTGAGGATTGAGCTATTTTGATTATTACATCCGTCAGTAGAATGACAAAAGTCACAGAAAAAGTCCCGTAAAACAGCATTTTCCTCTCTATTTAAGAAATGTGCTATATTGTCTGTCAGGAGATATCTTTGAGATTGTGACAGATTAAAAGCTTAGCATACTTTCTTGACAGATTTCTTACTTGAATTACATCATCACCAAAATGTCTATTTTGGCAGCTCCGTGTGACCTGGCCCTAAGGTCTGAGCTTATGTTCTCTTTGCTCACTATCCAAGTAAAAACCTTAATAGCATGTTTATTCCAACCTACTGTATTCATACATTTTACTAAATGTTCCATTTAAGCACTTTTCTATGTTTTGTTTGCAGAAATAAGCCAAAAGACCTTGGCAGACTTTTCAGTAGAAATTGTCATAAATACCTTTCGAAATATTTCAATAGAATAATGCATGCATGTTTTTATAAATGTATGAACCAATTAAACAGCTTAGGGAGACATTGAAGGTTTATCCATAGAAGTCTATACATTTAATCCAAAAGAAGGGAACATTTGTAGGAAAGATGAACAGAGGGATTTGGGTTTAAAAGAAAGCTTGTCTGAGAAGTATCTGCCTTCTTCTTACTTAATCACTGCTTTGGATATTCTGAGTAAGGAAACCAAGGAAATATTTTGCTCTTGTGAACTGACTGGTTTGCCTGGGGGCAGAATTATGTGTCAAAATGGCATACCCAGGACTCTTAGGAAGTCTGGTTACAAGCACAAACAGGCTTTATAACACTCTACAGAAAATATGTCTGGTGGTTTACTATATCACTGACAAATCTACAACCTCATCCAAAGGAGCTATAAACTACATATTGTTGATGCTTCCTTCCACTGTACAATAAACCTCTTTTACCCTTTACACTTATTACTCTACAATGAAATAATGACACGAACACAGGTAGAAATTTGGCAAATAAAGGTCACAGCTTTTAAATAGAATTAAATTGGTGTCAGAAAGCAAAAATGCGAGTTCGGCAAAACAACCAATACGTAGCCAAAAGACTGGATGGCCAACTGGCTCAGAATCCATTAACTCAGGATATCATCCTTTACTTAATGGCCGGCGACTTAGTCTGGCATCAGAGAAACAAACTCTCCTTCTGGACTCAGGGTGACGTGTCCACACAAAACAGGTCAATGGATCCTCCACACAAAAGGACAAAGAGCCACCATGTACAACTAAGAGGGAAGTAATCTGTTGCCTTGTATTAGCCGCTGACCACAATGCTTTCCTGCCAACTGTGCCTCCTCTGTAACAGAGGGAGAGAAAAAATGTTAGACATAACTATAACACCAAACACGCATTAATCTAGAAAAGGGTGGGAGGGATTTTGTGCAGCAAAAGGTGCAGTACATCAACAAGATGGAGTTTATATAGAAAATGCCTGGGACCTCTCCTAAGGTTTCTCCTGCCTACAGCAAGATGTTATAAAAACACTTTAACCCTTAATAGGTAAGTGCATTGTAACACACACAAACATATTGCGTTTAAGTACATTCGGCTAATTGGGCCTCACTTGTCAATGCCACGGTCCTTTAGTAGTGCTGAGCCTCGATCATGTGCTTTTCTACCAGAGAGGTAGAGACGAACTCTAATATCTACCAACTTTGGACAGGTTCACAAAGGGACAGAGTCCACAGAGACTTCCACTAACCAAGTAGTTGTCAAAATCCACAAATCCATGCCGATCCATGCCCAGCATAACAAAAGCTGTAACCCCTAGACAGAGCGGTCTAGGCATGACCCTCTTGGTGCGATAAATACCACTCTTTTGAACCTCATCCAGTTACCAAAGTGATATGATATCAGGAGGGTGGTCAGTAGATATTTCTGTTTCACATGAGTGAAACATGCATTATTTGAGGAGCTGTCACTTAGCCTTCCCCAAGTATTGTGGTGAGCTGCTCTGGGCAGTCTAACTGTACACAAACAATGGGCACTCACTTTACCAAACAGAGCATAATCACATTAGTCCCTTGATCATCCTGTGCTCAGACCCAATTTAAATCTATGTAGTCTTTTTCTGTGATCTGTTACTCTGGACAGACCAGCACTTCTGGCACAAAATGGGTGACAAACTGGTTCATGCAACTCCTTGAGGTGCCTATGGTCGACTGGTGGCCACAAGTGACAGTAGCTCTTGGGGAAAGCAGCTGCTTCTAAACACAGGGGACAACTGTACTAGCTTTGTTTATAGCAGTGACCATAATACTAAAGAAAAGCACTTTACAGACAGCTACTACAAACTGGTGGATAACCACAAGAGTTCCTGTACAGCACAAAAGCAAAAGCCTTCTCTAGAACCAGCAGTTAAGACAAGTGTTGAAGAACAGTTATCGTGCACAGCAGATGACTGTTTTAATATATCTACACTTCTAAGATTGAAAGTTTGTTTGGGAAAGACTAGGTTTCTTGTCATTGTAATTTGTATATGTATTTTGGGGTGACCCCTAGACATTGGATGAATCACAAGAACCAATGTCACGGGGTCTTATGAGGTCTTCACCTATGGAAAGCGTCAGTTTCCTTAGAGTGCAATATGCTCGCAGGTACTTGGCTGTAGTGCAAGTATCAGTTTTTCACTTACTGGTCTCGGCACCAGGTGTTTCCATTCAGGCCTGCATCCTCTGCTTCAAACATTTATTGATTTCTCTGAGTTTGCAGTCATGTGATCTCTGGCTTCATTTCCTGGTTCATTTAAACTGCGTACTCCTGTGACTTCAGACATCACTTCCTGGTTTCAGTCATGTGATTCTTGACACATGACAAACCCTCACAGCTATTTGACCCCTTTTTGTACCAGTGCCAGGCTGTTAGTTCTTAACTGCTCTAGCTTTTCTTGCTCTTTGCTGCAGTTTAATCATTCTGTACGTTGACTTTGTTTTGCCTCTCTTTTTGAACATGCGTACATGTCCCTGACTTTGACTTGTCTCTCAATTGAAACCCTGTGAATATGACCTCGACCTTTGGTTTGTTTCTGACTCCGCTTTCTTCTACTGATTTGGTGTCTCCCTCCTGACTTCATTCTCCAGCTAAACATGTAAGGTGGCAGATAGAGGGCTTCAACCTGCGGGCTCCCGGCAACAAAGTCCATAGTCTTGCTGTGAACAGGAATCTTTTTCCCTCAGTCTGAACCGTGAAACACACTGGGTTATTGCAAGCTTAGCGATACAACATTACCAGCAGACAATGTATGAAAGAATAACAAGGGACAGGCTAAAGATCAGGAGTATTCGATATGACGAGTCATAGGTCAAGGCAGCAACCAAACAATACAGTAATTTAGCTAAAATTTAAGACAGGCAACACACATGGAAAACTAGGAACAAATCAGAGCTCTAATCAGAATGCTCCATGAGGAGTGAGCCCTGCTAAAACATAAATGCTTATATTCCAGTCATTTGACCACCAACATGCCCGAATGGAGCATCCCAGCTGCTTAGCAACCTGCTGCAACCGTGACAAGGAAGGTGGTAACGGCTGAGTGAACCATTGTGAGCCGCACAGGGGCTCATAATAAACTGAGCCCAGGATAATGATTCTGTCCAATTATTGTCCAATTTGGAAATATAATGTCTCAATTATTGTTCCAAGGACTGATTTACCTTCCCAGACTGGCCAATAGACTTAGAATGATAGGCAGAGGGCAGGCTCAAATTAATGCCCAGCATGGAACAGAAGGCCCTCCATAATTAAGCAACACACTGAGATCCCACATCAGAAACTATCAGAGGATGGTACATGAAGTCTATAGACATGTTGGACAAAACATGAAGATAGAGATTGTGAGACTGTGTGTAGCCTGGTTAATGAAATGAAGTGGGCAATTTTACTGAACCAATTGACAATAAACCAAATTGTACTATAATCAGAAAATTAGCAATAAAATCCATGGAGGTACGGATCAAAGGTCTGCTGGAAATAGGTAGTGGCATGAGTTGATCAAAATGAGGACTCCTAGAACTTTTTTTCTTGGCACATACCTCACAGACTAGGACAAACTCCATGACATCTCACTTAAATGAGGGCCATCATCTGGTGGTAGACTAGGGGTGCTGCATGATAAACCAATTAATCAAAACTTTCAATAGAAATCAGCAATGACATACAATGTGTTTCCATGAAGCACCATAGCATGTTACAATAATGGCTGTGTGACACACTGAATATCAGTGGTATTGCAAGATAATAAAGAATGACCCTAATGCTGGTGCAGATGTACACAGAAGCCAATAATTAAAGTGAAGCACCACAAGAAGGACAACAGATAGTTACCGCAGTCCATGCCTTTTGGATTCCGAGTAGAGCTATATATGAATAACGTGTATATACAGACCAAAAAACAGAAGCCGGGAGACTGGAACCAGCACACTTGTATGATGTAATCTAGGTATCAGGATACAAATGAATGCAGAGCCAGAAACAACAGATGCAAGGTAAGGGACAAATAGAACACAGGTACAGGAACTAAGAAGCTGGTATGTCCAACACTATCACTGGCAATCAGTGTATGATAGGTGAGGTTTTAAATAATGGAGTTTTTCAATCAGCTTACAGAGCAAGACACAGCTGAAGTACATAGCAGATATGAGTATCCAGCAGGATGCAAGACAGATTTAACATTAATAGGTGGCAATCAGAGACACACCAAGTCAGGCAAAGCCTCTTAGTCCTGAGTGGACTGATAATGAGGTAAAAAGAGAAGTCAATGGATTGTAAAATGTAGAATAGCAATGGATGAAACCGAAGTCAAAGGATTAGAGAAGGTAGAATATTGGGGGGACAAAGCTGCGATCAAATTATTGGCGAAGGTAGTTTCATGATATACAGTCAAACAAAACAAGTCTTCTTGAAATTACAAGTAGAGAATTTCAAAACAAATATTTGCACCTGCAAAGGATTGGTAGAAACTAGAGAGTTATAAAGGCTACAACCAGGTGAAATGCTCTAATTGTCTTGACCTTTCAAGTGAAGGTCTGATTGTTGAGTAAGGAAAGCTGTGCAGTAGTCCAGGTGAGATGACTAGTTAGATTACTATTCCCAGCAGAGTGCTGATTACAGGAATTGAGAGAAGGTGTTTGTAGCTGTCATAATAGCTTCATGTAACATCTCTTAAATGTTGTGCCCTTTTCTCAGTCATTCATTTGTAAACCTGTCTGATAAAGGGGCCTCTGTGCTCTGAAAGCTAGCAAATTTAAAATTTTCTTTTGGTTAGCCAATAAAGGTATCACTACTATAATACTTTTGTATTTTTTGACACGAAAGTATTCAACATCACATAGATTGTTAACTGGCAGTAGTCATTTGGAGCTAGTTTTGAATCCTTGCAGAATTGTAGTTCTCCTTTTATTATTTACTAGGTAACATTCTCTAACATCTACTAGGAGTTTGCTTTGTAAAGCTATATTTTATATATTGTATTTTTATTGTATTTTTGCATACTAATTTTTAGTCTCTGCTCATATTTCAGATAACTCTTCAGCCACTGAGTGCAGAATGTGACCTCATCTTCTAACTAGAGATGCTCGGGGTCGGTTTTCTGAAAACTGAACCCACCCGAACTTAGGAAATCCTAGTAGGTGTCACTCACCAGACTGTGAGTGCTTCTTCCCGTGTATTTAGGAACCGTGGCCGTCCACCATCCTGAGGGTCTGCGCATGCGCAGCCCTTTCAAACCTTCAGTACCTGTCCCTTTAGTTAATTGGCTGATCAGGCAACACTCCCTATTTAAAGCACCTGAGTTCCATAACTCGTGGCCTGATCTTGGAGTCTCATTCCCCATGAGCCTCTGAAGGTGTTCCTGTGTTTCCTCGTGTATTCAGCGCTGCTGATTCCTGTGGTTTCCAGACCACTTCAACTCTCCTGTGTTTCATCGTGACTGTTTAGCTGATTCCTATCCGCTGCCTCCGTGCACTACAGTCTTCAGATCACTTCAACTCTCCTGTGTTTCATCGTGACTGTTTAGCTGATTCCTATCCGCTGCCTCCGGGCACTACAGTCTTCAGCTCACTTCAACTCTCCTGTGTTTCATCGTGACTGTTTAGCTGATTCCTATCCGCTGCCTCCGTGCACTACAGTCTTCAGCTCACCTCAACTCTCCTGTGTTTCCTCGAGACTGCACCAGCTGATTCCTATCCGCTTCTCTCCGTGCTCAACAGTTCCAGCTCAGCTCTACTCTCCCGTGTTTCATCGTGACTGCACCTGCTGATTTCTATCCGCTACCTCCGTGTACCTGCAGAGTCCTGCTGGCTGCTACCCCTCAGTTCTACTCGTGTCTGCAGCAGCTGATCCGCTCTCCGTGCTTCTCAGTGTTCCTGCCGGTGTCTACTCGCCAGTCTGCATCGGATCTACGCCTCGCTGCTTTCATCTCATCTAGACCATCGCTACTCTTCAGGGTTCTCCAGGAGTCCAGTTCTACATACTACTGCTTCCTGAGTATTTGTTGCTATCCCTGTTGATCTACCTACCTGTGCGCTGCACCTACTTGATTACCGCTTCACCCTCCAGGGACTTCGCATCCTGCCGGCCTCCAGCCGTTCAGGTATCTCTGCACTCCTGTCTGACAGCCTGCTCCTGAACCACGGTATGCATACTTCTCATTGACTGTGCTGGTGTATTGCATATCTTGCTGGACTGAGTTGTTCTCCTCTGGAGCTTACTATCCGCTGAGACTATTGCCATCATTGACTGTGTTATCTTTTGCCCGGATAGTTTCTGTGACTTTGTATTATTGTGCAGTGCTGTTCAGTCATTACTATATTGTGCATGTCATCGTGGATCAAGTTCAGGGTGCCCGTGTATCCTCTGTATTGCAGTCTCTCCCCGTGCTCCTCCTCACATATATATTCAGTGGTACAACTTGCTAGAGGCAGACCACTGATCCCTGTTTCCTGTGTCACCTGTTCCAGTGTCCTCTCACATAGCAGTGGTACAACTTGCTAACGCAGACCACTGACTCCCCGGATACCTCCACCTGGATTCCATTCCTTCACCTAGACAGCGGTACAACTTGCTAAACGCAGACCGTTGACTCTCATCACCTCCTCGTTGCTGTTGGACATTCCTCCTCACTATAGCAGTGGTACAACTTGCTACCGCAGACCACTGACTACCCTCACGTTTCCTTTGTCCATTCAGTTCCTCGTGTACTACTACATATATATTACCAGTGCTGCTAGTCATAGACTTTCCGAGCATCTCTATCATCTGCTGTCTCCTGTTCCGTGATCACCCCGCTACCAGAGTACCATATTACCATCTATACTGCTCTGGTAAGCCCATCACCTGGTGATCCCTGGGTAAAGACTCCTAGTGCCCGTGACAGTAGGCTTGCGAGCCAGCTTGGTACTTTTGCGCGTCCTCGGATCTGAATCGAGGCAAAACATTGTTTGTGTTGTTGGATCTCGCAGGTTTTGGATTCCATAAGTACCTCCCTCCTCTGGAGATCCAGCGCCATTGCTCACACAGAAACAGGGTAGCAGTGTTCTTGTCACTCTACATTCTCCAGTGCCATTGCTCATACAGAAACAAAAGGGGGTAGCAGTGTTCTTGTCACTTGACAAAAATTGACTGGAAATTACTGGAAATTAATGTTATTGAAGTTAATAATAAGGTAGGAACAAAAAAAGAGCCAAATTATGTGATTTTAGCAAAACAAAAACACGCCAGGGCGGTTTTGTCAAAACCAAAACCAAAGCCAAAACACTAACTTAATCCAGATCCAAAACCAAAACATGGGGGTCAGTGAACATCTCTAGTTCTAATATAACACAGTCTTCATGTCATTGCAACTTTTTACAAAAAGTTATTAACTGGAAAGTGAAGGTAGATTACCCTAGATTTAGCTGGAAAAAAACCTCTTTTTTTTTTTAAAGCATTACTGTATGAGCACAGTACTCGCCGAGGCTTAGTCGAGTGAAAAGCAGAATAAGTGGAGCCAGGCATGCATTTTCTTTTTGTTTCTTATGCGAATTCAAACAAGTGTCTTTACATCCCCAAGCCAAGCTCCAGATATAAACAGACAGCTCTGTCACCCTTAATCCCCTTTCATGCTTATCGAGGGAAAGTACAGCTTGTTTGTTTTGCTTTCTGGTGTCTGGCGGTGTCAGACTTCTGAGTGTCTGCAAGTTCTGCACTGTAGCCACATAAACTAAATAACGTCAAGCAGTAGTGTGACAATTGTCATCTGGAAAAGTGGTGGTAGGGAAAGGCTATTCTAGTATAATATACTTTGCGCTTTATTTGTCGGCAACTATTAATTTTCATTAAACTACATTGTTCAACCTTACCCTGAATTTTCTCTATTGCTCTGGTTGCAAATAATTAATATGAAGTGTAAAGTTTCCTTATTTGTTAAAAACAGCAAAAAATGTAAAACATGTATTAGGTGTCTGATGAGCTATTGGCATGAGTTAAAAGCACAGAAAGTACATAAGCTTTCATGAAAACACCGGATGGTCCATGGATGCAGTATGTATTTTTTCATACATTCATGGTCCATCCAACATTCACATGAACATTTTTGTATGGATGCTATTTTTCATAGGAATCAATTATCATGATCAGCAGCTATTTATATAGCGCCACTAATTCCGCAGCTCTTTACAGAGAACTCACTCACATCAGTCCCTGCCCCATTGGAGCTTACAGTCTAAATTCCCTAACACACACACACACACAGAGACTAGGGTCAATTTTGATAGCAGCCAATTAACCTATCAGTATGTTTTTGGAGTGTGGGAGGAAACCGGAGCACCCGGAGGAAACCAACGCAAATACAGGGAGAACATACAATCTCCACACAGATAAGGCCTTGGTTGGGAATCAAACTCATGATCCCACTGCTGTGAGGCAGACGTGCTAATCACTAAGCCACTGTGCTGCCCTAAGCCACCATGCTGCCCTAAACTTAGGATGAAAAATGCCCCCTAGCTGCATTTCCTATATTATGCAGTAGCTCGCTAATATATAAATGGTCAATCTATTATACCTGACATGTAACATAACTGAAGTTAGTTTAGACACCTCTCTGAATGGAGGTCAGGTATTAACAATCATCTATATCAGCAATATAGTCTAAATTGTATTGAACTGTATTGTATTGTATTGAACACCAAAACTCCAATGTCAATATTTGCATCTTACCCACAGGTCATTTTCAGAATATCACATAAAATCAGTGTAGGAAAACACTTGGTAGTTTCCTGGCACATTACCTACTCTCCAGATTTAAATATTGTCAGAGTATGTTAATTTTTCCCTGCATGTTCTACAGATCAGTGATCCTTCTTTTGTGATGTTCAGTGCAGTTGTAGTTTAAATGTGTTCACAGCATGTTAACTTCTACCTGTTTTCTCCACAACTTACCTTGAACTATCAATAGAAGGACAAAGACCTCTTAGTGTCAGGACTCATGTGACCTCCTTGCACCTGCCCATGGATTCAGTTCTCCTCCTACAACCAGGGAGTTTTTCAGCATGGCCCTGGCCTGAACTATCAGCCTCTCTGCAAGGTCTCTAGCTCTTTTACTGCCTATCCAAATCAGGTGTTTCTACCAGGATACCCACTGTCTCACTCAACTGCTTCCACAGGCAAACCCTAAAAGGGGACACTAATTTTTACTAGAAGCTTCTGCTGGGCAAATCCCCTGCCCCCTACATTCATGGAAATCCCAGTCCTCTGCTGCTGTCTAGCACTTGTGCTACTGCACACCTGATCTAATTAGTCTCCTCTACTTCACACACAGGAATCTTCCTCCTCTGCAACTTCTTCACACACATCTTCCACATGACACCCTCACAACCACTAGTTAACACGACATCACAGAACTCACGTTTTGTGCTTCACTGCTTCACAACTATGTAGCTCTACTTCACTTATGCTTTACATGTCTCACCACACAGGCAATCCCTGGACCATACAGCAAACTAAACTTCCAACCTCTCTCAACTTTCCTTCTAGAATGCAAGCTCTCATGGCTAGGGTCCTCTCTACCTTTTGTCTCACGTCTGTCCTCCATCCATCTATCTCATTTGTCCCTTGTCATGCATGATGAAAGCGCTACGGAATTTGCTGGCGCTATATAAATAAATGTTGATGATGATGATGATTTTTTCTGCCATGTAATTTGTTCTCTTAATTGCATCCATGCTTTTACTATTCTGCTCCATTTTATGTCCTTGCCATGCCTGATACTGCTTTTGTTTCTGTATGCCATGTGATTTGTTGTGTTAATTTTATCTATGCATTTAGTACTCTGCTTAATTGTGCTCATTTACCTGTTCTTATGCTTACTGTTTTTATGTATGCCATATACAGTATGTTAAACATGTCAGGCACTACTTAATCTGTGGGGTCATGTAAATAAATGATGATGATATATCATGCTTGCCAACTTTTCCTCGTTGGCTTCAGAGAGAGCCTGAGGGAGGTGGGGCTTGATGAATCACATCATTTTGGCCCCTTCCTTAAATGGTTGTCACAATTTTGTCCAATTACAGCAGAGGGTGGTGCTAAGATTACGCAATATTTGTAGCATTTAGCCCCCCCCCACCCACTCATCTATTGCGGGGGCAAGAACCGGGAGGTTGCCCTGCTCTCCTGGGAGGTCTACCAGAAATGCGGGAGTCTCCTTGACATTCCGGGAGAGTAGGCAACTATGCGTTAAAGAAAAGCAGCTAATGAATCTTTAGAGACTGAAGTGTCTTTCACATTTCTGTCTCCATTACTGAAGTCATGTTGTCTTACCTGTCAGTCTTTGATTAAACCTTGGTCTCCATGAAAATGGCCACCTCCATAGGCATCAATACATGGACATAGGACACAATTTCTGAACTGTGTCATCATGCCACAGATGGCGAAGCCAACCACGTCTTGTACTGGCTCAGCATCAAGGAGAATGCCAGACTCTTCAGGGAGTGAGGGAGATCACCCATATTTCAGGGAGTCTCCCTGACATTCAGGGAGAGTTGGCAATTATGTGATATGTGGAGCAAGGAGGGGGAGAGTAATCATTTGCAGCTTGCAGATAGCAAATGTTAAAATAAAATGTAAAAAGTATCAGGAATTATGTTTGAGCTGATTTAAACATGTTAGAGCTTACATGGCTGCATATCATAGTATTTTTTTATTCAAAAAGCAAACATTGCAGTGCTTAAGTTTGCATTTTCTTTTCATATGGAAAAACATTAGCGTGCAGCTATTTAAGCTCTCAAACAAGCTCAAATATGTTCAAAACTGGGCTGAGCATAGGCAATCCTGTTCACCGTTAGCTCAATTTGTTTTTATTAAAGCAAATTAGTTTACAACAACACATTAGCACCATCAATTGTTACAATTGGGAGAAATAAGGTAATATCATAATGTAAAATTAACATTTACATGTATCGTAGTCCATTCCACGGACTTCCACACAAGTTATAGTGTAAACCAGGGAAGCGGATTTTAAAAGGAGAAATTATCAACATAGGAAGGGAGAGGGTAAGGAAGAAGTACGAAGTTAAATAATTAAATTCAGTTTGCTTAGTCAGCCTAACAATGATCAAGATCAACAAATAACCTGGTATTAACTAAGAGGACTGATGTGAGTGAGTTCTCTGTACAGCGCTGCGGAATTAGTAGCGCTATATATATATATGGGGTGATGATGATGAAGAGTTTATCAGAGGCAGGTTTTATATGCACCTTGAGTCATACAGGAAGATTAAATGTATTTGAGGGTTTCTTAAGATCCTATAGGACTGTGAAGACTCTTAAAGGATAATGACTGCTGAGGGAAATCATAAACAAAGTCCTGAGTTTGGTGCAATTTATAGTTATCATTATATCGTTATATTTATCTATAGCTTAGCCAGTAGTACCATGTTGGTGTAAATTCTGAAAACTTGCCTGAGGCTGAAGTTGTTATATCTTTCATGTAGTGCTCAATTCACTTAAACCATTGACAGATTGTAAGAGGAGATGTTGACCTGCATTTATATGATAGAATAGCTCTAGCAGCTTTCATTAAGTGCTTTAATAATGATTTTTTTAAAAAAAAAATTGGAGATTGGTATGTCCATTGAATTCAAGAGCCAGAACTGTAATTTTCTCAGAAATGCATTTCACCTCCTGTCAAAACCCATTACACTTGAAACAGTACCACCAGATATGGAGTGGTGTACATGTGGCCTAGTTACACCGCAAGCACAAGTCCGAGAGACCAGGTATCATTTTCTTAAAAGTACTCAGACACATATGCCCTCTGATAATTCTTAAACTGCCTCTCCAGTACCTCAACAGAGCCAGGAATTACATGAACAGTTTTAACAATCTAGTGCCACTGTTCCTCTTCCAAGTTCAGTTTCAGCTCTTTATTCCAGTTTAGGGCATACCTGGGGAGTGAGGGCATCAACGTCTCCATGCGCAGTCTATACATTTTTGGTATTAGGTGTCTTGGGCCTTAAAGACGCAGAGTGACTCAAACTGTGTCACTCCCCTGTGGACCGGACGATTATTGCACATGCTCAAGCTGAAATTCCTAAGATGACATAAACTCAAAATGAATGACTCTGAAAGCTAAGAGCACACTTAAGATCATCAAAGAATTTCACCCCTCTCAAATGCACCAGCTTTCTGAGTTTGAGCGTCCCATTGGTAGACTAAGGTTAAGGGTGTAATGTTACACACTTACCTGTCCCCGTTCCAGCACCGCGATCTCCGCTCCGGGTCTCGGCAGCGCTGTCACATGACCCTGCAGGCAGGGAATTCAAAACTGCTCTATAAAAAACCTGCTCTGATGCCTAGGTAGCGTCAGAGCAACTTCTCCTGTTCCTGACTTAGCGATATCCTGTGATTTCTAGTGTACCAGACCAGGCCTGCTGACCTTCCAGTTTCTGCTCCAGTGTACAAGGCCCAGGCTTGATTGACCACGTTACCTAGTTGCTCCAGTGTACCAGACCCAGGCTTGATTGACTACGTTATCTTGTTGCTCCAGTGTACCAGTCCCAGGCTTGATTGACCACGTTACCACGTTGCTCCAGTGTACCAGACCCAGGCTTGATTGACTGCGTTACCTCTTTGCTCCAGTGTACCAGACCCCGGCTTGCTGACCACGTCTATATCTCCGCTCCTGTGTACCAGGACCAGGCTTGTTGTACCATGCATATCTCTATATCCAGTGTACCAGACCTCGGTTATCCTGACCACGGAGCGGTTCCTATATTACCTTCCAGTTCCAGCGAGTCCGCAAGCTAACTCCCACATCCTTACTTCTAGAGGCAGACCAGTGGACCGCGACCTGCCTTCCTCTGCAGCAAAGCCCATCCCGCCTTGTGGCGGTTCTTGGTGAACACCAGGGGGTTCATTAGACTCCGCACCACCGGCCGGCCAGCGCTGATTTAGAGTAAGGCAAGTACTCCATATTTATTATCTATTTCCCTGCACGTTACACAAGTGTTACATGTAAGTGGAGAGGTCTCAGGGAAAGCAGAGAGAAATATCTGAATCTTTTCCATTATTGTATTGTGGACTGTAGTGAGGTATGTTGGACTCTAGGAATTTAAACGATCCAAGGTATGATATAGGCCGGAGTCTGAAGACTTCCTCAATGAGGATCCATAGTTTACAAGCATTCTCCTGGAACATCTCCACCACACATGGAAGATGGGCAGAATGGGTGGGAGCTAATGAAATGGGGTAATTGGAGGGAATACTTCAGTTTCCTTCTAACCAGGATGTACTGTTTAAGTCTCTGGGCTAGATTTACTAAGCTGCGGGTTTGAAAAACTGGGGATGTTGCCTATAGCAACCAATCAGATTCTAGCTTTCATTTATTTAGTACCTTCTACAAAATGACAGCTAGAATCTGATTGGTTGCTATAGGCAACATCCCCACTTTTTCAAACCCGCAGCTTAGTAAATCTAGCCCTCTGTCTCTTGTCTCCCCCAGATGATACATCCCATGGCCGCCTGAGGCTCCTTAAAGAATTTTGGTATGTTTATTGGAAGAGTCTGAAAAAGATACAGGATTTGGGGCAATATGTTCAATTTAAGAGATAACTATTTCTCAAACTCTAATTTAAATTTGGCTAACAGAGGTATACAATTAAATTGAATAGCTTAAAGTTATTTCTAGTTATGGTGACAACCAGATTTTGAATATGAGAGGGATGTCACATGAGTTAAAAAGTTACTTAAGCTTTGATAGCGGACTCTGGCATTGAAATGTTCCCTCTCCATCCTCTCTCTCCCTAACCCTAACCCTAACTCTCCCCCTACCTCCTCTTGTCCTTTCCTCCTCTTGTCCCTCCGTCCTCTTGTCTCTCCCTTCTCTTTCCCTGTCCCTCATCTCTCTCCTCCCCGTTCCTCCTCCCTTTCCCTCTTTCTCCTCCCGTTCTCCCCTCTCTCCTCCCCATCCCCCTCTCTATCTTTCCTCCTATCTCCTCTCCCCTACTGCCCATCTCCTCCTCCTCCTCCTCCCTCCTCTTCTCCCACTTCAGAGACCAAAGTGAGCTGATGGGTTGAGAATTTGCTCATGAATAGATCCCTGCTGTACCAACTGGAGAGCAGGTAAGTCATTTGGGTAGCTGGTGAGGGTACTAAAATGGTGGCTTCTGGGGCTTTAATATTATATTGGGGCTGGTGGGGGTGTTAATGTAATATAGGGTTGAGGGGATCTATTACAGCAATGTGGGGTCTATATTAAATATAGGGTTACCATACTAATGTCAGACCTCTGTGAAATTTGAATGTTATTAACTTGAGGTGGGAGCAGGTTGTGGAGAAATAGGCCTATTTATTAAATGGGAATGCTAGTAATTTTAATGTGGGGGCTGGTATGGGCAAATAGCATGTTTATTAAATGGGAATATTATTAATTTAATGAGGGGGTTGGTGGGGGTGCGGATAGGGCTATTTATTAAATTGGAATGCTATTAATTTAATGTGATTGCTGGTATGGGCAAAATAGGTCTATTTATTAAATGGGAATACCACTAATTTAATCTCAGGGCTGATTGAGAGAATATATCTCTTTATTAAATAGAAATGTTTTTAATTTAATGTCGGCTAAATGGGGGGGAAATAGACATATTTATTTGATCTGAATATTATGAATTCAATTTGGGGCTGCTTGGGGGGGAAGGATGTCATTTTGAAACGAAAACACTATTAATTTATTGTCTGGATTGTTGGTGGGTGGAAGAGGTGTAGATATTCAATGTGGAGGCAGTATTTATTCACTGCTCGGCTGTCTAGAAGGAGAATAGTAATTATCTCTTTTTCAAACAGGTCCCCAACATTCCAGGATTCAGCTAAGCAGCAACTTAAGTTAAGATGTCAGCAGAACCACCAGGTAGTCAAATCTGCAAGAACAGGTAGGAGAGAGCAGCAAAATGCATGACCCCACTGTGGTTGGCCACGCCTCTTCAGTCAGTGTGTCTTTGCTTGGGGGATGCTTGTGTTTTCTCCCCCCCCCCCCAGGGTGCTAGAATGGGAGAGGGGCAAAAATTAAAAAAAGCATATTTTTAATTTAAAAGTATGTAATTATTTTTTCTCCTGCAAACCATAATAATGGAAAGTGCACAATAATGACAACTGGGGGGTTGCATTTTGTGATGCAGTTAGCTCCACTAGTTACCACTAGGAGGAGGACAGTTTAGGCTATGTTTGAATCTCAAAGAAAAATAATGTAGTTTTCTACAGTGTTTGCGTGGGTTTCCTCCGGGTGCTCCGGTTTCCTCCCACACTCCAAAAATATACTAGTAGGTTAATTTGCTGCAAAAATTGACCCTAGTCTGTCTCTCTCTCTCTCTGCCTGTGTGTATGTTAGGAAACTAAAACTGTAAGCTCCAATGGGGCAGGGACTGATGTGAATGAGCTGCGGAATCAGTGCACTATATAAATAAATGGTGATGATGATGATGATGATGATGAAGATAGTGTTACATTTTATAGCATTGCAAAAGATAGACAACATGTGACACGCTCTAGTTATCTATTGTCCGGTTCAATTTCACCACTGAATCAAAATTTAGATTTAATAAGCAGAGACATTCTTAATGTAAATGAATTGTGTGCTCTTTGAAGGCTTGAACTCGATATGGTGTGCAAGGCGTTTAAACCTCTATCCATTAATAAGTAATCCCTCTTGCTAGTTGGAAATGTGTATTATTTCCAACAAGATTAAAACAAGTGTACATTACTATTCCCTAGAAGATTCTTCTTGATTATTAATGTGCTCCTATTGTTCTTCATTGTTTGTGCGCGAAGTGAGATGTAACCCATATAAAATATTCATGGACATTGGTTAAAGAGATTATTAAGAATATTAATACATTTATACGCAAGCTAAACTGCTCTGCTGGACTGTGCAGGGATAAATAACACAGCTATCAGAAGCCGAGTGTAATCTATAGAAGGGAAAGGAAAATTATACCCCTGTTGTCCCTTATCGGTCATGGCCTATTTAAGACATAAATGAGATTCCAGCAAGCAGTATTTTAGGAGAATAATGTAAAAGTTGTAATTACAGTAATTAAGGGATGGTCCAAAATGGATAGTAGGTCAGACTTTGTAGGGACTTTTTTATTTTCTCTCTCCTGCACATCCCTATCTATCCTTTCCTATCCCGCAACTATTCACTATAAAGTATTTATATAGGGGTTTTTTTCCCAAAGCTGAAATGTGGATTTATCCCTGGATATGTGTTTGGCTCATTTCGTCTAAAGTAAATGTACTGCACATCCACAATTTTTGCAGGTAGTAAATGATACGCAGAGACAGATTATAGGTGAAGCAACCAGGGAGCTAGCCCCAAACAATGGAGGCCCACAAAAACTATTTGGCCATGGCCTCAAGCTATGACAAGTACAGTGGTTGCCTGACCTGCATAGGGCCAGATGAGGACACGAACGCTGTGCATGCTAATGCCAGGCAAATACTTCAGAAAATTAAGTTTTGCTTCAAATCTTCTTGTCCAACCTCTACAAAATTATACAGACCTATATGGTTCTGTCTATTTACAAGTTCACTTACTCAACATCAGAGGCCATGTTGTTTCATGTATCAGATTGCCAAAATCCTATAAGCAAAGTTTAGCTTTAAATGGCACTCTAGAAAGATAAAATACCTAGAAGTCTTTAGCACATTCCGCTACGACTTGCTTTCCAAGAAACTTCCCACAACTCTTTTCCAAAATGCAATCTTACCTAACCTCCTGGAGCTGCCTATTTATCTGCTGGCTGGGCAGGATTATAGATGTTAAAATGAATATCCTCCCCAAATGGCTTTCCTGTTGAGTCTTTCAGCCAACATACTGAAAAAAAACTATTCTATAGGGGCAAAGAGGGTCTTCCCATTGACTGGCATCTCCCAAGTAACCACACCCTGCATCCACAGACACAACCTCTTGACTCCATATTGAGTCCAACTTCTTAAATTTGCCTGACCTGACTCCCAATGTCTCAGTTGCCATCAAACCACTCCCAACACTTAAATTCACTGCTAAGATCTGGGCTCTATACCACTTCAAGATGAACATCACCTCTTCAGTCTCCTCCTGGAAACTCATGTTGGGCAATTCCACATTCCTCCCAGTGTCATCTATCAACAAGTTCTCTGACTGGATACAAGCTGATCTTAATTTTCCAGTTTATTTCTGCGGTTGTGACCTATGGCTGTACCTGTCGGAACTTCAACAAAAGTCATCCTCCCAGTCCATTTTAATTCTTACAAATTTGACATGTCCTGTGCTCCTTACCCCTGACCCACAGTCTCTCAGATCTTTCTCCAT
Organism: Mixophyes fleayi; assembly: GCF_038048845.1. Lineage (NCBI taxonomy): Eukaryota > Metazoa > Chordata > Amphibia > Anura > Limnodynastidae > Mixophyes > Mixophyes fleayi. The sequence continues at coordinate 66,750,696 of NC_134405.1, forward strand.
TTGAGAAGAATTGTAGGCACCACCCAATGGATGATCTCCCAAATTTCTTGTATTTTACTCGATGGGAGGGGGTCCTGTTCTAGATGAGGAGGCCTGGGAGGACATGAGACTGGGAATCGCTAAAAGTTCCATCACAACTAAGAGCAATGAAACTTCCTACAAATTGTAAAACTCTATCCCAGCAAGGCTCAATAAAATCTTTCCCTATGTTTCACTTGCTGGCAAAAGTGTGGCCACAGAGGCACCATGGTTCATAAATATTTGTCATGCCTTATAATTACTTCAATTTGGGATAAAGTACATAGACTCCTGAGTAGCCTCTATGAGGCCCCAGTAACAAAGGTCCCTTGGAAATTCTGGCTATTCTAACCCCCTAAGACCTTAATTAAAATCTCTAGAAAGCTTGCAGCACACAGACTAGCGGCAGCTAAATATCTACTTATCAAAAATTGGAATAATTTGTGCTTATGATCCTTCTACATGCTTAAAAACAAATTGGGCATATAGTGATCGTGGAGCAAATACCGTACTACCTCCACGATAGAGGCCATAGAGGGCATTTAACCAAATATGCCGTCCTTGGCTGTCCTCTATCATCTTCCTCCTTTGTCCCATGATTTTCCGCTCGGTACAAGCACGGAACACCAGAATCCAACTTTGTGACAGCACCTTCCCTATATATCCAGCGTCTAGTGACCGCCAATAACATAGGCTTCTCTGAGTTGCTAGGAGACCACTCCCCTTTCCATACTAGTCCTGTACCCCCTCCCCCAACCCCAGGAGCATGCCTAACCCCCAAAGTTTCTTTAGACCTTAGAATATGTCATACTGATTCATACCTTAGTTCACTGCTGATGCTGTTGTTACTACTTGTCGTCTAGGACCTGGTTATACTACATCTGGTTTTGATGTTTTCTGTATTATTGCTCACAATGAAGTTTTAATGGCATGGCCCCTTCACAAATTATTTGCCCTGGTGCTCCACAAATCTAAATCTAGCTCTGATGACACTTATAGAATGCAATTTACCAGAGCCACCAAGTGGCCAGATTATCATGACAAGTTATAAAATACTTACTATTCATTACAAACAATGAATTGTGTACTAAGCATCTCTGAGAAATAAGAATAACTAGATCTGAGGCTATTCCCTGTTTGGTTCTTGGGAAGATTTACCATTTTGGGCTAATAACAAATCATTTCATTCATCTTTTATTATTTAATTTATCTTTTTTATTAATAATTCATGCAGATAATGTTATTGAATTCATTGTCCACAAATATAATTAGGATCATTTTTTCTCAAACATGAGTTTTGTGATGACTCAATCAATGTCTCCTATCAATGAACAGTATTTATCTCACTTGTGCAGCTACCTTATTGGCTGCAATTGCTGATTGGTATGTAAGGAATGGAGACAAATCCAAAGTTTCATACATTTGTCCTCTATTCTTAAAAATTGAACAATGCTGGGTAAATGCTGGATAAGGAATCACTTTCCCTCTCTAACCCATAATCTGTTTTCTCTGATGTTTTCCTACTTCTACTCTGCATCAATCTATTTGATCATGTGAGTCATATGAATGCTGCTTTGAACTCCTTCCACCTATGATTTTTCTTATTATATAATTATAATATTACTGTGGTATTTCCTTTGGCACTTTATGGTATACTGTAAATAGTAATGTTTTTAGTTGATCTTCTGGTAAGGAGAAAAAAAGAACTTACCCATTATAACCATTGTTTTCTTTCTAGCTAAAAAAAAACACCTCCTTATCTTATTTTTTATTACTTTGACCCTCATTTCAACTTCATGCTCATTTTTATCGTTTTTATTTCCTTCTTTTTCAACTAATAAGCTAAATGTGACATATATAGAAAGCGCCTTTTTCCCGCCCCGTTCACTCCCTGAAATTATAGGATGTAGTAAGTGTCCTTTGCGCTCCAAGATGGAGCGGACATGGCTGTGCTTGCTGGGGTATGGTCCGGTTGTGGACATGCGCAGAGTGATTTTGTGTACGATATGCTTAAAATCTTCACATATGTGCGGACACCGGGATTGGAACCAAAGCTCACTAGATACCCGGTCCTCTAGGTTCACAGGTCACACATGTAAGGAGACAGGAAATAAATAATAATCCCTTTTAGTAAACAAAGTGCACACACTTAGTAAAATACAACAGTGCTCCCCAAACAGAAACTTGTTCCCCCACCAAATATATCAAGTGTCAGAAAATCACCAGTGCAAGTAAAAACTCCCCAACAAAGTCCCCAGCAGGTTACCTCCAAGCACAGAGTCCTAGCAGGCCCAAACTCCTGGTAATAAAATCCACAGCTGATAACCCAAGTGAGCCAGGGTTTCTGACCCATAAGGTGGGTCGGTGTATCTTGCTAGTCCCAGCCGCTTGGCCAACTCTCCACCAGTTTGGTGGGACCCTGGGTATCAGTCTCACTACCGATGTAGGCTCACCAATTCCCCAGAATCTGCGAGTGTCTCCCGATGGAGTGGTAACAGAATCAGTCCTAGAGGTACACTGTCCCAATAAAACAGCTCTGCAACCTACTTCCCAGCTTGGACATTATATTGTTACTCACCTGCTTTCATCTGAGATATCCTGGTCCTGCAGGTTGGCTGGGACCAAGAGACAGGTCTAGAGGCTGTAGTCTAAACCTCCCCACAGACAGCGATATTACATAGTTGTATGCATGCAATATCAAGCTGTATTGTTAGGCAGGCTTCCCCATGTATAGCCAAACTTATCACTGGCAGAGTTACCACCGTGATAACAATGTTACTGCTGGCAGTAAACCCTTTCATGTATTGAGTGAATCGATAATGAGCCCTGTCATCAGTAAAATCACCTGTCTTCGCTGGCAGTAGGGCTCTGTGTCCTCTGATAAATGAGCCCCTTGATGAGCACAGTTAGTTAAACATACCTCAGAACCGATTTCGGCTGAAGAGTCATGGTTTGTTCTGCCGTCCCATGGTCGGCACATTTCTCCTGACATGTGGTAGTTGAGAGACATGTCCCTACTCATAAAGATAGCAATGTAAGGGTGTTTTTCCAGGGGTTGAGGTTGGCCTAGTGCTTCTAGCATTGCGCTATAGTCATAACCCTGATGTGATGCTTTTTTGGATGATGTCACCATGTCCCAATTTGGGATTTGTAATTGTTGGGAGATATGAATAAGTAAAAATATATCCAGTTATTTTATGTGTATTACTCTACTCTAATACTTAGCCTTTGACAGAGAAATAATGACACCCACACAGCTGCCTATTGCATTGAAGATAATAATGTGTTTCCCTCGGCCTTGTGATGCTCTTTGAATTCCTGAAAGCGTCAATAGAGCAAAAGTGGAAATCAATATGCAAGTCTTTATGCAATGATGCTTTTAGATATCCCTCACATTTGTTAAAAGTATTTCTTTCCTTGTTTTGTGTTTGTATGTGTCATCAAGTGGAATATAGAAAATATCAACTTTAGAGCTACTATGGATTTTTAGACACAAATAATGACCAAAGAGTATAAAGCAGTCACTTAAATAATATATCTTATGCATTATTATTATCGTTTATGTATAAAGTGCCAATAATATTACACAGTGCTGTACACTGAATATGTAATCACTCCCATTAGTCCTTGCCCCAAAGAGCTTTCAATCTAAATTCCACCCATACTAGGGTATATTTTATCAGAAGCCAATTAAACTATCAGTATGTTTTGTTTTAATTTTATTATGCAAAGAAACCAGAGCACCAGGAGGAAACCCAAACAACCAAGGGGACAGCATGCAAACTCCACGCAGACTGGGCAATGATCAGAATCAAACCAGCATTACCTTATAAATGGACAAGAACAAGATCCAGTGATCTTACTGCTCATACCATTTCATCCTCATCATCATTATGAGCATTTATTTATAAAGCACCAGCAGATTCTGTAGCGCTTTACAGTTGGGAACAAAACAATACTGGGTAATACATACATACAGAATCCTGCCACTGCTAATGGAGAGGCATCAGACATTTTTTTATGACTTTTTTTGATGCTTTACCAAAGATCGGTGTAAGCTGGGTGTAAGGGTCAGTCTCATGATTGCCCCCAGTTGCACTTTTGATATACACCAACTTCAGAATCCCACTGAACTCTGGTTCTGTAGTGGAAAAAGCACCTTGGATTATGTCATTAACCAATTCACTAGCAAGTCCAGACCGTATTGCACTCTCACTGAAGCCAACTGCTGCCTACTGGTGCTGGAAACTTATCTAATCAAAACACAGAAGCCCTGCCTGAGCATCTTATCAAGGGTTCATATACTGCTCCAGCCCTGTACAACTGCAGATTTATCAGTATAGAAACAACTCTACTCTTTAATGGTCGCAACCTACGCCAATAAAGTACCAGAGTTTGTTGGCAAAAGAGAATGACTTTAACTAAACCTCCAAAATATAAAACAATACAAGTTTGGCTGTGGGTGGACCTCATTACAATTGAACACAACGAGAGCTGTCATATAGGAGTTCTTAATGCTGCTGACAATGTGTTAAATAAAAAATGCTGTAGGCAAGAAAGTAGCTGCCAATATTTGTATTTGTCAAGGACATGTCACTCAGATGATTTCACGTATTCATTTGCCCATTGAGGAGCTAGGAAACTGAAAACAGCCTCTTGGAACAATGTTGGGGTCAATGAGGCATAGCAGGCATCCACTCACCTTACTGTATACTACAGGGCGCACAATAACCTTGTCCCATGACCTTTATGTACTTGTGTAGGGTTCGCTTGTTTAGAATTCGCTCTCAAATTTTAAACTTCTGTAGAATTCTCTGTGGAAACTAGAGCAGTTCATGGTGCAAAAACATTTTTAACTTTGACCTACTTAAGTGAGATAATTATAATGTTAGGGGTCAGTTTAGCATGTCCCATCCCTAGAGAAGTGGTTTCTATCAGACTCTGTTCTAATTAGTTATTGAGGGGGAATACCTGACACACACACTGATCCCACCAGTTTTAATTAACAGCATCATTGATCCACCAGTTTGAAGTTAACAAGTTTAGGGAAAACATGTGGTGAATAGTAGGGATGTGCACCGGCGACTTTTGAGGTCTCGTGTTTTGTGTTTTGGATCCGGATTTTCGTTATTTTTGAGGTTCGGATTTGTCTCGCAAAACACTTGACGAAAGGTCTCGGTTCGGATTTAAGGTATTGGATTCGGATTTTTTTTTAAAAAAACATAAAAAGTTTAAAAATCAAGTTTTTGGGCTTATTTTCACTCCTAGGCTATTATTAACCTCAATAACATTCAATAACAAGCATTTCCACTAATTTACAGTGTATTCTGAACACCTCACAATATAGTTATTAGTCCAAAACGTTGCAACAAGGTATCTTTCTGGACTGCGTAGAGGAGTGGGTCACCACAATATATATTAAAAACCCTGAACTTTTATGATTCGCACCAATAAATGTACCTGGACTGCGTAGAGGAGTGGGTCACCACAATATATCTTAAAAACCCTGAACTTTTATGAATCGCACCAATAATTGTACCTGGACTGCGTAGAGGAGTGGGTCACCACAATATATCTTAAAAACCCTGAACTTTTATGATTCGCACCAATAAATGTACCTGGACTGCGTAGAGGAGTGGGTCACCACAATATATCTTAAAAACCCTGAACTTTTATGATTCGCACCAATAAATGTACCTGGACTGCGTAGAGGAGTGGGTCACCACAATATATATTAAAAACCCTGAACTTTTATGAATCGCACCAATAATTGTACCTGGACTGCGTAGAGGAGTGGGTCACCACAATATAAATTAAAAACCCTGAACTTTTATGAATCGCACCAATAATTGTACCTGGACTGCGTAGAGGAGTGGGTCACCACAATATATTAAAAACCCTGAACTTTTATGATTCGCACCAATAATTGTACCTGGACTGCGTAGAGGAGTGGGTCACCACAATATCTTAAAAACCCTGAACTTTTATGATTCGCACCAATAAATGTACCTGGACTGCGTAGAGGAGTGGGTCACCACAATATATATTAAAAACCCTGAACTTTTATGAATCGCACCAATAATTGTACCTGGACTGCGTAGAGGAGTGGGTCACCACAATATAAATTAAAAACCCTGAACTTTTATGAATCGCACCAATAATTGTACCTGGACTGCGTAGAGGAGTGGGTCACCACAATATATTAAAAACCCTGAACTTTTATGATTCGCACCAATAATTGTACCTGGACTGCGTAGAGGAGTGGGTCACCACAATATAAATTAAAAACCCTGAACTTTTATGAATCGCACCAATAATTGTACCTGGACTGCGTAGAGGAGTGGGTCACCACAATATATTAAAAACCCTGAACTTTTATGATTCGCACCAATAATTGTACCTGGACTGCGTAGAGGAGTGGGTCACCACAATATAAATTAAAAACCCTGAACTTTTATGAATCGCACCAATAATTGTACCTGGACTGCGTAGAGGAGTGGGTCACCACAATATATTAAAAACCCTGAACTTTTATGATTCGCACCAATAATTGTACCTGGACTGCGTAGAGGAGTGGGTCACCACAATATATTAAAAACCCTGAACTTTTATGATTCCCACCAATAATTGTACCTGGACTGCGTAGAGGAGTGGGCACTGGGCACCACAATAAAATATATAAAAAACCTTCAACAGATCTGCATTACACTACACATACGGGTGCTCCTCCATCCTCTCCATCATATACATGTTGGAGTTTTAGCGTGTGACAACCTCTTGTTTTTGATAATGTCAGTGCATTTTGAATATTTTTCAATTTGCCCCACACCACTGAATGTACTTTATCTATGATACGCAATACGCATCTATCTATCTTGACTGCGTAGTGTGGTGGCCCCGGTACACAATTTGGTACCGAGGCCACAATATAATTAAAAAACCCTCCACGTGTCTGAATTCCACCAAACAAGTATCTGGACTGCATAGTGGGGTGGCCCCGGTACCCAATTTGATACCGGGGCCACAATACCTCCTCCAAACATGGTACAGACAATTCGTCATTGAGATCCCAGACAGACAGGGTCAAAGTGTTATTGTTTGACTTTGTAAACCCAAAAAACTGTCCCTGTTGCACATAGTCGTGCAATGCAGACTGACTTTTTCATTTAAAGGCACGATCTTTCAAGTGTAGTGTTTGTATGTCTAAGTCATATTATACTTTTGGTAAAATTGGTTTATTTTGTTCCTCTTTATGGTAATTAATTAGTAATAGAATTAAAGTATGAAATAGAATTAAAGTATGAAATAGAATTAAAGTATGAAATAGAATTAAAGTATGAAATAGAGTGGTATAGAGTTGTAGTGTGGTATAGATAGAGTGGTCCACACAATATAATAATAAAACCCTCAACTGGTCTGAATTCCACCAAACAAGTATCTGGACTGCGTAGTGTGGTGGCCCCGGTACACAATTTGGTACCGAGGCCACAATATAATTAAAAAATTGGGCATCAACTGTCACCGTTGTTTAATATCTGATACACCTAAATATGGACTGCACAGTGGAGTGGCCCCGGTAGTAAATTTGGTGCCGGGGCCACAATACCTCCTCCAACTTCCAAGTGTAGTGTTTATAAAGACAGACAGCGTCGAAGTGTTATTAGTTGACTTTCTTAACCCTAAAATTGTCCCTGTTGCAAATATTCATGCAATGGACAGTTACTTTTCTATTGAAAGACTCAAGCTTTCAAGTGTAGTGTTTATAAAATATAAACAACAATACAGTAGTTTTAGAGCACGTCAATACCTCTTGTTTTAAATTATGACACGGCATTTTACTTTTGGTTTAATTTCTTGAATTTTTTTACATTTGGTTTTACTTTTTGAACATGGCAAACGACTGTTGATTGGTCATATAATGCCAAAAAAAAAGTTCCAAGATGGAATTGTCCTTGGGCCCTCACACCCACCCTTATGTTGTTGAAATAGGACATGCACACTTTAACAAACCAATCATTTCAGCGACAGGACCTACCAAACAACTTTGGCTGAAATGATTGGTTTGTTTGGGCCCCCACACCAAAAAAGCTATTCATCTCTCCCTGTACAGACTAAACAGGCTCTACTGAGGCAAGATGTCGTCCTCATCCTCAACCTCTGATTCCTCTCCCCCTACAGTGTGTACTTCCTCCTCATCACACATTATCAATTCGTCCCCGCTGGACTCCACAACCACAGGTCCCTCTGTAGTATCTGGAGGGCAGTGCTGTACTTCATTGAGGAATTGATTATTCATTTTTATAAACATCATTTTTTCAACGTTATGAGGAAGCAACCTCCTTCGCCGCTCACTGACCAGGTTCCCCGCTGCACTAAAAACTCTTTCCGAGTACACACTGGAGGGGGGACAACTCAGGTAAAATAGAGCCAGTTTGTACAGGGGCTTCCAAACTGCCTTTTTTTCCTGCCAGTAACAATATGGACTGTCTGACATGTCTACTTGGATGGTGTCAGCAAAGTAATCATCCACAATTTTTTCTATTGTGACAGCATCCAATGCAGCGAGAGTAGACATGTCTGCAATGGTTGGCAGGTCCTTCAGTCCGGACCAGATGTTATCAGCATCCCCGCCAGTGCCTCTTTTGGGAAAACTGAGCTTTTTCCTCGCAGCCAAAGATGTGGAAGAAAATGAGGGTGGAGCTGTTGGCATGTCACGGTCCTCTTCAGAGGACAATCTCCTGACCAGCAGGTCTTTGCACCGCTGTAGGCTTGTGTCCGCCGGAAACAGAGACACAACATACGCTTTAAACCGAGGATCGAGCACGGTGGCCAGAATGTATTCCTCTGACTTTAAAAGAGTGACCACCCTCGGATCCTGGCAAAGCGTACGAAGGGCTACATCCACAAGAGCTACATGCTTGGTGTAATCGCAATGGCTTACCAGCTCCTCCCTCACTTTCTCCAGCTGCTTCTGCAACAGCCTGATCAGGGGAATGACCTGACTCAAGCTGGCAGTGTCGGAACTGACTTCTCGTGTGGCAAGTTCAAATGGCTGCAGAACCTTGCACAACACGGAAATCAGTCTCCACTGCGCTTGACTGAGGCGCATCCCCACTCCTTTGCCTATGTCGTAGGTGGCTGTGTAGGCCTGAATGGCCTTTTGCTGCTCCTCCATCCTCTGCAGCATATAGAGGGTGGAGTTCCAGCGCGTCACAACCTCTTGTTTGAGGTGATGGCAGGGCAGGTTCATGCTTTTTTGATGTGCCTCTAGTCTGCGGTAGGCACTGGCTGAATGCCGAAAGTGTCCAGCAATTTTGCGCGCCACCGCAAGCATCTCCTGCACACCCCTGTCACTCTTGAGGTAATGCTGCACCACCAAATTAATGGTGTGGGCAAAACATGGGACGTGCTGGAAATTGCCCATATTTAATGCCCGCACAATGTTACTGGCATTGTCTGACACCACAAATCCCCATGAGAGTCTAAGTGGGGTAAGCCACTGGGAGATAATTTCCCTCATTTTCTCTAATATGTTGTCAGCGTTGTGCCTCTTATTAAAGCCTGTAATGCACAATGTTGCCTGCCTTTGCATGAGCAGCTATTTTGTAGATGCTGCTACTGATGCAGCTGTTGCTGTTGCTGCGGAAGGGGATGCATCTACCCAGTGGGCTGTCACAGTCATATAGTCCTTCGTTTGCCCAGAACCACTTGTCCACATGTCCGTGGTTAAGTGGACAGTGGGTACAACCGCATTTTTAAGAGCACTGAGGACACTTGATCGTACTTCTCTGTACATTTTTGGTATCGCCTGCCTAGTGAAGTGGAATCTCGAGGGGATTTGGTACCGGGGACACAATACCTCCATCAACCCTCTAAATCCCACTCCACTGATGGCGGACACCGGGCGCACGTCTAACACCAACATTGCAGTTACAGCCGCAGTTATACGCTTTGCAATAGAGTGACTACTATCGTATTTTGTGGTCATGGCAAACGACTGTTGGACGGTCAATTGTTTTGTGAAAGACTTAGCGGTCTTACGACTTCCCCTCTGGGAAGATGACCGACTAACAGCAGCAACAGCAGCAGTGGCAGTAGTAGGCGTACCGCTGCAGGATTCCTCGGATGAATCCCGTATTGAGGAGGACTCAGTCTGGCTGCTGACTTGGGCTGCAGGACTGAATCTGATGGAGATTGTGGAGGAAGTTGACGAGGAGGGTGTTGCTGGTGTGTATCCAACTGGACCACGGGATTTAGGTGTCCCTGTACCGATGAGGGTCCTAGCCCCAGTTCCTGAACTAACCACTGAACTATGAAGGTTATTCAGGTGACGTATAAGGGAGGATGTTCCTAGGTGGGCAAGATCCTTACTCCTGCTTATTTGAGCTTTACATAAGCTACATATGGCCATACATTGGTTGTCTGGATTTGGATAAAAATAACTCCAGACCGAAGAGGTGCATTTTTTGGTCTTCTGACCAGGCATGACGATGGGCTTTTTCATCCCATGGACGTCAGCTGTTTCCCCCCCTGGTGCCTCATTTACAATAACCACATCACCATCCTCATCATCAAGTTCCTCCACAGCGCCAGCTACATCATCAATAGCCTCCTCCCGAGCCACCTCTTCCCGTACAGTGATGGGAAGGTCAGGCTTGACAACCACCAACACCCTTGGACTCGCCTTGGGGATTTGTGATAATTTCTCTTTAGAAGGCAGAGTTGTTTGCTGTTTTGTTGCTGACAGCATAACTCTCTTCAATTTTTTGTAGGGGGGGGGAGGAGGAGGAGGGCTAAGATCCGTGGGTGAAGCTGAACCACTAGTCATGAACACGGGCCAGGGCCTAAGCCGTTCCTTGCCACTCCGTGTCGTAAATGGCATATTGGCAACTTTACGTTTCTCCTCAGATGATTTAAAGTTTCTCTTTTTGCTACTTTTTCTTAACTTGGGGTTTTTGGATTTTACATGCCCGGTACTACGAGATTGGGCATCGGGCTTGGAAGACGACGTTGATGGCATTTCATCGTCTATGTCATGACTAGTGGCAGCAGCTTCAGCATTAGGAGGAAGTGGGTCTTGATCTTTCCCTACTTTATCCTCCAAATTTTTGGTCTCCATTATATGTAGCACAAGATACTGCAGAATGTGTGAACTTGGTAATATTGCAGTACCAATGGACTTATACTGCTGGATTGGTTTTGCAAATTTGGTTTAAATTATTATATATATTTTTTTTTTTTTAATTTTTTTTTTTTTTTTAACTTTTTTTTAATTTTTAAAAAACTTGGGAATAGTGGGGAAAAAACTATGCCCTTAGAAGCACAGAGCACAGGACACAGCACCACTGGACTGAACAGGACACGGCACAGGACCCAGCAGCACTACGGAACTCAGCAGGACAGAGCACAGGACACAGCACCACTGGACTGATACTGCAGAATGTGTGAACTTGGTAATATTGCAGTACCAATGGACTTATACTGCTGGATTGGTTTTGCACATTTGGTTATAATTATATATATTTTTTTTAATTTCTAATTTTTTATTTTTTTTTACTTTTTTTTTATTTTTTAAAAACTTGGGAATAATGGGGAAATAACTATGCCCTTAGAAGCACAGAGCACAGGACACAGCACCACTGGACTGAACAGGACACGGCACAGGACCCAGCAGCACTACGGAACTCAGCAGGACAGAGCACAGGACAAAGCACCACTGGACTGATACTGCAGAATGTGTGAACTTGGTAATATTGCAGTACCAATGGACTTATACTGCTGGATTGGTTTTGCACATTTGGTTATAATTATATATATTTTTTTAAATTTCTAATTTTTTATTTTTTTTTACTTTTTTTTTATTTTTTAAAAACTTGGGAATAATGGGGAAATAACTATGCCCTTAGAAGCACAGAGCACAGGACACAGCACCACTGGACTGAACAGGACACAGCACAGGACCCAGCAGCACCACTGACCTCAGAAGGACAGAGCACAGCACACAGCACCACTGGACTGATACTACAGAACACAGCACAGCACAGCACAGCACAGCACAGCACAGCACTAAACAGCACAGCACAGCACTAAACAGCACAGCACTAAACAGCACAGAGGACCACCTAACACACCCTCCCTCTACCCTGATCAATGCCCGAGTGAAGATGGCGGCGACTAGCGGGGAATTTATAGGATCCGAGTATCGCGAGATCCGACAACGGGATTATGAGTCAGAGCCTCAGTTTCACTTTTGAATTTGGCGCCAATACCCGGATCTGTCTCGGATCCGACTCGGATCCGCAACGTTCGGGTGGGCTCGGATTTCATAAATCCGAGTGCGCTCATCCCTAGTGAATAGTGTTAAAATAAACTGAATGGCTATGATTGGGGCCCAATCAAGAGTTAAAATTATGATGATGAATGTACCTAAATGATTTAGCCTCAGATAAATTGCTAGAATGTGGCCAGATTTTCATAGGAAGCCAGATTATCACTTGCATGTCACAGACCTGACAGAGTCATCATGTCTGTCTAGGGTAACTATCTAAATTAAGGTGTTTTTTTTGTAAAGCCAAGTAATAAAAGCATTGAAAGGTCTCGTGCATGGCAATGAACAAGAAGGTGTGGAGTCCATCATGTGTGTAGACACTGGAGCAGCCTGCAGATTCAAAGAACACAGCTGTCTCTGCCCCTCACACAGGGCCTAGGGTAGCATAGTAGATCATGGGGGTCATGGGTTCAGTTCCTGACCAGGGCCTTACCTTTGTGGGGTTTGTATGTTCTCCCTATGTTGGGGTGGGGTTCCCTCCGTCCCACACTCCAAAATCATACTTGTAGTTATTTGGCTGCTGACAAAATTAACCTTAGTGTGAGTGTGCGGGTTTGTGGTTTAGGGAATTTAGACTGTAAGCTCGAATATGAATGACAAATATTTTCTGCATGGTGTTGGTGGTGCTATATAAATAACAATGATATATTTATATAGAAAATATAAAACTTCAAAACATTCTTCTTCATAGTTCATGTTTTGAGAGATTTCTGTGCCAGTCTAAACTCAGTGAAAGGAGCCACATAAGGTGTGCTAGTTATAACTAACAGCTGTACAAGGAATCTATCATAATCATGTGTCATCCTGAATGTGGGGCCTAAAAATATTGCAAATGTGTGGGAAATTATGATCTATCTATTGAATGGGGATTTATGCCTCTGTGATTTGTCAGAAAAAAGATATGGCAGGTACAAAAAAATAACTATTTCTAAACAGACTATGATTCACACAGGTGAATTTCCTCCCCATATTAGCATATTCACTAAGTAACCTTCCAGGGGAACATGGTTAAAAAGCCTGTATATGTTTTGGAAAATTGTCATTTTGGGGATTCATTTGGGAAGGTGTTCATTTTACACCTGCCTTGTCTTAGACATACAGGCAATTTGATTTATATAACTATTTCTGTATTTGTATCCCTTTTATTTCTGTTATTGCATTTATTTTTTTATGTAATTTTATTATGTTTTCTATTATTTCCAATGCCCTATACCTAGTTATATTAAATCTAAAATTTAATAAGTCTGTGCTTGTAATGAATCCACAAGACTTTTATTAAGATAAATAGTGCTTGACTGCATTAACCCTTTGATTGCTGGACTGTTTTAACCCTTTGGATGCTAGGGTGTGATGTGTTAACTCCTTTGCCTAACCAAGAGCATAGAGTGTACCAGTGTGTGCAGTTTTTGTAATACAGTTTAGGGTCCAATTGTCCTAATACAATAGGTAGTGGCTGATATTAGGTGTGTATGAATGTGGGAGGCCTCCTCTGGGGTGTGTTTCAGCAAGATCTGTAACCTGTGATAAAAGTGTGGGCAAGATTCAGTGATGAAATTCTACATATTGATGAATATGGTTATTCATGCAGATAAGAACATGCCTATGGTTCCTGTTTATCGATAAACCGCTTTCTTCGGCAATAAGGCTGATATTTTATTTCCACTTATTGCAATGATAAAAATCCCTTATTACCACAATGTATAATTAAATATCATCAAAGCAGCTGTGATACTGTACTGGAGTGTTAAGATTTAAATTGGCTGGGCCAGTCTTTGCAGACTTAGGCTATCAGTTCCACTAAAAAAATTATATTTTAACTACAGAAGAAGTATTCTCAATTTTTTTAAAAAAATGCCTTATTCAGATAATAAAAATAATAATAATTATTAAGCACTTCTTTAATTATTTTAATCTGTTATCATCATTCTGAGTTGGAAATAAGAGAACAGGTACTGTGGCAGCCTTGATACTCGTTAAATAGGCTTCCCCATGCAAAGACATTAACCCATTGTTGTATAAGGCGAAAATAAAAAAGCCCTAAAGCAGGAGAAAAACTCACATTTTTGCCGACAACGGGGCTTTTGCTCTTTGATAAATCGGCCCTAAATGTTTTTTTTGAACACATGCTAGGAACATTTTTATAACATATTCTGATTACTTGAATATATTGTTGGTAAGAAACTGTTCTAAGAACAAATGAGTTTTTCATCAGTATGTCCAGACATCCAATCAATAGTTTAGGAGAAGTGTAACAAGATGTCTGATCCAGCTTAAGCAATTTATCACCTCATGCTATCTTTGTATATGTGTGTCAGCAGTCATGTACTTGTCAGACTGTGATCCTCTTGTAACAGAAATCCATCTACAGTGCACCTCACCTCTTATCTGTATGTGCCAATATCCCTCTGATTGGGGACAGTGTTTCCATAGCACAGGGTTGTCTGCTCACAGTCCTGAGGTTTCTGCAGCTGTGGATCATAATATGGAAAGTTGAGGGATCAGTCCTAGGACACTGATGTATGTTTGGGGGTCTATGCCAGTCACAAATTTAAAGGGAACTATACATATTTGCTATGAATGAACCGATGATTGTGAAAGTCTGTAAAAATGGAACTTAAATTTAACCACTTGATTTGTTGTGTTACAAAGGAGGAGTTACCATAGAAGCAGGGTATGCTGCAAGGCCCATAGTTGGGGCGGCCCACCTCCCTTTTTATGTTTGCTTATGTACGATTCTGTGGCAACAGCAGTGCACAAGTGTGTTTGAGTGGTGGAGGAGCCGGTGGCATGAGAAACCAACTAATACTCCACCCATCTAGGAGCCACAAATGGAACAAGAAGTGAAGCAATATGTGTGAAAACCCCAGCCTCAGGGTGATTTATTGTAGATGTGGGAGCATAAAGACTTTGAAATTGGTGATGGCCACAAAATATTGTTTGATGTTGTTTAGCAGGGCAATGCCTGCTACTTGTAGCTGTGGTGTATGTAGTTCCTATCTTACCATATACCATATTTCCCTATGTATAAGGCGCCCCCATGTATAAGACGCACCTTAATTTTGGCCCCAAAATGTGAATTTTTTTTTATTACGGTAGCTGTCAAAAAGTGTGTGGAGTTTGCAGGGGCTTGCTGCCGGGGCTGCACACTATGTGCAGGTCCAATCGGCAGAGACAGGCAGGGAGAGTGTGCTGGCCGACTGCACACTCTCCCTGTCTGTCTCTGCTGAACGGACCTGCACATAGTGTGCAGCCGCTGGCATCAAGCCCCTGCAATCACCCCCACCCCCCCCCACGCGCCACTGTGCCGCTGACCCCCCTCCCCCTGGATCCCCCTGCTGCCACTGTACCGCTGCCCCCCTCCCCCTGGATCCCCCCGCTGCCACTGTAATGCTGCCCCCCCTCCCCCCAGATCCTTGCTTCCACTGTATAAGACGCACCCAGTTTTTAAACCAGAAATTTTGGGGGAAAAGGTGCGTCTTATACATGGGGAAATATGGTATATCCGTAGGAGGGGCACAACAGATTTTGTTATTATGTTGTACATAGTTGGTGTATAAATCTTTCATTCTGTGTAATGTCTTTCCTGTAGTTATACAGTAAATAAACATGCATAAACCACACTGTCATGGTTACTAAGAAGTATCTTAAAATATAAGTCACAGGCTTAACATCAGTATCGCTCTGGTGATCAGCAGAGCGCCAGCAGGACTGACACAATGTGATTGTGGGGTGCAATGGAGCAGCACAAGTAGACTGCCAGAATCACCCAGGCTGAATAAAGGGGTACGAGAGTTATATTTTTCTTTTTCAGAGAAAGGGATCAGAATGAACACAAACATAAAATGTTTAGGATACACTGGCACAATAGGTGCTTTTGATAGCGCTATAGAGGACTCACATACATTGAAATAGTGGAACTATACTGTGATGCTAACAATGTGCAGAGAGACAAGAAAGTGTCAGTTTTACTTAGTGTAATGGGTGCCAAAATATACAGCTTACTGTTGAGCTTATTAACAGCTGAAAAACAAGCCAGCAAATAATTTAAAGAGATAGTGGACATTTTACCAAACCATGTAAATCGTAAAACAATTGGTGATTGCAGAGAGATTTTGGAGACACAGAAGAAGCTAAACTAGAGGTGAATGTGTAGCAGAATACATTGCTGAACTGAGAAAATTATCTGAATACAGTCAATTTGGAGCAGGGTTATCATATTCCATAAAAGACAATTTAGTATGTGATATGATAAGTAGAGATGTTCACTGACCCCCGTGTTTTGGTTTTGGTTTTGGATCTGGATTAAGTTTGTGTTTTGGTTTTGGCAAATCCGCCCTCGCGTGTTTTGGTTTTTATCTGTATTTTTTAGAACAATAGCTAAAATATGCTAAAATCACATAATTTTGCACTTTTTTTGTTCCTACATTATTATTAACCTCAATAACACTATTTTCCAGTCATTTCCAGTCGATTTTGACAACTTCACAGGTCACAATATTATTTTCATCCAGTTTCGAACAAAGACTGCAGTGACCTGGCTGGATGCTAAGCGACAGAGTACAACACAAACACACGGCAGTTCATAGCACATCTAGCAAACATTGCCACACAGCAGTGGCAGAAAAGAAAAGTGGTGCAAGATGGAATTGTCCTTGCGCCCTCCCACCCACCCTTATGTAATATATTGAAAAAGACATGTACCTTTTAACAAACAAAGCACTCCAGCGACAAGGAGTGCCACTTTTGTGGCTGAAGTGCTTGGTTTGTTTGGGCCCCCGCAAAAGAAGCTAACAATAGCTTAACTGCCTTAAGCCCAACAGTGCTGACAATGAACTCTACATTATTAAACCATGTCTACTTGTGCTGCATCTTTAATTTCCTCCTCTGTGGATACCTCCCTCTTATCCCTGAAGAACTGCCAAACTTACATAGACACAGGAATGGATATTACAATAGGAGTGGCATTACATCTGCTTCAGACAGACTGTGACACGGAACATGTGGGCAGCATGGAATCCGTCATCTTGGAGCACGCTGCATTGAACAGAGATTTAAACCAATATATAGACGCAGTTGAAGAGACCGTACTTAAATTAAAACTTCACCCACTGGATGAGATCCCTGATTTAAAAGAGCTTGTACACGAGAGATACACTGCGCTTCAGAAGAATAATACAGATGAGGTCCTTAGGCAAGATGATAAATATGTCCAGTTTAAAAAACATTTAAGACCTGAGAAAACAAATGGGTGTGTCATGTCCCCCTGCAGACAAAGCTTTGGAAGATGAAGACGAGGAGATCTCTGTCACCCAGAGCACTCCTATAGTAAAGTTGGAGATGATGAACCCAGTGAAAAATAAAGTATGTGAAGAGAATGCATGGTATGAGAGAGAAGCAATTGAAAGGATAATTGAAAGCAAACTTAAGAAGGGTAAATCCGCCTGTTGTCCTAAAATTGGCTGAATCACTCTGACATGAGTATATCGGATTTTGTTCCAGAAAATGCACTAAAAAGAGCCATTGACATTAACAGCAAAAAGCAAGGTCATCACTGAGCTTAGAATCGGCCCCAATACAAAAAAAAAAAAAATATAGCTAGGTAAAGTGCAGATTACAAAAACTTTGTGCAATACTGTTGAAACAGCATCAAAGTGGAAGGTTTGAGTAACACATATACACATCTATTTAGACATGCATGCTTACATTACTTCTGCAAGCAAAGTTGTGGCTGAAGTGCTTAGTTTGTTTGGGCCCCCACAAAACAAGCTAACAATGCTCTTAAGGCACCTAAGCTAACAGTGCTGTTAATGAACTCCACTGTGACAAGATGTTGTTGTCATCATCCTCAACCTCATCCTCACTCTCATCAGTGTGTACATCCTCCTCACACATTATTAATTCATCCTCGCTGGAATCCACCATTACCGAAGTCTCTGTACTTTTATGTAATTGGCGGGAAAGGCCTTCCTCGTGGAAATGGTGGTATATTTTGATGAACATAATCTTTTCCACTTTTTGAGGAAGTAGCCTCCTATGCCGATCACTGACAAGGTTTCAGAAATGACATATCCTGAGGAAAGTCCAAGCGGGGAAAGACATGTTGCAATGACATCCCTTAGTTTTTGTAACAGGTTGTCAGCTGTATGCCTCTAAGTGAAGCCAATGATACACAGAGTAGCCTGCCTCTGAAAAATGTGACACACTTGGGTACATGCTGCTGCTGTTCCTGCTGGTGTGTTACGGACTTACCTCTCCTCCGTTCCAGCACTGCTCTGTGTCATGTCGGAAGTCGCACTTCTGGGTTCGGCCGTCACATGACCGCAACTCGGGGCAGGGGATTTCAATTTACCTGGGTATTTAATATTCACTCTGACACTCGGTTTTCTGGTGACCCTGACCCAGCTTATCTGACGTTGCATCGCCTCTGTCTTGCACCTCTGCCGCCAGCCTGTGTACCGAACCTGGATATTCTTCACGCCGAGCCTACTTGCTGATTCTGTACTACATTGCTTCCTTGTGCACCAGTCCCGGCTGTCTGACTACGCTCTCTCTACTTGCTCCTCCTCCTGCTATACTACATCTTGAGGTGAACCTGAGGACCACGACCTGCGAATCCCGGCAGCTAAGCTCATCCATTGCGGTGATTCTTGGTGAACACCGGGGATTTCGTTAGACTCCTCACCTCTGGTAAGCCAGTGCTAATCAAGATTAGTATCAGATCCAGTTAATCCGTTACATGGTGAAGTCAAATCACCAACCCAGTGGGCTGTCACAGTCATATAATCTTTAATTTGCCCTGTTCTATTTTCCACATAACTGTGGTTAAATGTACAGTGGGTAGAATGGCATTTTGTAGCCCATTAATTACATTTTTACGAACCTTGTGGTAGAGGTGAGGAATAGCTTTTCTAGTAAAATGGTGTCGTGATGGAATTTGGTAACAGGGACAGAAGACCTCAAGTAACTGTCTAAAACCAGCTGCATTAATAGTGGATATTGGACGCAGATCTAATGCTAGCATAGTCGCCATGGTGTCTGTGATCCACTTTGCGACTGAATGACAGTTTTCATACTTGCTTCCTCTTGCAAAGGATTGTTTAACAGTCAATTGTTGTAAATTACTAGTAGTTTTCTCTTGGTCTTCTTCTGGGATAAAGATCCACCCCCAGCAGCAGCAGCAGTGGGACTGGAGAGAGGAGGAGTCATATAGCCTTAGCAACTTGGATGTAGGATTAACTCACTACTGAGGATATTAATGAGGAAGGTGTTGTGGGTGTAGATTGCAGGTGCTGGGATCTAGCTGAGAGAAGGGACCTAGCTGATGCTGAACTACTTGTTGTTATTTTTTTAGCATAAGTTTCAGATTTTCCCAACAGCTTGACATGAACTCGCTTCAAATGGCGTAACATGAATGAGGCTCCTTGATGGTTAAGGTCCCTATCTCTACTGACTGTGGCTTTACAAATGCTGAAAATGGCTAGACAACCGTTGTCAGGATTTGGGTAAAAATAATTCCACACATAAGAGGTGGATTTTTTGGTCTTATGCCTGTTATGAGCAGCGATGGTGCCTTAGGCCGCCGCGACTCTCTGTGCCCGACAGGAAGCATCCCGGCCATCTCCATGATGACCGGGACGTCACTTCCTGTTTCTCCCCGGCCGTTGCCTAGACAATGGTCGGGACGCTTTGTATATGAGCGCCGCATCCCGGCATTAGGGGTAGCCGGGCGCGTGCGCAAATAGCGCCAATCATTTATTATTATTCAGCTCCTGGGCTGATTGTTTTGTTACTCCCCTCTGTGGCCGTTGGTTTGGTGTTGGTATTTAAGGCAGGGAGGGCCTAGCCTCCCTGCCGGTTATAGTTCAGTGTTCCTGTACCTAGCCTGCTCCTGTGCTTTGTTGGTGAAAACCTTGGATTTGATTGCTTGTGTATGACCTATTGCCTGTCCCTGGATTCTGAGCCTTTGCCTGTGACCTTGACCTATTGTCTGTCTCCTTATTCTGAATCATTGCTTGTGACCCTGACATATTGCCTGTACCCGGACTGTGAACCATTGCCTGTGATCCTGTTCCATTGCTTGTCCTCGGATTCTGAACCGTTGTCTGTGATCCGACCGTGCTGATACCTGACTTCTCCGGTCCTCCCTCCAGTCTGCAGATCGCTGACCTGCCTCTGTTCCATGTGTCATCATCCGTACCTCTGCGGAGCCGTGTGAGTATAAACTTAAACTACTTTGAGTTTAAGGCCTGGTGGCATCTGAGTATCTGTGAGCATAACCAGTCTCTACGGGAAAGGCGGCTGCTAAAGTTGAAGGCCTCTTCTACCTGTTCTATACATTTATGCCGCATTGGTTGTCGTAACAATGCCCAGGCATGACAATGACATTTTTCTTATCACAGGCAAGAACTCCTTCCACTGGTGCAGGACATACACAAACAACATCATCCTCCTCAACATCCAATTAAAGTAATTTTATCTTTTTCCAATAAGCATTGTCTAAGTGATTTATTGTGGTTCCAAAGCACAAACAATTTATTTTAGCAAAAGCAAAAGTTTTAGCAGTTCAATACATAATTATAATACAGTACAGCCAATACCAAATACATACATATATACGCCGCTCCCGTTGCCCTCTCTGCTGGATCCAGCTAGAACAGTCCTTCAGCCTAGAAGACTGTGGTCAGTGATGACTGACTAGCTGGTCCCAGGGAGCTTGTATATACACTCAGTGTGACAAAGAAAACAATACAGATGATGTGGCTTGCTTCTATATGTCCAGGCTTCAGGAGGGTCCAGTGTAATGCGGGTCATAGGCCAGTTCAAACAACCCACTCCAAAGGTGGGGGTCAACATTCCAAGGGTAGGGGTCTGTTCTCCAGATGATGACTATGACCCGCCCAGAAACCAGTTTAAACTAGTCTATTTGCAATACACAGACAGTATCATTTTAAACATGTATTCCCTAACCTCGCTAACTAGAGTATGCAATGTGTGATCCCTTCGGCAAATGAACCGGACAACTGCGGATAAATAGGGGAGTAAAATGATACTAAACATGACATATTTCCTGTAACCTGAACATTAAATATCACTAAAGTGTACATATAACCTTATTATATATATAACTATAAACCAAATACCACCTGCTTATAAATCACTGTGGAATGGAACCATTATAGATATGAAATATATAAATAAATGAATGTGCGAGTGTATGCGTGTATATTTTATTGTGCGATCGCACCAGGCCACGTGTTACGTGGCATACTGATCGCAATTGCATGGTACAAAAATATTAACCAAGATACTTTCGTTCATCCAATTATACGATATCGACAATCCTCATTAGCGCCATCGTCAGCAACAAAAGTGGGACCTCTCTGTTTATGTGTGAGCTATAAGAACACAGTACAATGTGACTGCAGATTTTGAAGAACAGTGACAGCCTTATTATTTCTATTTCAGCAAAGACAATTAGCAATGGAGCAATGCCACGTAGACTGTGGGCTGGCAACAAAACTGGGACCTCTCCTGTTTCTGTGTGAACTATAACTCCGTAGAATGTCACTAGAGACTTTTAAAAAAACTGTCACCCCTCCTCTTTCTGTTATAGATATGACTCTGCCCAACTGCATTAGAGACTGCCAAGAACTGTGCTACCCCTTCTGTGTCTCTCTGCAAAATGACGCTGGATCGCCATGTAGGGCGGTATTTATAGAATCCAAAGCTCGCGAGATCTGATGATGCAACAATGACGTTTTGCCTCGTTTTCACTTCCGAGGGCACGTGAAAGTACCAAGCCTCCTCAGCTCGGTGCTCGGATCGGCGAAGTTCAGGTGGGCTCGGTTCTCAGAGAACCGAGCCTGAGCATCTCTAATGATAAGTGAAAGTACACAAAGAAATTGTTGGCTGAACCTGAACTGACCTTGGAGCGTGCATTGTCCATAACTATTTCAATGGAGACTGCACAAAAGAAATGCATCAGGATTGCTAAAAAGAAGCTAGAATGTACTACACATCAATCAGAGACAATCTTGTTTCCCCTGTGGGAAGTACTCACATGACAATCAGTGCTGGTTTAAGGACAAAGTGTATCATCATCATCATCATCATCATTTATTTATATAGCACCAACAGATTCCGTAGCAATTTACAATTGGGAACAAACAGTAATAAAACAATACTGGGTAATGCATACATACAGAGAGGTGAGAGGGCCCTGCTCTCAAGCTTACAATAGGTGTATAGAAAATGTTACAAAAGAGGCCACATTGAAAGGGAGTGCCAGTCGGGGAAAAAGTCTGACCACCTGCAAAGGCCCAAAGATCCTGAGAGAAAATATACACCACTTCAGGTACATTAGATAGCTGGCTACGAATCTAATTCTACTGATAATACTGAGACAGAAAAGGACTTTGGTTGCCTAGAGGTATACAGCATGACAGCGAAAGAACCTCAATTGATTTGGGTCACTATGAAAGTGAAAATAGATTTAGATAAGGCTCCTCCCTGCCCATAGTCAATGCAGGTAATTCCAAATGCCTGTTTGAAAGATTCCGCTAAAGAAAACATTGGTGGTGCTCTGCACATATATTGGAGAACCTGCGTCCCCGCTTAGGAAAATTAAAAGTGTTGGTGAAATGCAATACACATCTGTAGTTATATCTACTCACAGGGAGGTCCGACACTACTGGGACATGAGTAGATAAGGAAACTTCAACTTGATTAGCAATCCATTCATATGGTACAGCCTACTGCATCTAATGAGTCCAAAAATAATGCAACTACTAATGGCATTTTAAACTTGCTAGCTGCTGCACATCTCATTTTTGAAAGGGGATAGGTATGTTAAAAGGCATCATGTCCAGTATAGAGTTGAATCTAAATTCCGTTGACTGGAAAACTCTGGTATACTTTCCTCTGTAGAATGGAGTGAATTGTCTACATCTATATTCCCTGTGATAAAGACAAAGCGGGAAGCATCCGCATCTGTGGAGATTTCAAATGACCATAAACCCAGTGCTACACAATGTACAGTACTTTTTACCTAAAATTAAGGACATCTTGTGGCTCTCTCAAGTGGAAATGTTTATCCAAAAGTGACCTGGCTCAGGCATACTTACAGATGGAGACATGGGAAGCGTCCAAAAATTACCTTTCTGTAAAATACACACCAAGGGGTAAATGTATCATACCACGGTTTTGTCAACTCCCGCAAGTTCGGCGTCTTCGCAGCTTAAATTTAAAGCAGCGCTGCCTTGTAAAGGGAGACTTCCCTTTACAAGGCAGCGCCGCTTTAAATTTAAGCCGAACTCGCGGGAGTTGACAAAACCGGGGTATGATACATTTACCCCCAAGGCTTCTTTTAATATAACTGCTTTGTGTTTAGAATAACTTTCGTCAAAGAGCTATGGATTAAGTCCTGCAAGGAATATCAGGTTCACAAATACCTCGATGATATAATAGTGACAGGCATATATGAAATCGGGATATTGCAGGGGGACAGAGCCTCCCACCCTAGCAAATTCTCAGGGTAGACTGTGTTTACACTGAACACGGTTCTGCCCGGGTCTCCCTGTTAACCTCACAAGAGGTGCTCTGATTGGCTCTTCTTGTGATGATTTTTTTTTTTTTTTAACTGTTCAATGGTGTTTGTTGAGATCCGGGTTTTTCAACCTGGGCCTCACCGTTTACACTGGTGGCTATCCGGGTAGGACCAGGGAATAACCCTCCAAGAGACCCAGGTCTAATTCCCGAGTCAGCCAACACAGGTAGATGCCCCTGTACCCATGCACACAGAGCCTCGACCCGGGTCTTCAGGGCTCGCCCTGGCAAAACCCGGGTTTTTTAAGCAGTGTGAATGGGGTATTATTGTTCAAGATTCGCTCATAACTAATAAGAACTGAATATTAAAAAGTTACTTTTTAGAATTATACAATCTTTATACAAGTGAGTGAACTTCTTCCACTATATTCGAATATCCATACAAAACGAATAAGTCTATATAAAGTTGAATATTATAATAATCAGTGATTCTAACTCAGTACCACATTTAAGTATTACACTTTGGAGTAGAGAATAACCCCTTAATAGGGGGACATACTATATTACACTTATTATATACAATTTAGAGATACTCCCAGTTTGTTTTTTTGACACACCACACAAACACACTTTTTTGATATATTCGCTGGCATATTGATTTTATTTATTTTGATATATTAATTAATATTTCTGATCACAAGATTGTGTTGTCTGTTTATATTATCTTTGAACAAAAAAAAGATTTGTGAATTCATTATGTGTTGAATGGGAGCACCACCAGAAGCATACTCTCAATAAAGTGAACTATAAGCAATTCATGTGGGAGATGATCTAGATGGATACATTTATTAAATTTATCTACTGCGGCAGTATTCCCATTTATTGTTTCACGTCAGCTCCACACCATCCAGCCCCCAACGGTTTGGCTGAGAGATTTGTACACACCTTCAAGAGAGCAATCAAGAATCAATGTACCATGTACCAAATAATAGAGTTCAAGGCACATACAGACTTTAATTTGACACCAGGACTTATCAAGGCGGGTGATGTGAAGAATTCTGAACAGCCTCACAATGAAGTTATAGAAACTGTACAAACATCCATATTTGCTACAGAGACTGCTCCTGAGTCTTTTACAGAGGCTCCTGAACTCGAAGTTCCCTTCAAGTCGACATCTCATCCCAAAGCTCCTAGTGTGATTCAGACTGAGCTGTGATTTAATCGTCGCTACCCAGACACAGTTTGTAATGGACCACAATGGCTTGATCTGTATCCTTCTGGGGTATCACATGTCTTGTCTTAATTTAACATTTTCTTATGCTTACATTTGTCTATGTTGGGAAAAGTGTAGCATAAGTAGTTCCGACCTTACTATATGCATCTGGCGGTGGGATACACCAGAGCTTGTTGTTGTATTGTATAGAGCTGGTGTATGAATCTATCATTCTCTTTAATGTGTCTCCTGCAGTTCTAAATTAAAAAAGCATGCGTAGACCACTGTGTCATGGTTACTACAAAGTTTATTGAAATATAAGTCACAGTAGACATTTTTCTGGGAACTTGCCAGTTTTATAATGCAGAACCTGCAAATGAGTTTAGTTAACCAGCTTTAAATGGTGGTAGGTGGTGTAAGCAGGAGAAACAGAGCAGCCAGCTGTTTTATTGGGTCTCTATATAGACACATGCCAACTATAGACTATTCTATAGCATTATAACACTGTCAAACAGACTATATGTTTACTTTTTCTAGTTCAGTTTAGAATATGAAAACAAATATTGTACTAGTTGCCGTGGGTTACAATGCCCTTTTCCTATGCACCAGTTTTCTTATATGTGCTCAAACTATGTATTTTAACAACGATCACTTCTTCTCACCACCCTTCACTCCATAGGTCTTCGTGAAACAGATCTCTCCTTGTTTGCCTCCTACCATTTTGACCACTTTTTTAGTATGTCTGTTTCTGGCTCTCTCCCCCATCTTCCCCTTTCTATTGGAGTCCCACAGGGCTCTGTCCTTAGCCCTCTGCTCTTCTCTCTTTACACCACTTTTCTTGGTAAACTCATTCAATCAATTTGGCCTCCAATACCACCTATCAATCAATCTCTTCTTCTCACCACACTTCACTCCATAGGTCTTCATGAAACAGTGCTCTCCTGGTTTGTCTCCTACCTCTCTGGCCGCTCTTTTAGTGTGTCTGTTTCTGGCTCTTCCCCCCTCCCCCTTCCCTTTTTCTATTGGGGTCCCAGAGGGCTCTGTCCCTGGCTCCCTGCTCTTCTCTCTTTCTACACCACCTCTCTTGGTAAACTCATTCAATCATTTTGCCTCCAAGACCACCTCTATGTTGATGACATACAAATCTATCTTTCCTCCCCTGACCTCTCTCCCGCTGTCCTAACCCAGGTATCTAGCTGTCTCTCTGCTGTAACTACCTGGATGTCACAGCTAATCCTGAAACTGAACATCTCCAAATCTGAGCTCATCATCTTTCCTCCTGCCAATGTTGCTATCCCTCCCTCTTGGTTGACAACATCACTCTTTCCCCTTTCACCCAAGCCCACTGCCTTGGAGTCACTCTTGATTCATCCCTCAGCTTTAACACTCATATCCAGACCCTTACTAAATCCTGCCACTTCTGCCTCTGTAACATTACGAAAATCCGTCCCTTCCTCTCTAAGGAAGCAACCAAAATCCTGGTCCATTCACTCATCATTTCTCCTCTCGACTATTGCAATCTCCTTCTTACTGGTCTTCCTCACTCTTGCACTTCTGACCTTCAATCCATACAGAATGCTGCGGCTAGGCTCATCTTCCTCTCCCACCGCACCTCTCCCGCTTCTTCTCTGCATAAATGCCTTCATTGGCTCCCTATCAGTTTCAGAATTCAGTTCAAGTTCCTTACGCTCACTTATAAAGCCCTCACCAACACTGCTCCCCCTTATATCTCTTAACTTGTCTTGAGGTACATTCATACCCGGCCACTCTGCTCCACCTCTGACCTTCGCCTCAATTCACCCCTCATTACCTCCTCCCATGCTCGCCTCCAAGACTTCTGTGGTGCTGCCCCTAATCTTTGGAACTCCCTACCCCATCAGACTCGGCTCTTCCCCAACCTTCAGTCCTTCAAACACTCACTCAAAACTCACCTTTTCAAGCTCGTCTATCCTACCACCTCCTAACCATTCATCATCACCAACATTTATTTATATAGCTCCAGCAGATTCCGTAGCGCTTTACAATTGGGAAAAAACATTAATAAGACAATACTGGTAATACATACAGACAGAGAGGTAAGAGAACCCTGCTCACAAGCTTACAATCTATCTATAGAATTATATCCATCACCTCTTCTTCTTCGTCTGCCATCTAAATTTTTTCTCCCAGTTGGTTCTACTGTTTCTCACCACCCCTCCCTTTAGAATGTAAGCCCTCGCGGGCAGGGTCCTCTCTACCTTTTGTCCCACGTCTTTCTCCTGTCCCTCATACGTCCCGTCACGTCTTTTGCTGCACTCTATGTGAGTTCCCATAGCATTACTCACACTCATCTGTGCTGCTGACATGTATTAGCTCATCTATTTGTTACTTGCTTCTGTAACCAGCGCTACGGAATCTGTGGTGTCTTATAAATAAATAATAATAATAATCATGAAGCCCCACTTCCCGTAGTAATGTGAGATTTTCAAAACAGAGATATTTATGGTACTAGTCTGAACATTTTCTACATACCATTTTGATTAACATGGACACTTTACATTTTTAGATGCATTTGTTGTTTTTGGAGCAAGATTTTCTTTATTTGCACCTTTAAGGCTCATATAGTTTCAGACAGACCCAGGACAAGATGTTTTCAGATACTTGGGATTGGTTTTGCCTTAATATTTGATTCATCAATGAGAATTTTAAATTTTAGTCTAATGTTATTCTAAATGAATAGAAAAGGCTGTTTCGGAAATAAAATTGAGAAACAAAATTTAAGAGACTGACAGTGGCCGGCACTGGTAAATGGGTCCCAGGCTTCTTTATGACCTTTTGTTCTAGTTTTATTTTTTAAAACTCAGATTTTTCATATTAGATCATGTCACACTGACAGCAGAAGGGTAAGGGTGTTACTGGGGTTAGAAATTAATAATTTTTTGTTATCTTAACTACTGAAAAAAATTTGCAATAGGGGTGTGTCGGGATTGTGTGTGTGTTGTTCAAATAAAATTGTAGTATAAAACACTTAAGTAAGCACACTTGAGTGTACTTACCCTTACAGATGAGTGAAAGATTTCAGCTACTTCTCCGAACATTAGTGTTTCAGCCTGACTGATTAGTTCACAAAAGCCATGCTGAAAAGAGTTTGAAAATTTGGACAAAAATTGTATTTTAATAGGGACCTTTTGTACTCTTTACAGAGACCCCAAGGGGGACAAAATGTACTGTCTATCCATTATTATTGGGGTTTTACAGCGCTAATCCGTGTGATGGGAAAAAAAAAATATTTTACAGGAAGCAAATAAATAAATGATTGTGTGGGCAACGCTGTTGTTATTGGCTGTTACTTTAATGTTCTTTTGAACGTCTTGCATTTACCAGCGTCTTGCAACATGCAATTCTTTCTACCTGTAATGGGGTTTGCAATCAGCAGCCTTCTTACCCTGATTATTCCGTGCTATGCTGACTCTGCGTTACATTCCCCAACATTATGTTCACTCCATTAGCAGCGGGTCATCAACTCCCATTTTAAATGTTATCTAAACTACATTTTAGTGAGGTTAATAGATTCATTTTTGGAATCTCATTCCTACACGGTAAAGGTGGCTGCAGTTCAGTAGTTCCAGTTTTACTGTCTCATTTTTACTCCAACCGACTTCAGGAATAAGTGATTGTGTTTTCATTATGTAAAGGCCAATATAACCAGCAGAAGAAGATTATAATGAGATTACACTGACCAAACCGCTTATTTAGCTTGAGTTCCATTTGGATCACTGCTGCGTTTAACGGTATTGCCAGGTGCCTGGATTTACTCCTAAGTCAAAAATATTGTACAAAAGATATACATTGCCCTCCTCTTTATTTTATTTATATTATTTAGCAGAGCTCCTCACAGTGACTGTAGGAGGAGCCACTTGGTTATGATTTCTGCATTGAACAGAGGCAATAATTTCCTTTTTTTTTTTTCTTTTAGATTGTTGGAACTCTTTGGATAATCTGTTTCTGATTAAAATAATCCATACACTGTTATATATTTTTGTATGTTTCTGCATTTTTCTTAGCAGTATCCTGTGCTCAATTTATATTGGGTGATTAATTACCTCAAGAATGACTAATTTAGCTAAATAGCTAGTACAGTATTTCTTTGAACCTATTTGACAGTATCTGGGAGAAGATTTTTTTTGCTGCACAAGGGGCATGTTTTATTGAGAAGGGGTTGTCCAACTCCTTTAAAATACCACATTACTTTGTAGCAGGCTGCCTTGCTGAGCGCAAAACTTTAATGTTTACACCACTTCTAGGATGTGTGATATAATACTACATGATCGAACACATATTACACTATATGGGCCTAAGTCATTAACAAAAGTTAAGCAAAATAAAGGAGTAAATGTTCTCCAGCACAAACCGTGTTACAATGCAAGAGGTGCAAATTAGTTTATTATTATACACATATTATTTTGCACATAAGTTAAATCCTGCCTCTATTTTCATCTAGCACACAAATACTTGATAGCTTTATTTTTGCACTGAAATTTAAAGTTGAACTAGGACATGCCCTACCCCAATTATAAATCTGTCCCTACATTTTAAATTTACCTCCCCCTCCAATGCAACATGGTTTTGCCAGATGCCCGTTACTCCTTTTTTATTCTTTGCTCTTAATGACTCAGGCCATATATCTTTCTTTTTGCTTTTTATTTCCCACATACAGCTGGGAACTTCATCTGAAGAATACTATTTACTAAGGTGGAAAGAATCTCTGTGGCTTTGCGAAAGCTATTGAACTTTCTATATTTCGAAGGACGTTTTTCTATTTGTTGTATATGGTTATTGATGTCATAGTAGTCACAAGAATTTTTATGTAGTGCCTGTTGAAGTTCTATCCTTTTTCTATTGTGATTTTCTTACACACAACTGAGTAAATGTGGAACAATACCTGGAAATATATACAGTCTTTCATGTAACTATTTCAAGAGGTACAGATAACCACATTGTTAGTATGTAGTCTTGAGCATCTTGTTCATATTTTGTTAGTGTACACATTATACTGGACTTTCTTTGTGTTTAGAACAAAGAACCTGTGTTTTCTTAAAAACAGCCAGGTGGGAGCTTTTGCATAATTAAATGAAATCAGCAGGAGTAAGTCTAGGTACACATTGCAAGAACATTCTCCCAATGCGATAGTTTCACCAATTTTAAAAACGACAGCATGTCGATTAACGTCTACACACTATAACGATTTTATAACGATATGTGCTCTTCACCTGTCATTTGATTTGACACTTGTCGGCAATGGGGTCTGTGCTTTCAGTGTTCGGGTGACGGCTGTGTTGTCAGTGTATTAGATGATACAAGACACAGCAAACAGAAGAATTACACTGATCGTTTAGGTGGTTTAAGTGCTGTGCTGTTATCAGACAATTCTGTACAGTAAGGACTATGAAGTGCTACTGCTACTGAGAGAAGCTCTGAAAGTGTTAAGTCCTTACTCCGGTCCCTCAGGAAATCAGTTTGTAACCTGAGTCTCTCTAGGGTAGGAACAGTGCAGACAGGGACGCAACAGTTGCAGGAAGATGACAGCGAACACATATTGAAATGAGACCTGTCACACTGAGATCCACTATTGGCCGACCGTGTAAGTGCATACATACTGCAGGATCGGAAGGTGATTGGAAGGTGATTGGTCGGAAAATATTAAACAGTACAACTAACCAAATGAAACAATGATTGGCACTTTGGGACGACTTTAGATCATCTTGTAGGTATACACACTCACATGATATCTGACCAAACAGTCGGATGTCGAAAGGAAGCAGGATATAGAGGAGCGATGTGGTGCGCTGTTCCAATACAGCCGTCATGCGGGACATTAGAGGCAGGGTGCGTGATAAGATACGCACAGGCCATTTTGTGGAAATGTTTGCCATTACTAATAAGGCTAAGGATGCTTTGGCAGCAGCAAGGTCATGCTCTGGCTTGGGTGAAGTTTTACGAACTGGTTGGAGGGCTTCCTGGTTTATACTTCTTGATACCTGGAGAGCAGGCCAGAGGAGCACATGAACATTATCAAATACATATGCTTGCTCCAGAGGATGTATACCTGGTCTAGAGGCATCATGTGGAGGCAATATGATGAGGCATTTTGCAGAAAGCAAGATGGTTTGCTAATTGGATTTCGGATGTAAGGAGGTGTGGCTGGTTACTCAGCCTAGACTGGGAGGAAGTGATGTGAGTGTGATGAGGCAGAGACAACTCCCGGTTAGATATGGTCAGCCCTTTCGTGGAAAATGTTTTGCATACAACAGGGGTCATTGTGACAGAGGTGCGGCCTGTAGATTTAGGCATACCTGTGCCGGGTGTGGAGGGGGGCATCCCAAAAGAGAATGTCCTAGGAGGAGCGGTCCAGCCCCCACTGATAGACCCACCACGGGATCTAATGCTCGGTAAATCTTTTCCACCCATTGTATTGTCAGAGCTAGGTAAATGGCTGGGTTGTTACCCTGATAGTTTGACCTCAGAATTTCTATGGGATGGTTTTAGGTTTGGGTTTAAATTGCCGGTAAGTGGAACAGTGCATGCTGGTTCACCCAGGAATATGAAGTCAGCTCTGGAGTTGCCATTGATTGTGCAAGAGAAGGTGCGTAAGGAGGTGTTGGGAAGAATGTGTGGTCCCTTTCTATCCCTCCTATTCAAGGTTTGGTTATTTGGTACCGAAGAAGAAAGTGAGTAAATTTTGGTTGATCCAGCATTTATCGCACCCGCGTGGCACGTCTGTGATTGATGCGATCGTAGAGTCTGAATGTTCTGTGGGGTATCAGTCAGATAGTGAAACGTTGCAGGGCTGGTGCGTTGTTAGCAAAACTTGATATTGAATCAGCATGCAGGCTTCTGCCTTTGCATCCTTTCTCCTTTAGATACATGGGTTTTCGCTTCCCGGATGTTTATTATGTGGATGAATGTTTGCCTATGGGTTGTTCGGTGTCTTCTGCATTCTTTGAGTGTTTTAGCAGTTTTCTTTATTGGTGTGTTGTTGCTGGGTCTGGGCACCAAAGCATTGCGCATTACCTGGATTATTTTTTGTTTATTGGGCCATGTGGTTCAATAGTATGTCAATATTTGTTGTTTTCCGCTCAGTCACTGTTTAGGGTGATGGGAGTTCCAGTAGCAGCGGACAAGTCAGAAGGCCCGAAGGAGGAATTGTCATACCTGGGTATTGAAATTGACACTGGAGCAGGGTGTTGTAGGCTTCCTATGAAGAAAGTGTTTAAGTTGAGGGGTGTGATTGATTCGTTTCAGGGTGAGTGTAAGGTGCAGTTAAACAGGTGCAGTCACTGCTTGGCCGGCTTAATTTTTCTTGTCAAGTGATCCCCATGGGTAGGGTTTTTGCCAGAAGTTGGAGAGAGCTATGGTTGACATTGTGAAAGCCCAAAAGGATGTCCAAGGAAATTAGGGGTGATTTGGCTGTGTGGCGCTTGTTCTTGGAAAGTTTTAATGGGGTTTGCTTGTGGACTTTGCCTGTCGTAAATCTAAGCCCTATATGGTGTCGGCTCTGTCAGGTATTTCCTTTTTTTCTGCAAATTAATGGTAGTTGGGATGTTACGAAGCATGTTTTGGTTAGTAAAGCTTTAATAGGTTGGGCTAGGATTTCCCCTACGATGGAAGACAAGCGTAGACCTATTGACAAGGGATTGTTAGTCGGTCTTTTGAATATCGTTTCGGTAGTTGGTAATAATGAGTTTGGATCTGCTTTGTTTTGGGTTGCTTTTGCAATGGCTTTTTTTAGTGCTTTCAGAGTAGGCGAGTTATTAGCTTCCTCTAGATTGGTAATTGGATCGGGGTTACTTCACAGGAATGTTGTGGTAAAGAATGATAGGATAGCTTGTAAGATCCATAGATCAAAGACTGATCCGTTGGGTAATGAGCGGTGGATTAACTTGCATCGTAATCAGGATATTGCAGTTTGCCGGGTTGAGTTAACAAGGTTGTATAGAGATATGACCCCTGCCCCTGGTGGTAATTGGCTTAGGCACCCTGATGGGTACCCCCTTACGAAGTTCCAGTTTTCCTCTGTCTTTTAGAATTGTGTTGCTAAGCTTGGATTGAAAAAAGCAGATTATGGGACTCATTCTTTTTGAATAGGAGCGCCTGTGGAGGGTGTTTCAGAGCAGAATATAATGGCTTTGAGTAGGTGGAGGTCAAAGTGTTTTAAATGGTATGTTAGGCCATCTGTTGTGGTTTAGGCTTAATGATGTGATGTGGTGTGGTAAGGCTGACCCATGACATGCATTGCTTGTCTTGTTAAAAGGAGGTGCAGAGGGATTTTTCCATTTCTTTTCCTCGGGGGCCTGATTGGCTTGTGGCACCCCGGGGTTTCCAGTTTTACCTCCACATGGGTCACCCTGCGTTGCGCGAGGGCTTAGGTTCCTTTATTTGGAAACTAACTGTGGTAGTAAGTAGCCCAATCAGCAGCCAATTTGGTCACATTCGAGGCGTGGTAGATACTCTCCCCTAAAGGGATTGGCCAATTAGTCAGAATAACCCTGTGGGGTTATGGGGTTCCGCTTTGGCGGACGGGCCTCAGCTAATGTGCCAAATGGGGCTGATTGGCATTTAACGCCTAGACTGGTCCAAATCATTTTGGACAGAGATTACAACTTACAGGTGTGGCCTGGGGGCTGATTGGTCTGCTTATATTTGCCACCTTTTTCCAGCATATTTATCTTTCAATAAATTTCTGACCTTTCATTTTGCCATAACAAGTCTCTGTGTCTTTATTTCTATGTGGTAAGTTAACTCTTGCGGTGGTAACCATGGTAAAAGGTAAAAGATGTCAACCGATAAGCGGTTTAATGGAAAAGTTTAATGTAATTAAAGGAGTAGTTCTAAAGTGGTTGAATATTGCACAGTGCTCCTGTTGAGATTTTACTGCCTCCATGTACAACTTCTATCTTGTGGAGACTGCTTCAGAGAGTGTAGAGTATGTA
This sequence comes from Mixophyes fleayi, assembly GCF_038048845.1. Classification (NCBI taxonomy): domain Eukaryota; kingdom Metazoa; phylum Chordata; class Amphibia; order Anura; family Limnodynastidae; genus Mixophyes; species Mixophyes fleayi. The sequence goes on from NC_134405.1 coordinate 66,784,768, forward strand.
TATACCTTGCTGTGTGCAGAACTGACTATATAGGTGTAGCAGTACACAACTAAAGTATTTTACGGTGTGCACCTTAATAATTCATATTCTACAATTCTGAAAAAGACTTATTTATACCAAACAATAATTAAACATGTTACCTTAGGAATACTTCTTATGTCAATTCACTCATCTCACTCCAGCCTTCAGGTCTTCACCTGTCCTGGTGTTGCCACCACTGAACTCACTCCCTCTTCCAACTAGACTTCTCTCTAGGGGCCTGATTCATTAAGGTTCTTAAATGAAGAGGATTCTCATTTCAGTCTCCTGGACAAAACCATGTTACAATGGAAGGGGTGCAAATAAGTGTTCTGTTTTACACATAAGTTAACTACTGACTGTTTTTTCATGTAACACACAAATATCAACTTTAAATTTCAGTGTACAAATAAGCTATCAAATATTTGTGTGTTACATGAAAAAACAGGCAGTATTTAACTTATGTGTAAAACAGAACACTTATTTGCACCCCTTCCATTGTAACATGGTTTTGTCCAGGAGACTGAAATGAGTATCCTCTTCATTTGAGATCCTTAATGAATCAGGCCCTAAGGCTTCAAGTATGCTTTCAAAACCCAATTATTTATCAAAGCCTACCAGCACTCTCCCTAACCCACCCTCCCACACCCCCTTCAAACTGACTCACCCCCTCTGTCACCCCCTTTTGTTTGTCTCTCCCCTCAAGAGTGTATGCTGTCATGAGCAGGGCCCTTCTCCCTTGTGCCCTCCTCCTCTTTCATTGCATATGCCACCATCACACCTGCATCTTCTCTCTGTTCCTCAATCAGTGGCTTTGCTTGCTGTGCCCATTCCCTTGGCACCATTGATATGATGTGTCTGTCCTTGTGCCCCTCTCCTCAAGTTATAATAAGAGACGATGCCACGTCTTGCACCTCAATGATGCTTGTTCGGCTAATGGTTGTTCTACATTCTACTGTTTTGTTTATATTGTAATGTAGTGTATTGCATTGTACTGTAATGTTATGTTCTACTGCTTTTCTGTATGCTTTCTGTATGGAGCTACAGACCCTTTGTGGTGCCTTCATAAATAGCAGATAATAGTAATGATAATTCACAGAAATTATACTGCACATGTTAATGAATAGATTAACTATAACATCTCTCTTTGGACATAAAGCTTTCATTCAGCGACATGAAGCTGAAAAGTATTTACAGAGAGTTATATACATATTGTACAAGTACAGAACGAAATGGATGTCCTCTGATTCGCACACATCCACAATAATTACAGTGCTCCATCCTCAGTTCCCCAGATTCCATTTACGTTTTCACAGGAGCTTCCCTCCCATATACACTGACAGACTTTGCCCCCAGTGGTGTCAGCATTCCTGTATTTGAAGTATTATTTTAAGGGTGTAATGGAATTGAGAATTCTATGCAGATACCAGATGTAATAATATTCTCCGACCGCTCGCTGAGCAGGGGACAGACAGAATTATTGCAGCCTCTTCTACATTGCTCTTTTGGGCCCTGTGCTCTGAAGGTCAGATTCATAATTCTGTCGTAACTTCTTTAGTGTGGAGTATATGATGTTGCTGAGGATACTGCAGATACATCATTGTTATTCAAGCAGGAGTGTTTAAACCCTTAAAAGGGGTTAAAGTGATGCCACTTTTGAGCATTAAAATATATCAAGGCCATTGCCTAGCTGAACCAAATTATATGGCTGAAATAATGGATGTGTTTATACTTTAGGTAAATCTGCTCAGGATGTCTTTTTTTCTATCCTTTAGATCACTGGTGCACAGCTTGCGGCCCAAAAGGACATGTTTTGCAGTCTGTGGGAAGCACAACAGCTACAGGGAGACAGTGGGCAGAAGTACTACTGTAGTATTTTTGTCATGGTGTCTTGGGTCCCCCAGCATTGGTCCCACATTTTCCCAAGCCTCCTTTTGGCTGGGGATTGGTAGAGTTACCACCCCTCCAGCCACAGTGAGACACGTCATTAGTCATTAAGGTCACTCTGGCAGAAAATAAGAATGTCCTTTTACAACTGAGTAGTCTTGGGAGTAAAGTAAACAAATATGCAGGATGTGTTTGATACAGTGTGGGGAGGGGAGTTGGTATAGGGGAGAAGGAATTATGTGTTGCTACGTGTAGAGGAGAATGTCTTGTACTGAGGTGTGGGGAGAATGTATTGCTTTGAGGTTGGGGGCAGATTGTATTGTAAGGGGGCCATGTGGAAGTGCTATGGGGATGTTTTCTTACAGAACTGAGGAGGGGATTGAGGTGAAGCGAGGCAGGCCAATGGTGTTACAGGGGAAGAGCATCCCCTTATGGGACATGACCACACCCACTACATATGATGGCCAAAACCTTGCTGGTGGAAAATTGCTCTTCTTTCCCCATGTGTATTTTTTTTATCAATGTTGAGAGGTATTGCATAACCGAATTATGAGGTTCCTCATTTCCTCTGGTAAATTATATGTACTTTACATTTTCATGCAAGTTATGTTATTAGTTATCGGTACCCTTTCAAATGTGTAGTATCTCCAAATACAGCCCTTAGGCTAAAGAGGTTGTGCACCTCTGATTTAGATAAATAAAACACTGCTTAAAAGAGAGGTGTTCCTTTATTTTGTATCACTAAGAAGTAGATGATTAGACAGAACTCCTGTGCATGTAATCACTAGTGGTTGTTGATGAAGCACTGTGGATGCGCATTGCAAAATGTCTTGGTCTTGCAATGGTTCCATTTAGATGGTCCAATCAGTACACAGGAGACGCTTTGGCAAACTAGGAGTGAATCTAGGTGTGGAGAATGGGAATGGGACAAAATCACAAGAAGTAGAAAAGAATAAACGTGACATTAAACTGCAAGCTTTACTGCCTTGGTTTTGCAGCTAGATGGTCTGTCCAGGGTACATCAAGGAGTACTTTACTCTCTGCAATAGAAGCCTCAACTAAACTGTGGAATAGGAAACATCAGCGGCGCACTGTGATTTGGGTGGCATAGTGGTATAGAGCCATGGGTTTGACTTCAGTAAGGGCATTATCTTTGTAGAGTTTGTATGTTCTTCCTGTGTTTGTGAGGGTTTCTCCCAGGTGCTCAAATTTTCTGCCACAGTCGAAAAACACACTGTTTGTTTGTATGGTAGAGAATTTATACTGTAAGTCCACAGGGGAATAGAATACTGTAAATGATTACACTTTCTCTATATAGTTGTTAGGATCGCAGCTACTGATGAGCCTTTAGAACCGAGCTAGTAGAGGTCCTTACCTATAGCAGCCGCCTTTCCCATAGAACTGCATTCTTTCGCTGGAACTCAGATGCCCACAGGACTTATCTCTATGGTAGTAGAGGCTTATCAGGATAACCACAGTGTAGGATAAGGCAACTGGGAGACTGGAGGCGGAGGCCAGGGCCAGACCTGGGTGGCGGAACCGTGGTCAGTAGAAGGGTCAGAATACAGGCCGAAGGTCAGGACTGGCAGCAATCAAGCAGGTCCAAAATTCAAACAAAGGTCAGGGTCACAGGCAAAGAAGCAATGTCCAAAATCCAGGCACAGGTCAGGGCATCAGGCAATCAGGCAAAGTCCAAGAGTTCAGGCAAGGTCACAATGAAGAATCAATCAGGAAAGTCAGGAAACAAGCAGGTCAGCAACACACAGTCAGAGGACGCTATAACCGGCAGGGAGGCTAAGCCCTCGCTGCCGTAAATACATGGAAGGGCCAATCAGAAAACCAGGAGGCACAGATGGAGGATTATCCCCAGTAGGATATATGGCTGCCCAGTTGGCCGGGTAGCGGCGGGCAATTACAGAGTGTCCTGGCCTTTGCCATAGTGATGGCCGGGCCGAAAACTGGTAGTGACATCACAGTCGTCATGATAACGGCAGGAACACAACCAGGCGGCAGAAGCAAGTTGTGGCAGCTCAACACCGCTGCGGCTCGTGACAATAGTGCTGCATAATATGTAGACACTATATAAAGGATGTGACAGAATGAGTTTGATTACACCTTAATCATCCTGTCCTTCACTTTTCACAAAATATGAAGTATAACCCTATTTTTGTTCCCCAACTCACAAGAGTACAACTGCAGTGTCTAATTACATGTGGATAAGGGGACATTGTAGCACATTGTAAATATGTATATTGTTGATTGTATATTGTTGATATTGCAGTGAAGCTGATATTCATTAAAGTGAAGCCAGGTGGGTTATGGGTAAGGAACATGTTCCAGGATACAGGTGAGGGGGCTGTAGCTACATTCATTCACCCCCTCCTTTCTTTACAGGAAGCATGGAACGGTTAGGGACCTTGTGACATCACAAAGTGGTGTAAGGGCTTAATTTCAGGAGGGGCTGCCTGCTATCCTATCTCTGGAGGTGGGGTAGGCCAATTAGTATCCATTGTCCTCCACAGGTGTAGTGCAGAAATTTGTCTGGAACTCAGCTGGGGAGTCCCTGTAGAATTACAGCTCATCTCCACCCCCCCCCCCTCCAACCCCCTAATCCAGCACCCACCAATGTTTAAAAGGGGGAGAGCCAGGGGTGGAGAAAGCACTGTGGAAATTTGAGCCTGGATATAAAGAGTCACTCGAGGGGAGGATGTTGATTTCTGGGGATTTTGCTGGAAGGTGCAGGGTAGCTGATGTTGAGTTTTCAGTTTTTTACCAATGGATTACATCTGCAGCTGAGAGAAATTCATGGGTTTTGGATTCTGCAAATAACTACTTAAGCTAGTGGGGGAAAGGACAGATGATGTGATAAACCTGCCTGACATTTATTTACTGTGTGTATATAATATTCTAGTGATTGTTTTTAGTAAAATAAATGTATTGTTTTACTTTATAACTGCATTTGCCTTAGTGACTATAGGAACCTTAGAAGGTACTGGGTAGGATTTCCTGGCATAGTAAGGCACCCCTGGGTGGCCAGACATTGTAAAGTTGGTAGAATTGGGCCAGATAAACCTAGTATTCTCACAAAGGATAACACATTTAAGTGTAAATATCACATCAAAGTCTGACTTCCTTCTACTTTCGATTGACCCCTTTCATTGAAATTAAACCTTTTTTAGCTCTTCTAAAATACTGCCTAGTTTATTCTCATTTATGACTTAATCATTAGTATTGACCCATCAAAACACACAGAGAGCCTAGAAACTGGCTTTTCTGCTGGAGTGCAGGTGTAATATGTGTCCCCATAAAAGTATAGGGTGAGACAGACAGACCATGAGCTCAGAGCTCATTTCCACTGGTAAGTGCACCAGCTTAGCTCTTTCAGCACCTCTGCACCCCCAGATACAAGCTAAATTGTTGTTCCAATTCTGAAGAATTGGAAAGGTGGAAAGGCATTGTTCCATCATTGAACGAGATTATTAGTTCAGTTTAAAAATCTGGTTCAATGATATTTATTATGTGCTTTGGAATGATAATCGTTCCTTGTTGCAGGGTACACACTACTGTGATATCAGGCAAACAAGTTGTTTATTGTCTGATTGGCCCTATAATTGACTGAAAACACAGTAGTATGTACTCATCCTAAGAGTTACAGCAAGAGAACAGTCAGACAGGTCAGAGTCATGAGTCCAGAGTGAGCAATCTTAAAGCATAGGGTCAGCACTTAAATGGGTAGTCAGCCAAGGCCAATACCAGGAGTGGATTGGACAAGCCTGAAATAAGAATAACACAAGTATGGAGTAAGGAAATAACCTGACATCCAAACCGGCACTGGAAAACCCAAGTGCCCAGTCTCATCCATACTTTTTGCCAATAACTCTAACTTTTTTCCTTGGCACTACCCTCAAGCACTGTGATGTTACCAGATTTGATAGAACAAGGAACTTCACAGCTACAGTAGGGCATGCTGGTCAGATAAACAAAGGAAGCTTAGCAACAACAACTAAATAAGACAGATGCAGGCCAAACAATAGGACAGAATTACACAAGATGTATGTCCCCTTCATTTGTTCTTCCTGTACTCTACCCTATATATTAAAAATCAATAAAAAGAGCTATTGAAATATACACAAAACAAACAGGTCGGAGAGGGAAACATTGATTATATAAACAGAGCCACAAACTAAGACAAGAACAGAAGGTAACAAGCTAGAAATAAGACAATATTACAGCAATCATTTCCATTGTCCTAACTAAATACTCCTGGAGGTTGCTGGGAACAGGGAGAAAGTTTTACCACAGTACCTGCTTCAATAGTTTAGAATCTATTCATGAACAAGCACAAGATAAAAGCTCTGGGATTGAGTTTTGCTGCAGTGGAAAGTCAGGTAAGACTGAACAGTGCACATTATCTTCATGCTTCATAGATGGGATTTAGGTGTTCTTTAAATATCAGTGTGTGCTTTGAGTGTGACACTCAATAATGTAACACAATCAGATATCAGGCACTGTAAAGATGGTGTTTTTTTATAAAGCTATATTTATACATGGAATTGTTTCTTTGACAGTAACAGTGATTTACTTAGGTTGTGATTCCATTTTGAGATCAGTCAGGGAGTACCTGGCAGCTCTTGCACTAAAACGTAGTAGTAGTAAGACTTTGGGCCTGATTCATTAAAGCACGTAAATGCTGATAGGTGCCGTATTTTGCGCAAAATCGCTCTGCGCATGCGCAGACACAAATGGGAGGGCTGGAAAATCTTAGCCCAGGGGCAAGACTCGGCTCAACAGCCTATTTTAAAGGAGAAAAATGCAGATGGCCCAGTGACCCGGCCAATGGTAACCCACTATGTGACCAGCTTGGGGGAGCAGATGCCCCCCTGCCTAGCCCAACTTTGGAAACAAACCATACACCAAAGAACGCAGCCATGTGATGTTCAATTAATCTTTGAGCACAAAGAAGCCTTACTACAGCCTACGATTTCAGGGTTGGAACGGGGAGGGGAATGGGCATCTGTACGTAGTCAATGTACAGTAAGGGCGTGCCAAGCGCGAGGGCATGCAGCAGTATCCGATTCAACCTTTGGGCATCTCTACATGATTTTCAGTTGTACCACTTGCACCAGGTACAGTACAGGTCTGATATAAGTGGCGATTACTAGTGATGATGTCTGTGTATGCTTGCTAGAACATATGTTAGCAATCAGCAACTGTAAAAATGTATTTTATGCACAGTAGACATTAAAAACATCCTAATACATGGAACAAAACTGGGCAAAATTTTTTTTTTAATGTTTTGTCATTAATTGCTTTATTATTAACAGGTGACATTAATTAAATGAAAACAATTATTTAATAAAAAAAAATTCCGTTCTTTGGGGACTTCATATTCCACATATGTATTGGATGTATCTTACAGTGTCTTGTCTGTTAGAGCAGAGCGGACCTAGACCCGTGTTCATCAACAGACGTATCTATTTGAATACAGACATGCATATGCCCGACAAATGTACACAATACGTTTGTTTTGCGTTGAATGAGGACCGAGACCCTATGTGTTTAGTATAACAGCAAGATATCATTTTGGGGGGGATTTTAGACATTTTAGGCAGACCAGACAGCCTTGTTTGATTAACACTTTCACAGCCACATCCCACACATGCCCTGGCGTTTCTTGTCATGACAACTCCCCTTTCTGTTTAATAAAGATTGTCATCAGTTATAGTAAGATCCTGGATGCACAAATGATGATTTCCTCTTTGCTAGTTTTGGCTACATCTTTATTTTGGAGCTTATTAGAATGTTAACTGTCATGCGTTTGCTACAAATAAACCGCTTTTAAAGTCCATTTACAATGTCATAGGGAATGATGTTCCCTGTGCTAGCTGCTCAGGTCTGTTCACATCTGCAAGTGATTGTTAAATTGGGTCACATCACGGTCCCCATAGTCTATGAAGACTGCAGTGACCAACGTTACACTGGTAAGGCAGGTTGTCTTCAGTCTTTAATTAAGACAACAGATTATTAATATTTTAATAGCTTTTAAACATGGCAAACTTGCATCATTATGTCTCTACTGTCTGCTGTCTGTCCTCATTCCAACCATACGTAGCCACACAGAAATGTCAGTCTAACCTAGCTACTCAGGGATTGGTGGCTTATAATAATACTTCTGTCTTACCGTACCCACACGTCTTTTCCCCACCGCCAGCCACAATTTTTATTCCGCTCCTTTATATATCCATTATCCAGTGTTCCCCTCACCTCTTAGATTGTAAGCTGACTTCAACAGAGCCTTCTTTACCTTGTGTTTCATGTCATTGTAAGTAATTTGTTTGTATTATGATCCCCTGAATGTTTAAAGCTGAGTAATGTGTTGGCACTTTATAAATAAAATATAATAATAATAATATACCTAAGTTGTTGGACTTGTGGTGCACATTATTCTATCTGAGTGTACTGTATATCTATATATTCAGTCATCCTGCATGATGATGGTGTCTATAACCTGATAATGTGTAACTGAGACCTGACAAAAGGAAGCCAGTGGAATTACTGTGCCACTCTTCTATTACACTGATTGCCGGATATGGTTGTTTTAGAAACCCCATAAGAGAAAGTTGTTTGCTAGTGAGGGTGATTTACAAACCACAGCCTACAGCACAAAGTCTCCCTGGTGACATCACGTGACTGCTTTTACAAATATTCACCCAGCTGTGTGGAGAAGCATAGGTATTTGTGAACTAAGACGAGGGCATCTGTGAAAGGTTTCACTGTCCAAAGAAAGGAGTTGGGGAGGCACATGGAGAGCGTTTCTTACAGAGCATGGATTAGGGCAGGGTTTCCCAAACCCAGTCCTCAGGGCTCCCCAACAGTGCATGTTTTCAATATCTCCTTGCTGGAGCACAGGTGTATTCATTACTGACTGACACATTGTAACAGATCCACAGGTGGTCCTAATTATGTCAGATGTGATCCAGAAAACCTGCACTGTTGGGAAGCCCTGAGGACTGGGGTTGGGAAACCCTGGATTAGGGGAAGAAGTGCGTCTACTTCTGCATAACATGCAACAATGAGATTGATAAATGAGGTAAAGGGATGGAGTGGGCACATTTACAATGGTGGTCCTACTTTGTGGAAGATGCACAGCCTTTTTTACCTGTCAAAGTCCAGCGTCGCGTTATATACTTTTATTGGGACACCTTCTAGACGCACTTCTGTGGAAAAACACATTGCTAGGCACACTTCAACCGATTTAATACAAATGTTCAAACACAAATAAGTTATATAGTAGACCCTATATCCTCTCACTCTTGTTATTAAATATATTAATGAAGTTAAACAGGATATGGCTCTAAAGTTGATGTGACATTGATTTTCTGGGGTGCAGTTCCACGGACTATTGACGGGACATATACTTTAAAATGCACTAAGCGGACAAGTAGGTAGACGCACAAAAATGTATATCAGTGTCTCTGTCAGTACCTCTGCAGTTCCTGTAGATCCATCTCATTATACGCTGGAGATAAATTATTTGAGCCTTTATGGGGGAGCTGGTCTATTGCAGTGACTAAGGGTTATGTTTTGGATGGGATATTAGTCTTATTGGGGCCTTTCTGGGCAATAACGTTTCAAAGAGATCAGAGGAGGTTCATATTGCTCTTTTCACTGCCAAGAAGGCTAAGATGAAACATAACTAGAAGGAGATGATATACCCTCGAACCTAAATAGTAAGAATCTTAATGATTGTTATACTGTTTTTGCAAATTTTTGATGAGTTACAAAATAAGCGGCTGAGTAATTGAGTTAAAGCCAATACAGTGAAAAAAGACCCAGATGTGAATCATGTGTTGTTCTCATCTGATAATACCCACTGGGCCCTCAAACATACTGTCTCTTGCTCACATATTGTGCCAACATACATATAGTTTTTTTTAGCATTACCAACATATAAATAAAAGGACAACAGTGTTGCATCCAGCATTATTTAGATAAACATTGTTCCCAGTATAAAGTGCCTGCATACATATTGTCCCTTGCCCAAACAACAGCTTCACCTACCTGGATCAAGAGTGCATTGTGCACCAGCCATTTAGTGACTGAACCAAGTGCTATCTCAACAGGACAACAGCTACTGCCCCGTTCACATTCTCTGGCTGGATCTTCTTCTTACAAAAAGTTTGAGGCCTGGCTAGATCAGAAGTCAAGAGATGTCCTGGCCATTGGGTAGTCACTGTACCCAACTATATGGCATGGCTGGTGCAGCTCAATGTAATGTAGACAGCAAGATTTATCGTGAATCTCTTGATCTACCGCAGCTCCTCCTAATTGCCCTATAAGGGCATGAAAATTTATGAGTGTGAAGAAACCAGGACCAAAGTACAGGCCTGCTAGGGGATCCTCAGTCTTACCCTGATTGTCTAACATGAATACCAATGGGATAAAACGATATAGCGTTTACATGTGAATTTTTACGTAATTAAAAGCAAAGATGTGCATGTACGCCTGAATTGTCTGACATAATTATACAACTGAGACAAATAAATATATAGATTAACTGGTAGCTCCAAAACAGAATCTTGAATTATTCGGACCATATAACATCATAAACACCACAGATTGCAGAACAATTTATGCTGTATTCATCATGTTTTTCAGACTTTTTTATTGATAAAAACTACACAAAAGCTATAACTGATCATAATAGTATTTAAAAAAACAAAACAATTTTTTACTCTTTTGTGATTTGAAACCGTCAATAAAATTCAAATAAATCAATGTGGGAATGATAATCCTTATATGTGTGTGAAGGGGCCAGACGAAGGCTTCCCACAGCCTGTTCTGTAGATTTTTCGTGATTCTAGCCCACCGGAGAGACTCTGATTGAGGCTGGCCCCTCCAGAACACTGCCCCCTGTGGCTGTCAGTCTGATACAAAGCAAACCTTTCTAACAGGAAAACAGGAAAGAAACACAGTTGAAAGAGATCCACTGGGTTATTCAACATGAAACAAGAAGCATTCCCTATCCCCAAAATCCCCACAGTCTACCCCTTTTGGTTCATCTGTATTGGAACCATGCAACGTGTAGAAAAAAGGAACCAAATGTACAAGCTGATTTAACTCCGTACATAGCAGAAGTGGATCCAAAACTGGTTAGAAATCCCTTACATGATCCAGTTTTATGTTTTTATTTTATACTTTTATTTACTTTACTTATGTTTTTCTTTTTTTACACCAGTGGGGTTTTGATAATCCTTTAAAGCCAAAATATACCCCTTGCTGTTTCTAAGTCATCCTTTTATGTTTCATGGCCCTGCAACCATAAATCTGTTCCGTGCTCAACGTTTTTAGTTTTGCGCTATTTTTTTTTTTTGTTTGTTATTCCGAGAGTACGTAACATCTACAGAGTACCCCCCTGTCAACTGCATTCTGTAGGTGTCCGCTGTCCTCTGCTTCCAGGGTGTACAATCCAGAAACAAGCCTCCTGATGTTACTGGTTTGGTATCCTCTCAATGTATATGGCAGGTGCTGCTGAGCAAGCTATAGTTGAGATGTAGCTCTGGTCCCTGCTAAGCTCTAGGTTGGTGGTCTCTCTTCGCTCTGGAGATGTCCCATCGTAGCCCTTATTTACAAGGAGTGTCTTGTGTGTCTGGCAATATCCGACCATGGGCGGGTCATAGGTGTAGTATGGTAGAGTCTTGATGTGCCGTGGAATCTGGATACAGAGTGACAAAACAAATGAATTAGGGGTCTTCAAAAACAATATCAAACCATTTCTAATTTCTCATTAACCAATTATAGAAACCAGGTAAACACAGTATACTTATACACCGGCTAACTTTTGACTTGTTTTTTAAGTGTCATGTAAATATAAGTTAATATAAGTTTTATTATTGCATTTTACACCTTCATTTTACATATTTATAGTGTTCTTCAGAAAATAGCAAACTTTTTCTGTTTGCTAACAACATCCGTAGACAAATTATACAGATCAAACCCCTTAATAAAATGAGTAGGACGCAAATGCTAGTTACATATATTAAAAAGACAAGAAGGAAAGGAAAATAATCAGGATAATTAGCTGCACTCAACACTCTAAATAACAAGTTATAAATGAGTGTCGCTAATTATTGTGACTTCCACTTCTTTTATTTGTATTGTTTGATAACTACGATAACTAGTTACATACGCTAGGTAAGAACCCTCCACACACAAATTTGTTGTGTGGTGTTAAAGGAGAACTAATGTCATATAAAATTGTATGTATGCATATATTAAATACATATATACTGAAATAATACCTAACGTATATAAACGATAGATCAGACACCAATGAATCATGAGCTGTCATTTATAAATGATGTGGGAAGATCGCCCTGTTTTGAGGGTCTCTCACCCGCCAACATTGAAACCAGGTGGTCAGTGACAGTCGGCACCCATAGATATATACATAGGCTCAAAGTAGACCCAGTGACATTTTGACGTCCTCACAACTTCCCCCAGCTGGGGAACGCCTGCCAGGGCAGGGGAGAGCTGGTCCAACTCTCCCTGCATCTCTGGATTAATAAATCAGTCATAATTAGAGATGAGCGGGCTCGGATTCTGCTAATCCGAGCCCACCCGAACAGTGCGGATCCGAACGGGATCCGAGCACTGTTCGGATATTTCCGGCGGGCAAAAAATTGAAAACGAGGCTCTGTCGTCCAAGTCACGCGTCGAATCTCGCGAGGGGTGGGAGGGAGGGCCCAGAACAATTCCATCTTGTAGCTCTTTTTTTGGCATTATGTGCTCAAGCTACCTCGGTGCAACCTTTTGGCCTAAAAACAATATTGTGAGGTGTTCAGAATAGACTGGAAATTAGTGGAAATGATTGTTTTTGAATGTTATTGAGGTTAATAATAGCGTAGGAGTGAAAAAAAAACCACAAAACTGGTTTTTAGCACTTTTTATGCTTTTTTAAAAATAAATCAGAACCAAAACCTTTCGTCGGATGTTTTGGCAAAACAAATCAGAACCCAAAACCTCAAGCTAATCAGAACCCAAAACCCAAAACACTAAAAGTGTCCGGTGCACACCCTTAGTCATAATAGTAATCTATTGCTAGCCGACATGTTAGCTAGCATTTTATGGCTATTACAAGTGAGCTATTGCAGGAGATATTTAGGGGAACACATGGATCAGCCCCCCCTTACCCTGACAGGCCCCTTAATATAAAATGTAAAAAAAAAAAAAAAGCCAACATTTTAAAAACATAGCATTAAAATATAAAATGATCCTTGTCCCCACCCCAATAGGTCCTGTTCTAGCCCCCCTAAATATGTCTGTGACACATTTGAATAAGTTTCACATACGAATGCAAAGATGCATAAATGTAACCCCAAATGCATGCAGCCCCCAACCTACAATAAACCACCTTCACCACAAGTTTCATATGAGCGCTCCTAGTCCTATAGGCAGTTACTGCTACCCTAAGGATTTCTGTACATTTTGTCCCTATATAAGCCGATTAATAAACAGGTATTTATTGGGAAGGAATAGCAAAAGAAATCCCTGTCGGTCCCTGTAAAAAAAAATTTTTTTGGTGTGTTTATGTATTTGGCTAAAATTTACGATGGGGAAACTATCCAAGCTTAACACCAATGATACACGCTCTAGGGTAAACGCCAAACCTTTATTGGTTCTCACTACCAATTATAAATTATGTCCCTCTTATCACTACAAATCACTCACAAGAATGTATCATCCTCCTTATTATCCTCCATGTTACTCTTATTAGAAAACATCAGTTCATTCATTTTATTTTTTACCAACACAGCAGATCACTATGTAAACATATTTTTTTTCTGAAAAACAATTTAGATTTTAAATTGTATCAATATCACACATTCTGTTTATTCTATTGTAATGTGTAGGACAAGTTATCAACTCTTTATTCCTTAAATTATTTTGTTTAACCTTTTAACTGTATTCTTTACTTTTGCTATCAATATAATAAAAAGGTTGGACATATTAACTTTGCTTCGCATTGAGGTATTAGACACTACAATCTTCCTGCATTAGTTTGACAGGAACCTGACATCACTACTCAGGGGCTCCTGTTGAGTTGAACGCAATTTGCATTGTTGGCGTATAATACACTTGTTTACTTCTGTACTAGTTCCAGAACTAATGGTGTGTGCGCATGCTCAGATGTAAGATGTATTCTTCACCAACACATGTATTTCTAACATTATCAAACACTCATCCTGTGGCGTCTTGCTTTCCTCCATTTCCCTCTTCAGATCATGACACTAAACCGTCACATCACATTTAAATAATGACAAAAGTGTACAGGTCACAGGGACTGATTAAGATTTTCCTAGGCTAATATGTTAGTATCACCCCCAGCTTCCACGCCAAGCTAATACATGGATGGTAAACATGAACCAATCCTTACTGCAAGATTTTGTTTTCTTCTCCCCTCCATAAATGTTTTTGCTCCTGTGTTCTTTAAAACTCAGCTCCACTTGACTTTTTAAAAGAATCGCAGCAATTTTTGTTACTCATTTTGTTTTCAGTAAAATCAGAACTGTATAGCAGAAAAGAGGCATAAACTAGCGCTACCTAGGGTGAAGATATGAAGGTGAAGAGGGCGGGATTGTCACACCTTCTCCTGTCGTCATCCTTGTCTCTCCTACTCGCTTATCCTCAAGAGCCCGCCCATTGGGCCTGCTTCACCAAGGAAGGAAAGCAAAAAAAAGGAGTAACTTTGCACCTGGGCAAAACCATGTTGCATTGGAGGGGGAGGTAAATTTAAAATGTCATGGCAGATTTATAGTTGGGGTAGGGCATGTCCTAGATCAACTTTAAATTTCAGTGTAAAAATAAAGCTATCAAGTATTTGTGTGCTACATGAAAAACAGACAGTATTTATCTTATGGGCAAAATAGTAAAATAATTTGCACCCTTTGCATTGTAACATGGTTTGTCCTGGAGTAAACTTGCACCTTTTTTTACCTTACTTACCTTAATGAATCAGGCCCATTGCCTTCAGCCACTGCCATGGGAATACGCCAAGATTAAAACCATACTACATTTTTCTTTCATCATTTCTTTTTACTTTGGGGAACTATTCTATTTTAAAACTGATTTCGGTTTATACCTCTCCATGTCACAATTTTGTACCCCATAATTTTGTACACCCCCTAAAGTCTAGCACCCTAGGCTGCAGCCTAGTCTGCCCATTGGATAATCAGGCCTTGCAGGTGACTTTCTCCCACCAGGGTCACTGAGAGCTATTTCTGGCCCCATTGTGGTCTATTCTTGATCCACCTTTTCTAGGTTTGCGTGTAAAACCTTAGCAAAACCCATTGCTGTGCATGCCAATGTAAATTACACCCAAGTTGCATTCAACTCTGCATCAGGCACATAAAACTTTTATCCTGTTAGTGAACTGAATCACAATGGGTCATTCCTGTAAGTCCTTTTGGGCTAATGTGAACAACCTGGCTACCAACATTCCTGACTGAAAAATTCTAGCACATTAAGCCCCACTTCTAATAAACCCAAATCACTTGCATTTCGCTGTGGTCATTCTCTTTTAGGTCACCAGAAACTGGGACTGTCCTACAAAAATCGTCACTGTTGAAGGTTATGAACATGTAGGAAAAGTTTCTTTTTCAGTTCTGTTTTTATTAATAGCATTCATGTTTACAACGGTCAGCACACATAAATTACTAAAAGATTTTGTTCTCTGCGCTAGAAATGTAAATGAGCTGGAAAGAATGGAGAGGCATAGTACAAATTACAATCATCTCACAGATGATGATGTTTAATACTTAAATGAGAATATTGTTTCCTTTGCCTGTTCCTAGGATGGAAGAAGATAGGACCCTTCTCATTAAACACCGTAACTCTTGGCTAAGGAAATAAGTACAGCACGGAGGTAGGGTTCGCATTTGACAGTCATGACAGGTAAGCTTCGAAGCATAAGACATGAGGTTTGTGGTTCTATGGTCAGATGATATGAAGATAAGCAAGGAGTGTAGTCAGACAGTAGGAAAAGCTAGAGGAATACATGATACTTGTATAAGAGGTACAAGTAGCAGGAATAGGGAAATTAGATTGGCCACTTTATAGATCACCGGCAAGACTTCACCTTGAGTACTGTGTATAAAACACATTAATAAAATAGAAAAATAATCAAACATGTACAGCTTAGAGCAGGTACAATACAGATGTTATATGACAGACATATCCAAATAAGCAAGCTAGTATTTTTAAAAATAAGAACATTTGTAGAACAAAGGCACAGACTGATGGAGGAAAGGAAACATAAGGGCAATTTTTTTCTTTTACAGAAAAGGTGATAGATCCAGGGAATAGTCTCTCAGCAGTTGTGGTGAACACATATGTAGGAAATTATTTCAAGAATAGATAAACATTGCTATTTTTAATACTTAGAATATATTAGGGAATAAAAATTAAGTGAAACAAACAAAAAAAAATGACACCCAAAACACACACACACATTACAAGTGCAGACTAGATGGATACTTCTAACAACTGGGTACATTACATGTAGATTCATGGCATATTTTAGCATTTTTGATATGGGGCCCCCAGAGGCCCTCCCTTATCTGTGGAAACATTGGTGATGATATCACTAAAGTTTGCAGGGTAGGCAGAAGGGGTGCATCACTTTCCTTGCACATTTGTTTATATTGAACTCTGTGCAGGAGCAATCTAACCAGGAACCACTTGCAATAGTTCATTGTTATTACACAGGGACCAGCATCTGTCAGTCACAGAAGGTGACTGAGCTGCTGAGTGCGCACAGCCGCTGCAAAGGAGGTCGTACAGTTAAATCCGGCTGAATAAAGGGGTTAAGAAATTTGTTGAGACTAGAAGTGAGCGTGTGTTTTTTTTTAACTGCAAATATATTTTTATACCATGTAACATATTAGCTCAAAGTACAGCTAAACAAATAAGATTTTTTTTTTTCTTGTACACTAAGGATAAAGCCTCTCTCTACAGCAGGGCTCCTAGGCATGGACATAACACAGAGAATACTGTATGTACCGCACACTAATCTATTCTATGTTGTGTAACCGTGATCGCGCATCCATGAACTATTAAAAAAGGTTCACGCTCGTCTCCCTGGAGTCAATGACGGCCAGGATTGAGGTGTGCGGCTGCACTCAGGTGGTCGAGCATAAATAATAAATTGGTTATTTGGTGGAGATTGAATTAAGCAGCGCTTTATAACTTTATTTAGCGTTTACAACTTTAACTCCTAGAAACAGTATAGCCAGTATACAGAGCAATGGGAAACCAAATTTCAAGTATCACCTACACTGCTTTGATGAGTGACAGCAACTAAATCAGTTCATACCATGTAGTCCAGGATAGCAGCATGAGCTCGGAGTTCAGTTCATGCAATCAGAGGCAGAGTTAATGGGGTGAGTGTTTAATTTGAGACACAGACAGTGTCTCATTCATTAATGTAATCAAGCGTGTCTTACGGGCGCGCTCTGATACTGCAGCGTCTCACCAGAGAGTAGCAATGGCATTAGGATCATTCTCCATATTGACTCGATGGTGAACAGATAGCACAAGTCATCTGAAAAAGACAGCTTTAAAGCTTTCATTGTTTGTAATGAGTTTGCCTGTCACGAGGTAACCAGGCAGCCATGTTGTGGGCCGAATCAATATTCATGTAAGAACAGCCGATCAATTCACTAGGAAATAGTCATACAGCTGGTTGCTAGTGAATGATGGGCTGTATTTCTGCCCCCCAGTCTGGTCCCATAGCGGGTTGCCTTGGATTGGGTCACTGAGCTACCTGCAAGTGTTTCCTTCAAAATATTTCTAAAAGGCTGCTGAGCTGGCTCCACCCCCCCCCCCCATCCCCCCTCCACCTCCCTGGCTAAAATTTGCCAGCCAATCCCTGCTTGGTATTGAGCAGTACTTGACAGTGTCAGTAGGGGAGCTATCTAACAGCAATAACTATAATTCTATATTAATATTCAATTTCAAAATCATTTTGCAATAAACATAATGCTATAGTTAAGATGGACCTAGAACAAGAGTTTAATAAGTCTGTGGCTTAAAACAGGAAATAAATGTGAGGGTAGATGGATTTTGTTCTTACTCTCTGTGATATTCTACAGCTCTATATCTTTTACTGACCTAGAAAGAGCGATCTTATGGGCTGAACATCCCGCTTCCCTTGTATCATGCCTGTGCTAGGCTCTTTTGCAGTTATGCTGAATCCAAAAGGACACAACCTCAGCAATAAGGAGTAAGTGACAAAATAAACGACTCTTCTAAGTGTGAGAATTGGATGAACTCTGCATCAACCGGCTCCCATTCCAGGGTGGCAATTTGCTGAAATCATTTCTCAGTACATTGAATTCTGTAAGCTTGGAGGTTGTCATCAATGTGTCTTGTATCACTGTGCAACTAAATCCAACAGCTATTTTTCTCCAGGTAATCAGAGGATCCCTGTTCTAGGACAGACTCATGCGGGACATGTTGTATTTATTTCACTGAAGAGTTAACTGGGCACACAGTTCAGGCAGCCTTGCATAGGGGGGAAAATACATATGGAGTAGATTTTGTGCAAAGCTTAACCCTTTCAGTGGCAGACATATGAACTGGTGCAATCACTGGTGTCATCTGTCAGTTTCGAAAAGGGTTAAAACTTATTATTTCCTCCAAACAATTGAGATATATATGGGCAGCACGGTGGCACAGTTGTCAGCACTGCTGCCTCAAAGCACTGGGGTCATGGGTTGGATTCCAACCTGCACCCTATCTGTGTGAAGTTTGCATGTTCTCCCGTCTGTTTCCTACAGGGGCTCCGGTTTCCACCCTCACAGACCAAAAACCTACGGTAGGTTAATTGGCTTTCGACAAAAAATGACCCTAGTATGTGGTGGTAGGGAATTTAGAGTGTACGCTCCAATGGGGCATGGACTGATGTGAACGATTACATAAAATAACAGCTGAGTATGCCCTACCCTCTGCAACATGGTAATGTGCTTTGTAACAATCATGGAAATACCAATATATTACAGAAAATACATTTGTGTGTGTTTCCTATTGGGAATTTAATTTCAAGTATTAGCTATATACATTGACGTGCATTAATATACTATGAAATAAGCTTGGATGTAGGGGACAACAAAACTGTTATGTTAGAGCATGTCAAGGCATGCATATATACTCAGTGCAACGTGGGACAACTGCTTTGGGACTTACACTATATATTTATAATATACTCTACATGTCCTGTAGTGTAACACATGTGATGACACAGAGAAGTATGTGTAGGGTCGCAGAAGAGAGTGATCTCAATTGTGCTCAAGAACGATTGGCAGTCCAGTAGAACACCAATCACTTCCTGTATGTGAGATTGGCTCATCCTGGCTCCTAATCTGTAATTAGCAGTGTACCCTGAAAAGCAGATGGACATGTTCATTTTATGTCCATGGTACTAAGAGTGATAAGAGTAGAATCCACGCTCTCTTATGACTGATCTTCGAATAGATGCAGGTATTAAAAATTAATTGCAAAATACTTATATGCCATTGGGCACTGTTTGTTTGCTGCTGCTAAAAAAACTTTTCTCTTTACATATGATTTTACATTAATCATACTTAATTTTTCCCTCTGAATTTTGTTTGTGGTCTTTATAAACCAACTCCTTTTCCCAGTAAAAACAGTGGAAGGATTTTTGACAAAGGGGAATGGGCATGTGAGCTTCACAAACACTAATTTACGCCCCATTTACTTACAATGCAAATTGAGAACAAAGTGAGAAATGTTAACTAGGTTCAAATCCTATTTTTGGCTCATTGAGGCTTGGACAAGGTGTCTTCACATTTTACAATTTATCAGGCACAAATTGAGGGTTCTGGGGCAGAATAGGAATAGATAGAGCCATATATCCACAGAACAGAGCATCACTGAGCCCCATATTAAAATCTGGAGGAGACCCAGTGATCGCGCTTCCACCTCCCGTGCACCCGTTGTGCTCTTAGGTAGTGCAGGGCCTCTTATCAGCATGGACAGGTACAATCTGTCCATGCTCAGAAGATGCTCTTGACATGGTGATTGGTTATTTCCACCATTTACAGGGCCCAAACAAGCCTCCCCCTCTGTCACTGCATATCAATGTTGGGGACCTGCCTCAGTATAACGAGTGCATTATCACAAACCCAGCCCTCAAGTTTCTCCATTATGTTTTGTGGTTCCTTTGTGAGAACAGATGACATCATTAGTTTAAATCACCAATACACGATTATGGGAATTCTGCAAACATGACCTACTGGGGCACTTAAAGTGTGCCTGTTACCTATTCGCCCAATTTGTAGGCAGCCTATCAATTCACTGGGAAGTAGTGACATTGCTGGGGCATGTAGCACGAAGGGCCCAAAGACCCAATGATTTATTTAGTTCCCATTGAATTTTGGGCTGCATTGTTATGAATATTTATCCAGCCAATAAAATGGCTGTCAGCACTATGCGTAGGCAACGGATGTATCATGTCTGACAAAGAATAAGGCATGCTGTCACTCTACGCACAAGTGTGGACAGCAAGTAGGTTAATACTGGGCATGGCTGACAGAATGAATGTGATAGCACAGCAAGTGAGTTACTGCATATCTTATCTTTTGTGCCGGGTGACAGACTCCTGACTGTTATGTAACTAAAATGTCTTCTCAATTCAATCTGACAGCAAGAAAATGAAGGGTCCACCACTTGCGTTGATTTATCATTCTAGATATCAGCCTTGTGTAAGTCTTTTGCTAAAAACCCCAGTGATCATCGCATTTATGGAATCATAATTATTTGTGGCATTATCTACAATGATGTAACAATGTAACAAGTTCATCTGTAAGTGAACAAACAACCATACAAACAGTAATTGCTTTGGCGTAGTTTATTCCTTTATTTCTAGAAGGATGAACATAGTTATATAATTATACGAGCTTTAGTTCTAAATCAAATGGCTGATTTAACAAGGACCCTATATATTTACGGGTGTATTGCAGGTGATATCTGCCTCACCCTACATATATAGGGCAAAACAAGGGTTACATGCTCCAATTTTGGGTCAATTTGAATGAAAATGACAAATTTGTTCAACCACGCCTGTACATGTATAAGCATACTAAATACCCTGAGTGATGATTGGTTCGTGCTTTGCAGTGCATGTGTCAAATGACACTATCTTCTGTTCTCACAAATTTGATACCCCCTTGGCAACACCCATTTACTTCAATAGGACAGCATGTTTTATGTTTTGTTTTTATAGTTTTTTGGTTTTGTTTTTAAAAGCCTGCAGAAAAAGTGCCACAGTGACACCACCCTAAGGGTAGTTGCAAAGAGATTCCAAATATGTGCTTCAAAGCTGAACTTACTTGTTATTTGTGGGTTTAGTTACAGGAAAATAGAATACTTTTCTAATGTGTAGATTGAATTATTGAACTTTAGAACAAAATGTTGTTTTAGGATCCTGATTGTATTATTTTGCTATGATGACATTTGCTATTTACATCAGGAGGGAGAAGGGGGTTGGGGGAGGTCTAACACTTCGAAAGCATGCACACTCCTTGCGCGTGGCCTTGACCACTGTGACACGGACACGCCCCTAACGAGACTCTTTCGGTGAAGTCTCAGCTGTGTCCCAACTTGCTATTAATATCTAAAACCTCCACATATACAGCACATAAAGAGTAGGTGCATCAAAATAAACCAGTTGGAGCAGTGATGGAATACTCTCCCACATGCCCTCTTAGCTCTATGCTCTGACATGCGCCTCAGCTGCTCTGTGAAAACGATCGCTTCCTCCCTCCCACAAGACATCTCCCATGCCTATCTTCTGGAATTCCCTACCACGCCCAATCAGACTCTCACTCCTTCCTGCATTTAAGTCTTAAAACTATTTCTGAAAACCCGCCTCCTTATTAGAGCTTATCCACTCCCGCCTATACGCCTTCACCTTTTTTTTGGACCTCCCCTCCAATGGGCAAAGGGGGAAGTGATGACACCATTCACATCATCGTGCAGCGGGGAACGGGTACAAGATGGCGCGATTTGCATCAGGTCCCACGTCATTGCTGCCTGAAGACATGAATCACATCCTCAAGCAGTGGAGGTGGGGCTTGATGACGTGAATCCCATCATACAGGCCCCTACCACTTCATAAGAAAGACAAACAGGGTCCAGCAAGGTGGCCAACTCTCCCAGGAGTCCAGGAGAACTCCCCAATATTCAAGATTCACCTGGACTTTCCAAGAGAGTGGGCAAGATTCCATATATGACCCACAGTGCTATGCCCTCACAACTGTTCTCATCTCCAATCTGTGCCCACTTGCCCCTCTTGTCTCAACTGTGCCCCTTTTCCCATTACAGTGTAAGATCTCTAATGAGCAGGTCTCTCCTTACACTATGTTTTCAAATCAAAATTTATTTTGTCTACCATATATGTCCCTGTTTTATGTATGCCCTATTTTCACCAGGCATACATAAGGTGCATGACAGCAACAAAGGTCGAAGTCAAAAAGATTCAATGATCTATGTACTAGCGTAAATAGAGCCCCAGTGCAACACAGAACACCATCATATGTAATATTGAGTTATTATATGTAAAATGCAGTTATGCACTAAAAAATTGAACAAAGCTGATTTCTGCCACCTCAGAGGTAACAGAGGATTTTGGCACACAAAGTAGGGGTAAGAGCATTATCAGCGTGCAGCCTGATAATGGTTTATCTCATTACCATGCATGGGTGCTCTTGCTCTGCCCCATCTGCTCCTCCAGCTGCACCCCTGGTGGATGGCCGTAGGTAGCGGTATCTATTCATTGGAATGTAGCAGAGTCTTTAGCAAGTACTGAGCACAGAAGCCACCCTTGCTCTAAAGCTCAGTTGCAGCTGCTTGAAAAGTTGCCAACGCAGTTTATTACACTGAATACAAGAAAGAGTTTTCCATTTGGTATTAACATTGTATTTGTAAGAAATGTGCTTCAGTCTAAGCATAACTTTTATATAGGAGCAAGAAAGAAAGCTAACAGGCGTATTTAAGGCAACCAATCAAGCATTAAACAGGATCTGAGGCTTTACAGCAGGTAGGAATAGGACACAATGGGTGGGACAAGCTTTTCTTATCTATAGGCAAGATTCTGTACAATGCGATAGCGGTTATCACCTTATATCACATGTTAATGGAATTCTTGTATGGTGGAAATCCTATTAACAGATGATAACATCAGGTAATAACCAATACCACAGTATGTATTACATTACGCTATGCTTCTGTTTACACGGGCAGAAATACTCCCTCCTCAAGAAACCTGCATTAAATGTGAAAATACATTCTTCCTTCTTCTAGCCCACTCCCTCCTTTCCACTCAGACATCTTTTAGGTGTGCAGGGGTTAATTAATTCAATCAATAATCCTGCAGAGTCCATGTGAAATTGAGTAAGTGACACAGAACACACCAACAAATGAGCAATGGGATTATGAAAAACCTTTAATGGTGCATTAGCTCGCTAATTAACCATGCAAAATCTTCTCTGCAGTTCGTCATGAGCTTGTGAAGACAAATAGTTTCCATATACAGGATGGCCTGTTGTACAGTAATTCACATCTATGCAAAATTGCTTTGCTATCTAAATACTTGATTTAGTGGCACTTGGAGGTACACATATTTCCTGACTAGTCTAGGCCTCTTAAAGAGTGTTTTAGGCATCTCCTTAGGTGAAATAATCATATTTTTTATTTTTACTATGTTTGCATTTGTGATTTTTCCAAAAAACTATCTTTTAGGGTGTAGAAGAAAAGTTTAAAGGGGCTTTCTACATTTACCCCTACCCCAAACCCACTGTAGTACATCATTGTTTGATCAATATATCAAGCTCCAAGCACTTACCGAAACAGAGGCAGGGGCGTGTACTTGGGCCTCCCTTGGGGGCATGGCACAAGGCGAATAAGGTAGGGATGGGGGGGCTCCATCTCCACTCCTGTGAGAGAGCCACAAGAAAAGAGATCCACACCACGGTACAAGAATGACAGCCGGATTATTACTGAATGTACACTAAGATCACCTAATCATGAGCCAGCTAGCATTATAACTGTGTTGGATCCTTCGGCTCTCCTACAGAATGCGTCAGCAGAAATCCACAAGCATAGCGGAGTAACTAGCATTACCCTTACATTTTTATCTTTTTATTGCTTAAATGGTCAGGTTTTTTTTATCTCAAAGGTCCAATCAGAATGAAATACAAGTCTTCTCATGTAGGAGATGTACACTGTCATAGGCTCTATCACCACCAAGGATTTCCTAAGCTGCCTATTAAAAGATATAAAAGTAAATTCCGAAGCTATAAAAATACAAATTCGTTGTTGAAATTTGATGATGTGTAATCTCATGCTCCTATTTTAATAAGAGGGTAGATCTAGGCTTTCCTAGCTAAATTTGGGTAAGGTGCATGTTCATTGTATTGAGCCCATAGGTAAAAATAAAAACTTTGTTTTCCACATTTTTGGCACAGATTTCTCAATGTTATAAAATCATGAAAATATACAAAAGTGACACATGTGATAAAGACAGACCCAGCGTGGACTAACTGATTGTTTATTTAAAACACAAATTAAGCTGGAGTGAGCAATATTCTAGATCAAAAAGTTGAACAACTGAATAAAGGGGTTGGTCCTAAACTGATCTGAGGCAAGACTTTTACTTGATATTTTTACTCATCACCATGAGCATTTCCAGCACGTCCTTCATTCCCACAACAGTAAATATAGATCGCTTCAAGTGGACCAGTTCCAAAAATGGAACGTGGGCGTATACCTATAAATAGGCAAATGTTCCAAGATTAAAGTCTACACAGGTGTTTTTTTCTGGTTTATAACCATGGCCCAGCATGTCATTATCTTGGTCCATTTATTCCACCCCACCCTCAGCTCAATGGAGGTGGCTAGATGCCTCTTGGCATTATCTTGAGTATCATCAATCCAATTTTAGAGCAGTCTTTGCATGGACTGTGCCCTCATGGCTGGAAATGAAGAACTGACAGTCATCCTTAATAAATGTTCCAGTAAAAGGTTTATACTTACATCATTTTTTTAGATCTATAGTCAGATGTTTCAAAATCTTATCACAGCTAAAAGATATATAATCCAAGGCTTTGTTCCAATGCAAACAGATGCACACGCATAAACTGGTAATAGAAAGTTCACAGAGACAACATGATGAGCATCAAGTAGTTGATTGGAACGGTACATAAATTATAGCTATTCTGTTAAATCCTCAGTGTTTTGGATTTTGGTTTGGTCATATCGTTAGAATTCAGTCAACTGAATCTAAATCATGATTTCTCTACAAAGTTATTGCTTCCTTGTAGTAGGATTGGTTTGATACACAGTAGAATACATAGTAATAGCATTCAGGATTCACATGAATTCTTTAATGGTTTTTGCCTTAATGTTTGGCCACAAACTCCTTGTTGCTAAGTGTACCCACTTAATGACCCAATTTTGAGAGACTGCTAAGCTGATACACTCTTCAACAACAATGACTTTGTCCGATACCCTAATCACCTATCTTCTTAACAGTGGGGTAAGGGTAAGACAAAAAAGCAGATTTTTTTTAAATCAAATTCTTAATGACATGATTGTGAGTATACATCATCATCATCATTATCATTATCATCACCATTTATTTATATAGCGCCACTGATTCCGCAGCGCTGTACAGAGAACTCATTCACATCAGTCCCTGCCTCACTGGAGCTTACAGTCTTAATTCCCTAATACACACACATACAGACAGAGAGAGACTAGGGTTAATTTTGATAGCAGTAAATTAACCTACTAGTATGTTTTTGGTGTGTGGGAGGAAACCGGAGCACCCGGAGGAAACCCACGCAAACACGGGGAGAACATACAAACTCCACACAGATAATGCCATGGTCAGGAATTGAACTCATGACCCCAGCGCTGTGAGGCAGAAGTGCTAACCACTTAGCCACCGTGCTGCCCATGTTTATTACACCATGTCTAGAGTACACTGACAGTAAAAGCAGTTATTACTAAGAATGTTTGTAGAAATAGATACATAAGCTTCTACGTACATTAATATATATGAAAAGCTGGCTGTCACTGAGCTGAATAATATACATGACATGTAATAACTAGTGTGTTATACTTCACTAAATATGTCTATCATGCTCCCTGTCACTCCTCTGCAGCAGGTTACTATGATAATCTCAGTAATAGGTTTAAACAATACATTTAAAGACATGTTTCTGTAATAACCCATCAGCAGGCATTTTAATAAATGTTACCAGCTAAAACAAACAAATCTGACAAAGCAGGAAGTAGCTAAGCAGAGGCAGGCTGGGCTGGGGGCAGAGGTCCATATGCCCCCCCCGGCCAGTCCCATAGTGGGCTACCTTGGGCTGGGTCACCTGCATTTTTCTCCTTTAAAATGTTCCTAATAGGCTACTGAATCAAGTCTTGTCCTCCTGGGCTAAAATATGCTAGCCCTCCCCTGGACTACGGGCCACCGGTGAAGGCTCGTAGGGCCACATGCCCCATGCCCATCACTGCTCTAAGCTATTACAGCATGTTCTCTTGCTGTGTGTATGTATATCTTCTTCATTCTGTGTCTGACTTCTCTGTCTTAGCAAGCCCAGCTGTAATGAATACCCAGCAACCTCCAGCAGTATATAAGGTCCGCTAAGCACTGAAGATTGCAGGAGCATTTTGTGGCCTGTCCCTGTGTCCAGCACTGGATCCGATCTTGCTGCATCCTTGTGTCAGGCTCAGTTTTTGCCTTTGCCTGTACTTGCTACCCTCCCTTGTCTCTCTATTCTGGTCTTGTCAGCCTCATGTTGCCCTACTGTGTTTCTGATGTTCCAAGTCCTGGGGCTCTCTAAGTGTCTGAAGGCAATTCAGAGGGGAAAGTCGGTTGATATAGGCCCAAGGGAACAAGGAGGGACTGAGAACTTTCGTCTTGTCTGTGTCCTATTTGTGTTTTCATTTGAGTCTTGATATTAACCCCTTCCT
Source organism: Mixophyes fleayi (assembly GCF_038048845.1). NCBI lineage: Eukaryota > Metazoa > Chordata > Amphibia > Anura > Limnodynastidae > Mixophyes > Mixophyes fleayi. The sequence goes on from NC_134405.1 coordinate 66,811,738, forward strand.
GATTGACTACTTGTCTTGGTTTTGACCTTTATTCATATGACTGAGAGCTCCATAATCCTGATCTTGGTCAGTCTGATTATTCTTTAATTGTATGTTTCATTGCTTA